>NC_079298.1:36988564-37361970 GCF_023638135.1 Falco biarmicus | reverse complement strand
GAGTAAATTATAGGAACTAATCTTCCTAAAACAGTTGTGAAACAATACATACACACGTATCTCTTAAGAATGTATATTGAAGTAACGAATAGAGATTCCTAATTAGAATGACATAATGATTTGCAAGAAATATTAAGCAATTTTTTATGATAGTCAAGAGACAAAATGAAACAATAGAGCTATGTAAGATCTAATGCTTTCCCCTAACTAGGTCCAGTTGTGTATGGCTGGCAAGAAACCAGGAATTACCAGGTTTACAGCATTTTTTGATGTTCTGTAACTTGTTTTTTCTTGCACATCAAAATAAAACAGATCTTTCACAATCAATCAGAAAGATTAAGAGAAGTGGTTCACTTATTTTCTGGATCAAAGTTTGGACCTTAACTTATGTCACCATGTGTCATGTAATTATCCCAAATACCTGGGTTTTCTGGGCTTCTCTGTTCCTCCTCTCCTCCTCCTCCTCTCCAACAAAACTTCCACCAAAGTCCAGAGCTTCCCCTGAGGAGTTCTGTTTTCAAGTAACCAAGACTTTTGGACAGGGGAATGTTTAATTAAAATACTTCTGACATAGAATGGTTTAGTTTGGAAAGGAGTTCTGAAGATCACCTGGTCCAACTCCCTGCTCAAAGGAAGGCTAACTTACAGCAGCTTGCTATATTATTGGCTTAAATATAGATTCTGATACACTTTTTACAGACTTTCCCCTTAGCTATATCCAATAATTGTGTACACCTCCTTGCAACTGTAATGGTCAGAAACACTCTGGTGACTAACAGTAGAAAATTTCAAGCCAGTACCTATGTAATTCTGAGTTTGATATCAGATACCTGTTTTATTTTATTCCCCAAAATGTGTCAGTTAAAGGAGACCACCACAGGTCTTACAGACAAACACACACTAGCTAGGGCTTTACTAAGGCCATGTATAGGTTGCATGATTTCCAGAAAAAATGAAACTCCATTTGTATCAATGAAAAAGCCAGTAGAAGATACAAAGAGATTATTTTTCAGGTAACACTGTATCACAACTTTCCCCACTGGGTTTATTATAATTATTGGTGGACACCAGCACTTTTCAGTCACTCAGCAACCCTCTAACCATTCCATCAGGGTAGTGTAAGGGACAGTTTGTACTGTGTTCAAAGGGGTCTGTGTAAAAGGACACGCTAGTGAAACTGGCCACAGCCCAATGTTGCAGACATCTTCTAGCACAGAGGTGGCCCAGCTTTGGTCAGTGCTCTACAACATCATTACTCCACAATATTTACATAGCACTAAAATAAATTCAGTCCTTCAAAACTTCATCATTTGTACCAGAAACATTCAGAATTTTAGTGAGGTACATCTATTTTCCAATAGATCCAAGCATGAACAGGGAACAACCACAAAACAAATTGCACTGCAGAGTTTATGAATAGTTTGCAGACAACACAAAAAGAAAACTCTTTATCCTATCCATACAGTCAAATTAAGTAATAAGGAATATATGTGCAGATATAATACTGCTTTCCAAAGCATGCCGTTTTAGATATTTTTTTGTTTGTTTAAAGACAAATTAACAAGTTCTTTAGTGCTATCTGAGGTGACTTTAACAAAAAAGTATCACCAGTTCAAACTGAATAGTTTGCCTGGCAGCCTAGCTACTCAGACTTTGAGATTTAAACATGACCTGCATAGAATTAAAAAAAATAAATAAATTAAAAATTAAAAAAAAAAAAATTAAAAAAGCTTCAACTACTAAAGTGTTGTCATTGTTGTTTTAAATGACAAATTAGTGGGATGGAATTCAAGGCACTTAATTATCACATTAGTTAGCCAGATGGTTTGTTTGAAATCTCAGCAGATGTGTATCTGATTTTTGCTTTAAGTTGGGCTCAACAAGTTAGCAAAGGCAAAGGAGAGCAAGAATATGACTCTTTATTTTGCTTGAACAAATAAAATTTTGTCTGCTCATCCCCCTGAGCAATGTTACAAAAAGAATTTATAGAAATAGTGGTAGCCAAAGAATATGAATGTTCCACAACTCTCCAGATACCTTTGGTCACTTAGCAGTCTTGTTACCTCTCTGACACAAACTTTCCGCTAACCTTTTTAAAGAAAGGGATTTAAAAGAAAACTTCCATTAAAATGGAGAGTTTCTTCTAAACCTGAAAAATGATTTAAGTAGTCTGCACCACCTTTTTTCTCTCCTCTAAATGTTTTGGCAACAAATAAGATTCTTTGTTGAATGACTTCAGGGGTGGTGGGGAGGAGAGGAGTCATGCATCAATAATCACAAAATAGGAACTGGTGGTATGACTTGGCTTAACTACTCTGTTTCAGCAGTTATCTCTCTAGTGGCTTGTTCAGATGGTCTCAGCACATTCACAAGAGTTTCCATTAGCGTCTGCTCCAGACGTGAGAAGAATCCATCAATTTCATTTTCAAAATGTCTTAGCATGTAATAACTGCCTTTGCTCAAACAGCTTCTCTAAATAGAGAATGTTGAATTCTGTCTGGTAACTGCATCCTGAATAAGTTTGTCTTGGGGAACAAGTCATTATTCTTGGAAGAGTTTCAAAAGTTTTTTGGCTTTCACAGGCTGCCTGAACTATGGACAGATACCATCTGCTCTTACAAGAATATACATCTCTAGTGTATCATTGTACTCATACATGAAGTATATAGACACAGAAGGGCAACATCTTTAATCCCGTCCCTACTGTGAAAGTAAGTGGCAAAAATCTTGGTACTTGTTTCCTTTTAGTGGTTGAATTAGAGGAGTTAACATTAACAGGACAGCAATTTGCCCCCTCTAAAATATTTCTCAGATGACCCTTTGAGAACAGAAGTAGCACCTGGTGCACCCACTTAGGTGCAGTCCTTAGCAAAGCTCTCTTCTCTAAAGTTACAATACTGTTACAAAATGTGGGAAAAAGGATGCCTGGCAAACAAGACAACCAAAGATGGTTTAGATACAACCGTAAACACAGTAGCCTCTGTAAGGTAATACTTCCAAGTAAAGAACTACCATAACTTTCCATTCCTTAGTGGAGATGTGAGGAACAGAAATGTTAAATGACTTGTTCAAAATGACATAGGTATCTGGCACAGAGAAGTCATGCCTGGTTTCCCGTGTTTCAGACCACATACCTTCTGGATATCTGCCCAAAGAAGTTAAACCCCTTGGGTTAGGTGTTGCTTTTATGTACTAATTGATGGAACTTGGAAAAAAACCCGAACAACCAACCTCAAAAATTCAAATCCCAATGATTTTCAGTGAGACTAAAATTTTTCATGAGGAAATAGCAGTACTTTGAGGTGTTGCCTAAGAGGATCAGCACATGGAAATATTAACACAAGCAAAACATTAACTAGGATTTCCAGTAAAGACAGCACATTCAGTTTAGTTCTTGGTATCAAATAGCAACATTGGTACTACAGTACGTGCGTGTTACCCCCGTCACTTCTTCACTTCACATAAAATGCAGATTATCAGTATGAGGGAGAGTATTTCTGGGTCAGGATATTAAAGTCAACCTAACGTGTACCCAATGCATCAACTAGATATTTTTAGAGCTCAGGGCTTGCCTACGTAGTAGAAAAGTTGCTTTTCCTGAGATTATTCTTTCAGAGGCTAGATAACATGGAGAAGAACTGTAGACTGTACTGTGTCCTTCTGTCTCGCAGCCTGGGGTCTCTCTCTTCAGTTGACATAAAGGTGCTCAGTTTTACTTAGTTGTGACAGTTTTCTAAATCGCTATCACCCTTCAGGAGTTTTTTTCTGAACGATTGTACCATGGTCTCCCCTCACCAAAGAACAATACCCCTGTAAAAGCAATATTGGCTAAAATCCATATGTGCCTCACTATGACCATAGTTTGGGAACAACCAAAATAATCTACAGTAAAAGCATAATTATTTGCAAACAAAATTCCCTGTAAGGCTCCTGTCTATTATTGTCTTGAGATCCTGAATTCCAAAGATGGTCAAAATAATCCTGCCTGGCATAATTAGGTTTCACTTTCTCAGTTAGGCCCCCCTCAGTTATGCAAATTACTTCCAACATGCAGATTACTCCTAGATAAAATCTGTACCTATTGAATTAGAAGCATCCATCAATACAGGATGTCACAAGTATCTCAAAACCAACTATTACAAATTAAGTTCTGAAAATAATGCAGTGACAAACCTGAATTTTGCACTATAGAAGGATGGCAAAAACCATCCAGTTCTATTTAATACTTGAGACTACTATACAACTTAGAGGATAGTTAACTAGATTTTGGAGACCATTTTTACACTGTATTTTTGCTCTCAGAATGTCTCTACAAATATGCTACCCCAAGTGCAACTCAGTTTGCTGTCACTGGAGAGGAGGAGCTCTCTTGTCTGCTGGAAAGACACCTTGATTTGGGTGTCTCTGAGAAGACCGGAACATGGCTTCTGCTTGGAGGTTGGGGAGAGAAAGCTGCTCTTTATAGAAGAATGTCACTTTAAGCTGTTATTGGAAACAAACCTTTTTAAATTCTGAAAAATGATGACAAAAGATAGGACTGCAAGTCTTGCCATCATACATACACAAACACATATTCACAACAGAAGACATAATTTACTAAATGCTGCTTCAAAATACACGGACAAAAAAAAAAATTAGTGGCCACGCTTGCCTTGGAAAGGACAAAAGCAGAGATGAAATATCCTGACTATAATGATGTAACAGGTCAGTAACAGAAGTAGGACTATAAAATGTGCCATCAGTTAAGTGAATCATGTACTACTCTTATAAACTATCATATTGCTTCCCTTAAATCTTACTTGAAAGAAAAATATTGGCTGAAAGCACATCCTGGTCTGCTTTGTCTCCAAATACATACTTCAAAGAAAAGTTGCAAATATTCATTCCAAGGGTGCTAGTGGGCAATCTTTTAGAAGCAGAATAGCTACCAACAATATGTCAATATGAAATAAGGCATTACTTAATGGCAGAGCACTGGACATTTATATGGGAAAAATTGTCTCTAGTTTTTGAGACGACTAGGGGGAGCAGGGGAAGAAAGAGGAACTCCGAGCTGTCAGCTCACAGCACTTGCAGATAAGTGAATGACTCGAGGTCACAGGGAAGTCCTGCCCAGTCCTTAATGCAAAATGCAATAGCTGAAAGAGTATACAAATCATACAACTGAGTGAAGGGGAGTTACTTATGGTCAAAAATTGTTCAAAATGCCATTTTTGTAGAAGTTTTGCTAACTTATTTATTGGCAAACAGGTTGGTAATAAATTATGGAGCTACAGATTGTTTCAAAAATCAGAGATCCACTATTTTTCTTTCATATTTCTTGATTTTCTTTGCAAAGCTTGAAGGCTATCTTGTATACATTTGATTACGTATTTGCAGTTTATTGTTTCCCTACTGTTAAACCCATCTTGCTGATAAAAGAGTGCAGCTAATCAGTCCTCTTTCTGGAAGGACTCTCTCAGCTAGAAATGAGGTATAAGATCTGTGGCTTTCAAGTTCTACTGTCTAAATTGTTCTTCCGCAACAGCTGGAGAAAATGCTTTCAAGAGTTTTATGCTTCTTCCTGTGTGGTGATGCAGCTTTCCTCTAACGACTATTTCCCATCAATACCCACAGACACCTACTTTCTCAACCACTGCTTTAACGGTTTCTTACCACTTCCACCTTTCCGAAAAAAAAGAGACTCATTTGGAAGAAGATTTACAAATATCTGAGCACCAAGCTGTTGAAGCAGATAATATCTCAAAGAACTTAAAATTAGGTGTACAATTCTTGTCTAAAGAAAATAAACCAAAACAGTCCTGAATGCGTGCAGGCACCAGATGTGACCAAAATGATCGGTGTATACCCTTTCCCATGCTAAGTCTACAATGATCTTTACTGAAAGCTTCACAGCAAGAAAAGATCAGGGATTTTTTTTTCATGCAATAGAACTGTTACAAGATAAATAGTTAATGCAATTAAGTCCATTGTTTTGAATTATCCCATATTCTTTCGAATTACAAGAAACTTTAAGAAGTAAATCTTAAAAACAACAAAACACATGAAAGCTCCATTTTTTCCAAGAGTCGCTATCTACTAACAGATGTATGCTGACTTTTCTGGGAAATATGATGTTTGTTTCATTTCACAGGGGACTCTGGGGGTTCACGAAATGGACTTCTTAAACTCATACTGCATTAACAAAAGTATATTTTAACCTTATTAGGGTAAAACTTTTGCCTACACATTTATTCAAAATTGCTGTGAAATATTTAAGTAACTTGTGTTCCTTTAGACAGTAATTGAGAATATCATAACAGACCAGCAAATCAGTGTTTTAGTACTGACATACACTCTAAATTATTATAGATATTGTATGCTTTCTCTCACACATTTAGTTTACTTCTTTGATATAAAGAAAAGAACAAGGACAGCTGCAGCAGAAAAGCCTGTACATGACACAGTCTGGTAACTGTTCATATAAACCACTATTTTGTGGACCCTGCCCAAACTTCATTTAGGGTAGAAATTGAAAATTCTAAACTGTCAAGTGTTTTTAGACCTACCTCTAACAAAAATGCGAACCAGATTCCATACAGAATGCTAAGGATTGCCCCCCCTTCCCCCCCCGCCCCGCAAAAAAAAAAAAGTGTTTTTATTTAAATCAAAACGTACAGCCTGAGAGTGATGACAAAATGTTGCAAAAATGCCTTTATAAAATCCGTCATTCAACAGCTAATTCCAAAAAAAGAATATAATACAAAGTCACTGCTGATATCCTCCGAGTCCATAAAACACAGACTGTTGACATCACCAAGAAAATGTTACCTAGAGAGCCTGTAAAGGCTAAATCTGAAAAGTGTAAAGCAGTATTTACTGAGTTGTAAGGATACTGTCTGCAATCAAAGGGAAAAGAAACATTAAAATACTTAGTATAAAACTTTTTTCCCAGTTGAAAATAGAAGGTTGTTCACAACCAGAGGATTTCACTCAAATTAATCATACAGAGGAATGGATTAAATTTAGATTAAAAAGAAATTCTTATTATCCAGAAAAAAGGTCAGTTCTGAAGCATTCATGAGCAAAACAGCAAAAGGAATGATAAGGGTTTATAGAGAATCATCTGAGGCATGAATCCACATCCAAACAGCCCAGTGCTCTGGCACCAAAAAACACGCTCAGCCCAGAACCTCACCTAAAGTTTCTGTAGCAGCCGGGAGCACTAAGTTGGTCAAAGGAGAAAAAAGGGCACTCTAAGCAGTTGATTACAGAATGTTTGTGCCACTGCTTAAACACAAGAGTCAGCATCTCCTCTCCCTCCAACAAAAAAAACCATCATAAATTAATTAATAATAAGATTGATAACACTGTTGTTATATTACTAATACTAAATATGTTAGTTTGCAGAGTGGAGGTTAATGTAAAATGCAGCAAAACTTTTAAAGCAATGTATCTAAACATTAGAATGAGATACTGCAAATTCCATTTGTCTGGCTAGAACATGGATTCAAATGTATTAATTCAATTTTTGTAACAGGTTCCATATTACAGGAATACAGGAAAAATAAAGAATGGAATTTGTAAAGAAAGAGAACAAGACCTTTTGATTTGAACTGAACAGTTCAAATCCAAGTGGAAATCCACAATTAATTTAATTCTTAGAAGGCTTTTTATGGGCTAAGAATGAGAACTGTTTGGGCTTGCTTGGCTGCTATAGCAGCTCAGACAGAAAGGTGTGCTGGATACTGACTTGTAGAGTTAGTAAGAGAGAAAGGACTCAAAAACCGTAGGAGGAAAAATGAACAGTACCCAGAATCTGTCACAAAAAAGATGGAACAAACACCTAGGTAGGTGCCTATTTTTATTTCCTCTACTTATTTAAGAGTGTATCTCAAAGAAAAATTCTGAAATCTGATGTTTGCATTTTTCACTAAAACTTCTATCATGCAAAAATCTGAAGATGATTACCAGCTACATATTTACAGCATTTAGTGAGAATAGCTTTACTTCTACTTCCAACGCATTAATTATAACATTTTAGTCAGATGTCAAGATTGTTCAACTAGTGCAATATTTGTGCTAAAACATCAGACAGGTTCTTCCTATGGTTTAAGTTTTTCACTTTTCTAATTCATAAAACATCTGATTTATTGTTTTCATGCAAGAAATTCAAAGGAGATGTTTAGTAGAACTGATACAGAAGTTTTCTGTTGCAAAAATCTGTCTGATTGTCTGCATTTACTACTGTCAAAAAAGCAGCTACTTATTTAGTATTTGCCAGTTTTATACTTTTACATTAACTAAAGCAATGGATATAACCTAAATTCAATTCAAGGTTTTAATTTAGACACTAAAAACTTACTTTAATATTTTGTTTTAATTAGAAATTTTATTTTATAATCTTCAGTTAGCAAGAACTTTGTCAGTTTTAAGACTGTAAAGAGCATAAAGGCTATTTTTCTTGCAAAAATCTTAAAATTACCACATTTTAGTTAAACTGGGGATGCTACTAGACTTGTAAAGAAACAATCATAAAGAAACAAACATTTTGTACATTTCAGTTCGTTTAGAAAATGAACCTTTAAACCACTAAAATTAGAAATACCTTGTCATTTCATCGTAGAAACCATACGGCTGTAACAAAATGAGAATCAGGCTTCAACACACACATTCAGCATCATAAATGAATATAAGCCCTTATCAGACCATAAGTATTTGATTGTTTATTTTTATACATTACTAAAACGTTGTCTGGAAATTTCTCATACGTAGATATGCATATATTTGTCAGTGAAAACACTAAACACCAACTTGTCAGCTATCACACTTTCCCTCCACGAGGAAATGTGCACAGAAACAACTGTACCCCCTCTGCAGCTCACCAACAGGCTGCCACAACGTCCTTTGGCAGAGCAGGGATTGGGCCCTCATTCTGCACTTTCAGGCCTCGCCAAAACTCATTTTGCAATATTAAGATTGTTTAGATTTTGTAAACAACATTAATAAAAAAAATGTTAAGATTATAAGAATATAAATCAAGCTTTTCTCAGTTCTGTGCCAGCAGCTGCAATGAGATGAGGAGCTCTCGGGGACACTCCTTTCAGGCCTCATTCACTGCTCCCATGCACTGTGTTACTCACAATTTAGCGCCGCTTTCACGGGTAACAATAGCATCAGCTGATAATACGCCAGAGCAATGGAGTCTTATTTCATTCACTTAGGGGTAGCTTGAAGTCTTAACTGGTGGGGTTTTGGCTTTGGACTGGGAAAGTGGGGTTGAGGGAAGGCTGGATTTTACTGTTCACATGCTTTCTTTTGACAGATGATGGAGCATTAGCAGAGACTAAGATGCACACAGTTTTGGAAAGTAAAAAAATTAACATACGTAATCCAAGGAGACAACACAATAACTTGAATAGCAATGATTCACACAAAAAACTGAATAATAAAAAAAAATCTGTCTACACTGTAGACATTCAGTGCCTCCATCTGTACCTGTTTTTTCTGTAGATGGCACCTGATACACCAACTCCTGTTGCATGCTTCCATAATCTCATGGCAGACAGAACATTACTGCTTGTCTTTCAGCTGTTTCACCAAAACAGCCTGCAGACAGCTCTGTACCTTCGACACTGCTAAAGATGCCTGACTATACTGCTGGAGTTTTAAGGTGATTTATCCAAACAGTACCAGAAGGAACATCCATAAACAAGGTATGCAGCTGCCCGAGGTACAGGTGCTCATACATCTCATAAGCGTAGTCTCCACTAGAATATAAACATAACAAATAACAAAATAAATTGCCTTTAAGCTTCCTTTGAATGCATAATTTACAGTTGAAGAATTCAACCTTTGGTCATTCACACTGGCAGCTGCTACTTTCCGCCCTCACTGTATGAATCAAGTCAGGACTGAAATGTCTCATGTTACCTCCTGCCACCACCAGAAGGACTCGAATCCAGAGGTATGAAATTCCTAATAAGCAGAGTCACAAGAGTTTCTGCTATTCTACTGTATAGTCTGCATTAAATTTTCTGCCTCACTTAATTTATTCATCTTTGGTGAGACAAGAGGTCACCAGTAACATTTCACTAATTATCACTGGTCACCAGTTTGGGACATACAGCTGACAAAATACAGTTGCATTTCCCACCCCCCACCCCCCTTTTTTCTTTCCTTTCCCCCTCTTTTAAACATAAACCAAAAAATATGACCTTTGTATTACACAAGCAATCCCTTCCCTGCAGTCTAGAGCTGTAGGCCTTCCGTCAGTCTTTTTCACCCCACTTTCAAAGCCACTTCAGCATTAAGGAGCTCCATGACCGCATTGCAACTGGCTGGCTGCCAACCAGCTGCAAAACAAGCGCCCCTTGTATTGACATTGGAGGTTCCTTGATCGCATTCAATAAAGCACCTTTGATGTCAGTACTGTTGGCTAATATCATCTTACAGGGTCTTGAGGGAGAGCTTATCAAATCTGTAAGACAGATCATAAAGTCAGAAAGGACCCTCTAGTGTTAGAATAAAACCAAGTTTGTCTCTTGTGGGGTAAGTATATTATTTATAGACGAGAATGTCAAAATACACGTGTCACCTATGATTCACCATTTTTTGCATAGTATTTGGTGAATCACAGGTCCCATCTTGTCTAACAAATACCAAGTGGTTTTCTCTTGTTATCCAGCCTTAACAGAGAAGTCCCCATAGGACACTAAACAACCAGCCATGCTCGGGTGCCTTTCTGCCGCTCCATATCCTGCTGATCTTCCTTTGCTATAGCCCAGCAGCTGCCTCTTTCTCCCCCTTTCTGGCATGCTCTCAGAGCAGTGCCTGCCACTGCCCACGGTGTTGGTCTTCAAAACTTGGCAGGCACAAAGCAAAATTTCTAGTGCTCTAGCACTGTGGGACATCTGGTTTTGTGACACTTTAAGTACATGAAATTATAAAATCAGAGGGACTGACAGGCCTCCCGAAGGGTTCTGAAACAAAAAGGACACTGGCCCAGGAAAATAAAAAGGTGTAATACACAGTGCCTTGTTTCAGCACCCTCAGTGCTGGCCAATGCTCTCTGAAAGGGTAGAAATCTGCCCACACCCTTTAGTGGAACAGGGAAAGTATGCTGGGCTTTGGTGCTGGTGGTTTTGGCTTTCTTTCCCTCTTGCTTCATTAGCTTGTGTGCCCAGCTCTGCAGTAGAAATCATCTCCACGAAAAACTTGGTGAAGATATCATCTTTCCTCTCATCTTCAGCTTTCCATTCTGCTGTGGGAAATCCCCCGAGGGCACAGGCTGCTTGTCCTTTTTTCAGCTGTTGCAAAATTTTACCTTTACTAGCCCTCTGTCACTGGAACGGCATCTAGCTAAATGTGACGACCTGGAAGATCCCTTACAGTACTAAGCTGGAGAAAACAGCTTTCCCAGCATACTAGCCATCTCATTTTAGACTGGGCCAGGCCTGTTTACAAGCAGGTAGGATGACCCTGCTGGAGGAAGCCAGTGTGTGGCATGAGGCCCACCTCCAGCACTGGCTATCAACAGCTGTCAGTGAAGTGTGTAACTAGCAGGCAGTCACATAAGGACAGTATTTCTATTATACTCTTCTAGCTTACAATAACCAGAGGCTTAGTAGCTCACAGATCTCTATAAACTTCTCTTCCTTCCTTTTTTAATAAAAGAGGGAAAAGGCAGAGAAAAGCTATCACAGATCATTTACATGAGAAAATAAGATATTCTGTTTCATTTTTGTGAAACCACCCAGAGAGAGATCATCATCTATTAAATGCTGGATTATGCTGTCCTGTTCAGCAAGGCACAGTCATTCTATGTCATCGTACCTAACCCCACATGAAACAGTTGACATTATTTCGTTCCTTGGGCCAGCTCCTCCCTCTTCTTCCTCTTCAGTCTCCCCAGATCAAGGACTGCTGTGTCTTCACTCCCACCACCCATCCATGCTCAGTGATATTTTCCTCATGCACACACAGGTTTGCCACACTTCCCGTTCTGGGAACACCAATAGCACAAAGCTCTCCATTTCTGAACACCAGTGAGAAAAACTCTTGAGACCTGGAAGCTCTGAAATATGGCTCACTCTATGTCACAAACACTAGAAATGGATTTTCAATAATAAAAGTGTTTCCTTATAAATCTGCACACTGGAACATCTGCATGTTTATTTACCTAGATGAGAAGTTTAGCCTAACCGATTTGATGCTGTAAGGCAGATACTGTAAACTAAATAACAGATGTATACAGTTTCTTCAGACATGAACTGTTGTGGTGGGTTGAACTTGGCTGCCCACCAAGCTGCTCTATCACTCCCCTCCTCAGCAGAACGGCACAGGCAGGGGGAGAAAATAAGATGAAAAAACCCTTGTGGGTCAAGATAAGGGTAGTTAAACGAAGCAATAGCAAGTGTCACGTGTGCAGAAGCGAAGGAAATCAAAAGATGTTTTTCTGTACTTCCCACCAGCAGGCGATGTTTGGCCACTTCCCAGGAAGCAGGGCTTCAGTGTGCTTAGTGGTTGCTGCAGAAGACAAACATCACAAAAAAAACCCAAAACACAAAACCAAATGCCACCCCTTTTGCTTAGCTCTTATATCTGGGCAGAAGTTGTATGGTATGGAATATCCCTTTGGCCACTTTGGGTCAGCTGCCCTGGCTGTGCCCCCTCCCAAGACCTTGCCCACCCCCAGCCTGCTGGTGAGGGGAGGGGGGATGCTGGAGCGGCAGCCCTGGTGCTGTGAGCCCTGCTCAGCAGCAGCCCAACACGGGGGTGTTATCAGCACCTCTCTAGCTACTGATACCAGCACAGCACTGTGGGGGCTGCTGGGGGGCTCAGCCGGACGCAATACAACTGCTCAGGTTAACACATAGCATTGAACTAACATCCAAACACGGTCTCAGGAAATAGTCTTAGCAGTGAGGAATTTCCAGTGCCACAGTCTCCAAAAGAAGCAAAAATTTTTGTTCCTGCATTTTTTTATATTTATGTTCCTTTTCCAGGTACGTTCTTCAGGTGAAAATGTTTTTGCAAGTTATTTTACATTCACTTCAATCAGATTTTCTTAAAATGTCATGTTTTCTTTGAAATAAAAAACTGCAGAATAACGTAATCAGAATAAACTACAACCACACTATGATTGAGGATATTTTTAGCAGAAAAAAATCCCATAAACAAGTATGATTTCTGATTTCTGAAAGAACTGATTAGCTACTCAGCTCCACAGAGAAGTTCAGTGTAAGATCACCCAAATGTTTTAGATCATGACTATGACTCAGTTGCCTTTTTAACAGTGTGCATTCATTAAATCATTAAAAGCTGTCAGTTCTTATTAAAATTCATTTGTATCTTTTTCTTCTTTATAAAAAAAAGAAAAGAGAAAAATAAATTAGAAACTGCCTGAGATATAAAAGAAAGTTTCTTTAGAAGAGGAGGAAAAGAGACATCAAGAGTAGCCAGCAAACTGTACAGGTGAAAAGAAAAACAAATAGTACACCCAGCAGTGTTATCTCAACTCTGAAAAATAATTTTTACCACCCTTTCCAAATATTCATTTTAGATGTGACTACTGGAGAGGAATGAATTCAGCTGAATGTTCTCAATACCTCAGTACTTGGGTGCTGTTTTTTAAAAAATTAATCTTCCTAGACTGCATCCATATCCCCTTGGCAATCAGCTCCATGAAAGAGTCTACAAGCTTTATAAGCACAAATGGTTACAGAAGGCAAGTTCAAAGGCACACGTGTAAGCACTCAAGGGAAGTATTCAGGTTCAGGCAAAAATACTCAAGTACTTATGCACTTGAACAGAAGCATCATCACATAGATTAGCTGACCACCCTAAATCCAACAACACACAGCAATTGCTTGCACACAACACCTGATGGTTAATTCAGACAGACAAGTTATCGTTCTTAAACAACCCCAATGCTCCCCAAATAATCAATATAATTTAGTAAACAATTTTATGAGCATTAGAAAACATTTTCAGCAGGGAGGATAACCTTCAGAAGAGAGAGGGTTGTAGCTGAGCTGTAATGGGAAAAAAGAAGATCTAGAACAGCAACCCCTGGAACTGTCATTTTCACTACGTTTAAGAAAGGGTACAGAAGTGTAAAAAGGGGGAAAACCCATAACAATATCAAATGGCCAGGACCCGCAATAATCATTGATGATTTTAACTATAAAAAAATTCACATGTACAAAATTAATATTTTGCTAATAGTTGGTCCCCTTTCTAAAGGAATTCAAAAGTAAATAAATTGCAGAGCTTAAACAACATTGATTACTACTCCTGATTATAAAAGCTCATAAGAGATCCAAAAGAACAGCTGAAATGCCTCAAGAACCCAAGATAGGTATTTGCACATACAGCCAGTTTCCAGGTAAGTCAGTGTGAGAAGAGGGTTTGAAAGAGTTGAAGTCCTGATACTTATAAATAACTTAATAGATTTGAGTCGAGCCAAAATAGTGCAACCAGTGGGCTTTGAACATTGAATAAATACAATTAGCTCTTTTGAAAACACTTTAAAAGTTTCCTACATTTTGCCTATTTCTAAATTTGGTTTCTAGTATATACTGAGCTAATATTTTAGTAGTTACGGCTTTACACATCCAAGCTCTACTGCTGCTAAGACAGAATGAAAACAAAAGCATCCCACTTGTGTCAGCTAGGATTTGGGTAAAGGGTTAGGAGCAGAAAATTCCAACATAGTTAGTAAAACTAGATAACCACATTTTAAACATTACTGTTCCAGGAATTTAAGGTGTCTCTAGTTTATATGAGACTTGACTTTCATTACAGGTACTACATGTTGAGGATAAGATGCTTTTTTTTCATCTTCCTATTAAAGTCTTTATAAAATTTTTTATTTATTTCATTTTCTTTCAATAATCCTATAAAACCAAAAGGTCATTTGTGACTTTGCACATTGCTTATATCTGACAAACATTAATAATAAAAAATATATGGTATTTATTTGAAAACTGGATGTATAAGAGAAAATTTTAACAACCAGAAAGATTTGCAGTATGGACGTATAACTCTGCAATTTTGTGAACCAGTGACGTTCCTTTTTACAGTTACAAGTTAGTATGACAGTCACTTTTATGTTTACAAACTGCACTTAAAAATTAAGTACTGAATAATGTTATTAATGGAATTTTAAAAGGTAGAAGACTTATGTTCATTAATATAACTACATTAAAGATGAGGATTTTTGCTTCTTACTTGCAAGATGACTTTTTCATTCACATAATAAAAAACTGAAGCCAAACAACCTGGGTTTTCTTTTCAAACCTACCATATGTTTTTCTGAAATAACAAATTTAACCTTCAAAGATGTGTATGGCATAAAAGAGGCAGTCAACTAGTAGTTTACTTTGCTTTTTATAGCCACATTACTCTTTATTTTCAACGAACAAGGCCACACACGCTATTTTAAAGTCTGATGATTCTGGCCTTTTTAGTGTAAACCCTCAGTCCCTCCCTGCCTCCTCCCCAAATCCTCAGACTGTCCGGTGACTTGAACAAAGTGTTGCTTTTCCTGCGCAAGCGTCTCACTCCTAAGTCAACAGCTCTCTACTGATCCAAGCCCCGCAGCCCGGCCCAGACCCTGGTGAAGGTGGCTTGTCATTTCCTGTCACAGGATACTCTTCTCAATTACCCTTTTCTTTTTAAGAGTTCAGCAAATCATGTTTCAAGAAATGACGATCTGTATTTCCTTTTTGATTTAACATGTTAAAAATAAACACCAGCCGTCCTTGTTAAATCCAGAGCCAGATGAGGGTATTGTAGGTCAAAAATAAACATTATTTATTCTCTGAGCTATAACAACTTACTTTTGAAGTTACAAAACAAAGCAATCTTTAGACTGGATATTTGTAAAGATATATAGAGAAGTAGGAAAGGGATTTGAAGAAATTGCAGCAAACCGTTTCCCCTGCTTTTAAGAATTTTTGTGGGAGCATGCATTCTTGATTGATAAAAAACAAATGTCCACATGAATGCCTAATGTACCTCACATTTAAGCGTTAGTCATCTGAAAGGTGTTGAAAGTAAAAGCTGTTAAAGTTATAGGCTTTCACACCAAGATGTTTTGTCTTGGAGTTCACAAGGTTTTAGATTCAGATGAGGAATTGCCACATATGCTGTACAGTTTTCATAATTCTCATCTCAGAGTTACAGCTTCAGGTTCCATGCAATGAAGTTGAGAATAGAACTCTGTGAAAAATGAGTCTCAGTTGAGTGGCCAGACCAAAACCTTTTAATTAATAATAGATTTAGGCCAAACGGTAATAAAATATTGTATCTGATTTTCACATTAACTAACCTTTATTAAAACTTCATTTTGATTATGGACAAAGTATTGATGTCTTTTTTAAGCCAAAAGTCTAAAAATACTTACTTTTCAAAAAAAGTTATTGTTTGCTGACAGTGGAACAGACATTCTTTCACATTTTTCTCAGCACTGAAGTCAGGACATCTCTTGATCCATCTTGTTACCAATTCACAGCTTAACAACAATGCCAGCTTGCTGGAAGATAGATGGGTACTGTGCTACCTGGCTGGGCAAAATCAGCTGCAGGGGAGCAGGCTGAACTTGCCAGAACATGGGCTGGCCCACACCACATGTGTCCGTGTGCGATCCCTCATTTAGGATACATGCTCACCCAGAAAAGGCAATTTATACAATCCTAAAAACCTTGGCATGGCAATTGAGGACTTCAGTGCAACTGCCCTATCTCTGCAACTCTGGTCATGCAAATATGCTTAACCTCTTTTACGTGAGCAAACATTTATTTCCAAAGTTAAGCACATGTAGATTCTATTTCACCAATTTCACACAATTAATTTTATGTCTGTCAAGATAATTTTAGAAATATCCAAGGTTTAAATCAGAGAAAGTCATTAATAATCATCCACCCAAAATCAGAGCTTTAAAATATTTATGTTCTGAGGATTAAAATGAAAACACAGAGTTCAAAGTTCTCCTATTTCTTAACTCTAACCAATGCTGCAAAGTAGTAAGTCAACTCTTTTTTTTCTGTCTACTAGCATCCCTTATTTCTGAACTTTTATATTTTTTACATCTGTTTTATATCAATCTTTCACTACACTTGAGACTCAAATGTCATTGTGGGACTATACAAATGGTCATTCTTTCTCTAAGTCATAAGGCAAAGTATGGACTCTGCATATCTTCTTCAGTACTCTTTATTTCCTTTTTTCATGGGAAAAAAAGGACAATGAAAGTTCAAAACCACTCTATAATCTACTTCAGCAAACAGCATCAACATGGAAAATAAATGACTCATGGCAATACAAATATATACCTACATTTAAAACAGGGATGTTCTGCATAGTCCCTGATGTACCTCTTTAATTCATCTAACTTGTACTGTCAAGCCTGCTTTAGTGTTTTGGTCAGTTTCTGAGGTCTCTAACAAGGTCCCCCATCACAAGAGCAGATTTTTTTTTTCCTAAATTTGTTGAAGGTTATTGAACATTATGTGTGGGAGATATCCTGTTTTACAGAAGCACACAGACAATTTTTTGAAAAGTAAGCAAAAACATGGCTTTGCCACATGTTAAGGTTAAGGAAGTCCATGAATATCTTAAAAATCAGACCATGACCACGGACGTGTTTTCTACCTTTACTGGATCTGTCTAGGTCTCACACATGACAGACCTTCGTTACATTTGCTGTTCCTCTGTTGTTAATGAATGCTCTGGTTTCATCCGCTTTCCTGGATAAGGAGAGGCTCATGAACTTGCAGAGACCGCTTTTCTTCCCTGTGGTAACCAAGGTCATTATTCGCACACTCGAGGGAGTGATGCAGTGTCCTGTGTACTTATTGCCTTCACTTATGTTTGGTAGTGTTGAGATCTAAGTAAAAGCATTATTACTGCAACAGTAAACTTAGTTAGCATTGGAAAATGTGATCATTGGAGTTTCTTTTCATTACAAAGTGAAAGAAAAGCTTTAGGGTAAAATATAGGTTTTCCATTAAGCTCCTTTTCCAACTATACAAAAATGATGCTATAAAAACTACAGTGGCTTTTACTAATTCAGGGGCTGTTAATTTACAATCAGATCAAAAGGTAAGATTAGGTGTTTGAACTTTCTCTTTCCCCACTGCTGTATTTTAACTAATTCCATCAAACAAAATGTCAGCCTTCCTTTCTTTAAACAAAACTCGTAACTTGCTAAAAGAAAAGTTGAGCAGTTTTCTATCTGGATCCAAAGTACAATGAGGTCAGTAAAAACACTCTCATTAAGTTTAAACAGGCTCTGGTTTAGGCATTTGTATGGTAATAACTGGACAACCAAGAAAGATGGATGTCTATTGTACAGCTAGGAGCACTTTACATCAGCTTTTGCCATTTATCATGTTAACATATGGATATCAATGACTTGGAATACAAACAAGAGGCATTACAGTATTTCGCTGAAGAGACCAATAGCTATTGAAGTTCTTAATCGATTTGATGAGAGGCCTGTCTTTTTTAAACTCAGGGAACCTAAACAGATGAAAATAGTATTGAAATATATATAGATGAATAAGGACTTAATCTCAGAATAATTGCAAACAGAGGCATTCATAGACACCTTGTATTTCATCTTTATCTTTAACTGCATGAAACCCAAATGTTCTGCTGGTTGTTTCTGCCCTTTCCTGTCCCTCCTCTTCCATGTTCTCAGCTTTTCTTATGCATCAGAAGTCAAGTGTTAATTCCAATAGGGGTTAATAGGTGAAAAGTCATAACTTTCTTTTTTTAAAAAAATGAATGCCAAACAAAATCATTTGGATTACAGTCAGTTTTTAAACATTAAAAGATATAGCTTTGATTCTAAGCATATTTCACCTTTAGTTTTTTATTTCTTCAAGTGAGAATTTTGTAAGAATGTTTCAGTCAACTAAAAAACTTGAGGTGGTCCTTAATTTTAAATGATGAAAAAAAGCCTTTGACTTTAATAAAATCCCACATGCATTTAAGACAATTACTGTGCATTCCACATCCTAGATTGTTCATCACAAAGTTTCACCCTAGTACTGCATGTCCACAGTAAGCCACTTACCCATGCTGGCATGTCAGGTTACTGTTGATTATTTCTCTTTGCTCATGCACGCAGGTAAATAATTAGTATCTTAAAATTAGCCCAATCTTTAGTCATAAACACAGAACATTTACCACACTTATTTTAAAGCCAAAGAACTTGTCAATACAATGTATGGTTAAAATATTTTTTTGTAATTATGGAACGTGCATTAATGGGTATCACTGTGATTGGCCTAAGAGGGCTACAGAAACCAGCAAGAGTGAGTAGAGGCTTGGATTACAACAACTAGCAGCCTTTGCCATAGACTAATTCACCCGCTGCTAGCCACATACCAATAAAAAAATCACCAACACAGTAGCTAGACTTTCAGTTGTACAGGGCTTCTGCATAATCCCCTCTTGCAACACCAGCAGCATGAAAAATAAATAAATAAAAAGCTTACCATGCTTAATGCTAGCCAGATGAAAAAGGATGCAAAGGAGTAAGACAAAATTAAAAAGCTTTATACTTCAGGAAGTTACGTACAAGTTACAAAGTGAATTTTTTATTTCAATTGTGTTTTAAAATTATTGTTATGAAAAAAAAAAAAAAAAAAAAGCCACCAATGTGCCCCTCTTCAAAGACGTCCCAGAAAGCACATGAGCACTTGCTCAAAAGCCTTCACTCACTGTTGTCCCAATTTCTCTTTCCTGTCATGTTCATTTTGGGCCTCTCCTCCATTTTTCAGGCCTCCCACTTTTACTCTTTTACAGCTGTAAACTCTCAATGTCCTGACATGTTCTTCCTAGTTATCACCCTTTTCTGCTGAGAGGTTTCTCGTTACCTCTAAGGTGCACTGTCTGCCCAGAGAGCTTCTGCGCAGCACCCCCCTGCCTCCCTCCCCCCCGCCCCCAGTGCCAGTCAACTGTGCTAAATCCAGACATTCCAGATGCCACAGATACTTGTCCATTACATTATCTGCCTTCAGCCCATCTGCTAAAATAAAATTTGCTAGATCGGGGACTAAAAAACTGCTTCCCCTTCTCTGGCCTCTGGTAGCACTAAGCCAGCTTAGGGTCAGCAATAACAGCAGAACTTTGAACTCAGGACTTTTGGCTTTACCTGAAGATGACCAACTCAACAAAATTAAATGAACAAATGAGCTCTCCTGTCATATTAAATACTGTTACATTATTGAAAAATATTTCTAAAAATTCACCTTTGCCCTATTTTAGAATCTAGATGGCCTAATGTTCAAGCCCTAGAACGGAATCAGAACTTGTTAACAAATAAATAGTAGCAGCAAGTATTTATCAATGCAGCTATCTTTGTAGTCCTCAATAACCACACAGCTATTTTGTATACACATGCACTGCATACCATCTGCTGATGTTTATTTTAATTCACCAGGAAAGGCCTGTGTTTAAGTTGGAATTTAAGTGACAGAATCAGAACAAAAGGAAAAGGGCAGCAGAATAAACTGAATAAATTCCAAATATGACTTGTAAAGGCAGACAATATAAAAGCTATAATCTAAGTTTAATCCCCACACTTTTTAAACATAGTAATTACTAGACATCTGCTGGTAACACAGCCTTGCTATTGGATAACCTTAATTACCCTGTAATATTTCCTGACACTCCCCAAAATATGCCCTATGGATAATAATTCATTCACGGTTCAGCCCCATTATTAGCTACTAATTCAAACGATCAAGACAAAGACAACGAACAGATGACCTTGAACAATTACCCACTCACTAAACGGAATTTATTTCATGCTTTTCAAAGACTTTACTGCTTTCCTGGCTTCATGAGCAACACTCAAAAATTAACAAAACGCAAGCAAGGGAAGACTGCAGAATGAAAGGAGATTTGCTGGGGTACCTTAGCTCCTTTAAACACCATTTGCCTTCATTAACAGCACAATGGCCAATGCAATATATTTCATTTTCTAAGATTAAATAGGGACCTAGACAGAGTAGGTGCAAAAGTGATACAATTGTTTTATTAGACTGGATTAGTAAGCTGTTTAATTATCTGCACGTATTGGGAAACTTAGAATAATTTTAAGAAAGGATTTAAATGCATACAGGTTAAATGAATGGAATTAATACAACTGTTGCAGAAGCAGATACAGCATCATTGACTTCAGTACTGAAGCCCAGGGCGTCAAACATCTGAGGCTTCTTTGTGGGCTGTCAGGAAATATTTAAAGCCACAGATCACACTTGGCCCTCAATTTGAGCTGCCATAACCTGACGCCCTTCTTTCTGATTGTATAGGTAAAATCAAGTGCATAAAATGGACCATTATTGCCAAATAAACCTAATCTCTACTATTTTGGATGATCAGGTGTCTTGTTCATTTTGAGAAATTATTGTTGTAATGAACATGAAAGGGGATAATTTTTTAAAATTATTATCATAATCAGGTTTTGGATATTTTGTCTTCAGATTAGGACAGGAAGAATGTACTCAGAGGAGTGTAAAAAGTTATCCTTCTCTCTGAACCTCAGTTCATTCTCTCCTCAAGAGTCTAGGAGGCCCCTTGCCATCCATCTGAAAGTGCAAACATTCAAGTTCAGCTGGAAATAAGACTAGAATTACCGAACTGGTAGGAAAATAATGTTGAAGCAAAATACAAGGAAAGAAGGAAAAGCAAATTAAAAGTCAAAGTCAAAATGAAATCATTGTTTGCTGAGGTGATTTGGAGAATGACACTGTCACTGTAGGAATATAGTTTAACTTCTTAAAAACCTGTAAAGTGGAATGACAGAAAGAAGATATTATAAATAAAATAAAAACATAGCAAGACAGATGGCTACAGAATTTCCCCATGCCAAAATCAGAACTCCAATGAAAAATAGGTTCTAAACACTATTTATTTTCATGCACTAATCACAATGACTTTAAAGATGAGGGTTTTTTTAAACATAAAGTTCCTTAAGAGCGAACAACTTCGTGAAATTTAAGGCAGGATAGTTAGTCCTAGTTCCAGACAAACAATCTGAAAGTCACAGGTAAAAGGAACATCATAGTTCTCCTTGATCTTAAAAGGTATGCAGTCTGCAAATATAAAGCACTCCAGGAATGGCAGAGTGGAAAATGAATTTCTTCTCCAATGGAAAGCACGAGACTGCAATACCTTCAATGAAAAATGTTTGTGTCAACATGGCTTTATGGACTACTTGATACTTCTTGTTGAAGCTATGCTCTCTGAGCATGCTTTGCTTATCAAAATACCTAATAAAACTTCTAAGATTTAGAAGTCCACCTCTCCCAAAAATCAGATATATGTGAAGAAATTTCTCTTCTTGTTCCAAGCAGATTTTTTTTCAACTTTTCCACTACCCATCTGAACATCCTCTTCAAGAGTAGTGTTCAAGTATTAGCACATCTCCCTCTAATGTTGTACTTTTCTATTGTACTAACTGTAGGAGTCAATTCTTCATGAAATACTCACTTCAGGATTGGATATCTTTCCAAAAGACTGCTTTGGAAGCATTTTCAGTGGCAATATAATGAATTAAATTTTGTATAGTCTCTTCTGACCACAAAATCCATTAATTACATCAACAATTACTCCATAACTTCTTTTCTTTTGGTCATTGCATGATCCCAGCCCAACATCTGGGATTTTCATTAGGAAGCACATATTTTTATGTCTAGAACTTCTAGAGAAATGAACACATGACATTTTCTTTCCCAGATCAAGCGTAGCCTTTCAGGTCATAATCAAGCATCTCGGAAACAGATTTGTTATCAAGCCTTTCCAAGAACAGTGTGCTCTGTGTTTCAAAAATCACTCATGCAATGGATTGTAAACATAAAATATTTTCCTGTGGATAAACCAACAAAATAATCTCCTGGCCATGGGTCAGGAATGGCCTTTTCTAATGCATAAATATTCAAATTATCATTTTTGAGGGGAAAGTTTGAAGTACACTTGTTATTAATTTCTATACAGACAAAATTAGTGCAATTTGCCTGAAGCTCATGTCCTTGTTCATTCAGGAACTGAAATGTCATGTACAGCAAGATAGTCTTTTCTTCTAATTAATGTGGTCATGAAACAAAAGAAACACAATATGCAAGTAAGAACTATGATGAGTAAATAAAATGCTGTCCCTTCCAGGAACAAAACACTCAAAATATACTAGTTTCATATACTTGGTTTTGAAAGGCCTATCAGTTAAAACTGAAAGTATTTTGCTTAAGTTACATCTGGTTACTAATAGGTCCTGTTTCAATTGTTTCAGGGAAACTTTAAAAGTTTTTTTGCTAGAATTCAGGTCCAGAACGAACTCCGTAACTGAGTTCTTGTATGTTTAATCTTAGATGTTGGGACAATCTCAAAATTAAATTCACATTTCTGTTCACATCTGAAAAGCCTCCTAGAAAGTCAATATGAATCTCGATAATTTCTCTTTATGAATGTTACACAGCAAAAAGCCATACTAAAGAGTGTAGAACTTAATTTTTAACCTCTTAATCTTATGGTTCCTAGAGATTGCCATAAAGCAAACACAAAACAACCAAACTTATTTACAGAGTAAAGGGTCTTTACAAATATTCTAAGAAAAATTACTGCTTTACATCAGTGGTCCCATTATCATTTGATATGTTTGACCTTATCTACTGGAGCACGCAATAGTGAGTGTCTTGCATGATTATTTTTAAAAATATTTATTAAATGAATGTTAGAAACAGGGCAGAAACCTGACCAGATTCACTAATAAGAATTCTGCTTCAAGCATTTCCTTCACCAACTACTTCAACAGCGGATGGTGTCCCCTCTCAGACTGGAGTGGGTCAAGGTGGTTACTAATATCTTCACAGAAGAAATTAGACCTTCCTCCTTGCTATCCAATGGGAGTTCCAACAATGGATCTACAACCAGTTTCACCTTTTAGTGTGGGACTACACATCCTGGAATCAGCAATTTCCTGTGCCAGAAAAAGCTTCCCAGAAAACCGCTCCTTTGTCCTGTCACCCTGGAAGTTTTTATGTTTTCAGAAATATTCCGTTCCAGTGATCCCTTTCATGACGAAAGCAAGACAATGGAGAAGGTGACCATTTCCCCAGAAAATTCAGAGCCAGGGCATTTGCCTGACATCTAGAGAACCAGCATTTCCTGGAATGAATCAGGTACAAGACCCGGCATGCAACTTGCTCTGTCATAAGCAATTGTTCTGACCACCAAACTGCATTCTTAATTACTTTTGTCCATCTAGACACAAAGATCTTTTCCAATACATTCTCCATCAAAACTGTTAGACTCCCGTGAGGAGTTTCAATGTCAAGTTATTGATATTTTTCAGTAACAGGTACTTCTGCTTAACTTGATTTTCCTAATGATAATAATAAGCCCCTCAGAAAGTGTAGTGGTTTGATGCTGTCTGAGTGCCAGGTGCCCACAAAAAACACTCTGTCACTCCCCTCCTCAAGTGGACAGGGGAGAGACAATATAACAAAAGGCTCATGGGTCAAGATAGGGACAGGGAGATCACTCGCCATTACCATCAAGAGCAAAACAGACTCAACCTGGGAAAAATCAGTTAAATTTATTACCAATCAAATCAGAAAAACACCTTCTCCCCACCCCTCCCTTCTTTCTGGGCTTAACTTATTTCCCATTTTCTCTACGTCCTCCCCTCGGAGCAGCACAAGGGAATGGGGAATGGGGGTTGCAGCCAATTCATCACACGTTGCTTCTACCCCTCCTTCCTCCTCACACTCCTCCCCTGCTCCAGCATGGGGTCGCCCCACGGGAGACAGCTCCCTGTGAACTGCTCCAAGGTGAGTCCTTCCCACGGGCTACAGTTCCTCACACCCTGCTCCAGCATGGGTCCCCCCACGGGGTGCAGCCCTTCAGGACCAGACTGCTCCAGCGTGGGGGACAGGTCCTGCCAGCAGCCCTGCTGCAGCCTGGGCTCCTCTCTGCATAGGGCCACAGGTCCTGGCAGGAGCCTGCTTCAGCACAGGTTTCCCATGGGTCACAGCATCCTTCAGGCATCGCTCTACTCTGACATGGGGTCTCCCACAGGTGTATATCTGATCCACCATTAACCTCCATGGGCTGCAGGGGCACAGCCTGCTTTCATCCATGGTCTTCACCATGGGCTGCAGCAGAACCTTTGCTCCACCACCTGGAGCACCTCCTTCCTCGCTGACCTTAGTGTCTGCAGAGCTGTTGCTCTCAGTGTCACTCCTCTCTCCCACTGGCACAGGTTTCATTGGGTTTTAATACGCTGTCCCAGAGGTGCTGCCACCATCGATGCTGGGCTCAGCCTTGGCCAGCGGTGGGTCTGTCTGGAGCCAGCTGGTGTGGGCTCCATTGGACATGGGGGAAGCTTCTGGCAACTTCTCACAGAAGCCACCCTGTAGCCCCCTGCTACCAAAACCTTACCATGCAAACCCACTACAGGAAGTTATAGCTACAGAAAGCAGTGTTATTAAAGCTGTAAATAAACCATCATCTGTATAGGCAAAGATGATATTCTGACAGCGTAGACCTTTTAGATGCAAGAGAGCTGTCCAGACCCAGAAAGTGCTTTGAAAGTAGCAGAATTTTTTTTTTCTTCTCAGCCACACTGTTAAGCGACCAACGCTTCAGACCTTCTAAGGCCTAATCATGCAACTCAATGGAAGAGCTAAACTTCAGTTGTTACTTCCTGCTTTTAATTTCTTGGTTTTCCCCAGCTCCCCTTCCCACGAAAGCTTATTTTTCTTTCTTGGACTTAATGCTTTTTCATGCTTAAGTTTTCTCTCTCCTTCCTGGAGTCACGACTGCCTGCTTTTATCTTCAGTGTAGTCAATCCCTAGTCTATACCTAAGACTTTGACTATAATGAACTTTTTTTCTTAATGGAAATAAACAAACCTGCCTGCTTTTTTGCTCCTTCATTCTTCCGATACATCCTCCATGCTGCCCAATTCTTTCTTCCTCTTTCCTTAGCTTAACCTCCACTTTTATATCTGGCAAAATTAATTTTCTATATCACATATACCCTTCTTCTTTATTATCTTTCTCTCCCTACCTTTAGTTTTATACACTGTTTCAATGTCCAAACTTTAGATTGCAAAGCTTAAGAATATTTTTCCCCCTCAAAAATAATACTTTATTTCCTTAGTTTTATAATGAAGCAAAATACATTTGGTTGCTTGAAGTTAACAAAGATCATCTCACCTTCTGAATGGTGGATAACCAACTTGAATCATACAATCTTTTCTCTCTGAAGCTGAGTGCTAAATTCCTGAAGCATATTTAAAACTTGCATCTTTAGTTTTGCCACAGAGGTATTACATCAGCCTGTTTTCTAGTTTTCTATTCAATATTCAATTCAATGATCCTATTCAATTTCTATTCCTGTATACTGAACATTCATAATCTTAACCTACTGCAGTCTGACTTGCAACATTTCTTCTTAACAATTTTTAAATCTGCTTACTACAATATAACCTGTACCACCGCAAGCGACAGAAATCACCATTGTCACATTTTCATTTCATATACCTTCTATGTGAAGTAGAAATTATAACCATGTGTAAGAAGCCATTGTTGGTATAAGGAAGCAGTTTTAGCAAAAACGATGGATTTTCCATTGCTATGTTGCCCACTGAAGCTCAAATATTGTCTGGCAACTATCCTCAAGGGCAATTGTCTGGCCAACTTAGCAGTGGGCCCCCTGCCATCCTAACAGATGGGCACCAAGTGTAAGTAGCCATAAGACCATATAAGTGCATTTAGTGTGAAACTTGGGGCATAATTCCCAGCCTTGATCACCATATGGCTTTTCTATACTGAGTTTGTGATAAATGGGATGTGCAGAGATAACCTAACTCTGAACATGAACAGCATTAAGGAAAATAATGAGAATATTTCCCACCACGTGATAAGCAGGGGCGAAGTTTGGAATTAGCAGGAGCAGTAGAAGAGTAGGATTTTTATACATGGTCTTCCCCATACTTATTTTTGTTGATCCACTAAGTTTTCTTAGGATCAAGGAACAAGGAAATCTGTTCCCTTCACTCCCTCCATACTTCTTTACAGGGAAAGAAAATGAAAAATTATGAAAACCAGTACCTTCAAGAAAGAAACCTTGAATTGATTCACTTAGTCTTGTAATTGAACTGAACCTGCATTTCACAGTAACTTCAATATTGAATTCTGCAGGACAGATTTACAAGAGAAGCTCAAGGTTTCACAGAATCATTCACCATACATGTGTTAATGCTTTTAGTCTGTACTCTTATTGGGTATGGAAAGCATTTCACATCCCCTCAGCACACGTTTCAGAGAACTGCCATATCTGATCTAGTGCTCAGGGAAAAGGAAAGCCAGCAGAACCTATGAGTATGTTTGCAGCCACCATCTTTAATCTAGGTAATTCCAAGTAGCACATGCTTCATTATCTGTGGATCTCAGTTATTGCAGCAAACTTCATTTGAGTTTGTTAACAGAAAGGAAAAGCCTCTTTGCTCCCATCCCCAGTTACATATTTCTACTGGAAAGGGCAATGCTGCCTTTCAGTGAGACACAACTTGAGGAGTTCAAGGTATTTACAGAACCCTTATCTTTGATAAAAAAGAGGGAGATTTAATCTGATATATACTAATAGAGATTTTGCTGGAAACAGTTACAGCTGTGCAGCTGAAGGTCTAACACAATATACATCTCTAAGTTCAGTTCCTAGATCTGAAAGAGTGACTTCCATGAATACTCATTTGAATTTACCTGCTTTCCAACAGTATTTAAATAATCAACTCTGCTGGCATGAACACTTGCGGAAAGCAAATGTCAAAGTTGCTTATGTGAGCTTTTCTGGAAACACAATTTAAAACTGGCCCTCCAAGAATTTCAGTTGAAACATTTATCTAATCAGGAAGAGAGATAACTGACAGGCAGTATTTCATCAGAATCCTGAAGCAACCATAATAAAGAATCAAATACAGTCATGCTTTTGGTTGACATATATGAATCCTTTCTGAATTAACTTACTACTTACCTGAAAAAAGAAGAGTTAAATTAGTCCCTATTTATGTACTGGTTACTTAGGCTATCAATAGCTTTTCTCATACGCGTTTACATACAATTAGAGCTCTTTATGTTGATTTCCTCTTAGGAAGACCGACCTTTTATTTTTAGCTATCAACATGTAAAGTTTTAAGCTGAATCAGGTTATGTTTCAAAAATCAGGGAACTAACTAGGCAACATTAAATAGGATATTTTTGCAGACCTATACGTTGACGGGAGGCTTCAAATACCTATTCAATAGTTGAACAGGTGAGAGACAAAACAAACATGCCAATAGAACAGGTCCTAGTCAGCATCAGAGTATAATTATTATAAAATTACCCTCAAAAATACAGAATCTACCACAAGTATTAGGAGATCAAATTCACAACAGAGATAATGTCTTTCTGCTTCAGTTGTGGCTCTGTTGAGAAATGAGTCTAAGAGCTGCACAGTTTCCTGTTCATTATCTTTCAGAAACTTCCAGGACCAATTAATTCAGTTTATCGGAAAAATATTTTCTCAGTCATCAGCACTGCAAGGCTGGCCTTAAATATGAGTCAAAGCACAGGCTCCTTCTGAGTGCAGCTATGAATGCAGCACTAAAAATCACAGCTGAAATCACCATTACTCCCCTTTCATGATACAAATTACTCCATAGTCTGTCCATTGTGAAGACTTAAATATGCCAAATTCATAACACAGAAAGAACAGCAAAAAAAGGACTTGAGTAAGATGAAGCTAGACTTGAATAAAGTAAAAAAAACAGCAAGAAATGCTCTAATAGGCATTGAGCATCCTATACAAGCACGAATACCGTACTTCCAATAAAACTGAAGTTACAAAAGTTACCTCTTTCAGTTACATGTAGAAAGAGACATTTTTACAACATAACTAACCCGCAGAACTCACTACCTACAAGTGACTAGACAAACCAAGAGTTTAATTTGTTTGATTAATCAGACATATGCCTGGGTAGTGAAATTAAAGAGGGCCTTTACAAGAGAAAAGTGCTCATCAGCCCACTGTTTCATGCTCTGGATCACAAGCTTGAGTGAGCCCAGGGCTGTGCATAGATTTCCCTGGTGGGCAGCTGACCTGCAGAGGTTTCTGACCACAGCAATTGTAAGGGCAGTGAAAGCCACACGCATCTTGGCTACATTTACTGGGTCTCAGTTTCTTCACGTTCTCCACTTAGCTGAGGTGTGCAGCTTCACTGCCAGCGCAGGCTGTGATAGAGAGAACGCAGGGGACCCAGCCCCCCCCCTCCAACCTGCTGGCCATCTGCAAACCAGCCCAGCGCAGGCAGCTCCCCAACACACATGTGGCCTCAATGGTCCAAATCAGAATAAAAGTTGTGAACCTACTACAGAAGTAAATTATAAAGTATTGTGTGTACCGAAAAAGGAAAACAGTTTGTTTACAGCAGGTACATTCAGAATATTAGCCACATTTTCAGAATTAAGAAGAAAACAACCATTTCAGAGAAAGCAATACATCTTTGACTAAAGCTGCATTGTATTCAAAACATGTAGAAACGCATGTAAAAGGTGTGGTCATTGTAAAACTCTCCAAAATGCCTTATTTCTGCTTGTGTTTGCTGGTATGGTTTCAATCCTTGTCAGCCAAAACAGAAACATGTTGTGATTTAAGTTTTCAGCTGCCAGGATCTGGTCAATGGCCCAGCCAATGCTGGCTCTGGCTCCTCCGTTTGTTCTCACTCATATCACCGCTCTACGAGGGGCTCCTGGGCTCTACTTGTGTGACCCCTGGCACAGCCAGGAGCTGCAGAGCGGTGGGGCTCACAGAGGCTGCGCTCACCCAGCCAGTGGCACTGCTGGGCCCAGGGGCCTCCCTCCCTCCGTGGCCCCTCGCCCCACCCCAGCATTTCACAGCAACAGGGTCGCCAAGGCACACTGACACCCACAATGCTGCAGGTTGCTGCTGCTCCTCACGGGTCCTCTGACACAAAACGCTATTCAACCCTCATCAGCCTTTGCGAGCCCAGAACAGATTTGAACTGGAAAGAACAGTGGGATCCTGCTTTGGGTTGATCGCTAGTTCTATAGTATTCATCTCAGGTCACACTCTTACATAGACTACTGAATAACCTGGTGCCCACAGTCATTTAAAACAGGAACGGAACTTTCTAAAGCCCTTTTGGAAAACAAATTTAAGCACAAGTATTTCCTTTTGGCCATCTTATAATAAACTGGCAATATTTTGAAATGTGAACACATTTTTCTCTAATAAACTCTTGCTATAATGTGTTAATGTTAAAGATGCTGAATTCAGAAATTAATCTGATACAAATAAGTTTTTAAAAATTACGTTTCTATTTCAGTTCCTTTACTTACCCAAATATTTTGTTTTCTAACTTATTGATCATTTGTTCAAAATTGCAAACTGGACAGTCTATGCCCCTTTCAGATTCCACTTTCATAATCCACAGAGCCTTTGTGTTTAATCTTTTGTTAGACCCTAAAGTTCTTTGATGCATGCACATTATTTTCTAGTGATTGCCACCACATGAAAAGGGTGTTAATCCTCTGCTAATTAACAACTTGTTGAGGTCAACGGGGGTCAGCACTTTACATTTTTGGATTTAGTGAATTTTTCATTCATTGGAAGTTCTTGTTCTCATCAGTTCAGCTATTCCATCATTTTTTTCTTGGTGTATTTTGTTCCATGTCAGTGATAGCATCCTTTTCCCTTCTTAGCCCACTCAGAACATGCTGAAAGCTTTTGGTTTGACACGGGATTCTGTTTGCTTTTATTTTTTTGTAGCTATACTACCTGCTCTACAACTACTTAAATTACAAGGCCTATTGCTTCATGCAGTTTAGGTGTTTTGACTAGTCAGGAAATGGAGCTTCCACTGCTTTTGATAGTCATACTACATGTTCCATTGCATACAGCGTTCCTCAATAAAAATATAATACAATACTCCCACAAAATCATTAACTGATTATAAAAGGTATAAAAAAGAATCTTAATAGAAAAAAAAATTGAAGATCTTGCCACTTATTCAGTAATATTTATTTATATAAATATTTATTCATTACCTTATTAATCTGAAAACCAGCTTTATTAATTCCAGACAATTTTAATGGCTTTCACCATTACCTTCACAGAGTGCAATAGCTTACACAGTTGAAATTCTATTAACTCAGATTTCAAGAACAGATTTGTTTCTCTTTTCACTTGATATCAAGAATAAAAAAAGGTAGCTTTCTTTAGGGAAATGATACATGCCAAAAATGTTCTTATCTAAGCAACGTTACCAAGATCCACTTTATTTTTTTTGTAGCATGTCAGTGAATCGTGCTTATTTTCTAAATGACCAGTGACAACCTTTCAGAGTACTAGTGAAATAGAACTATGCTGCCCTATCTGTGTACTTTCTTAAAAAGGTTTTGCAATCTGAAGAAAAGTAGATAGCAAGACAGAAGATGTTTTGTTTTGCATTCAGTTCCCACCAACTGGAAAAGGTGCACGAGAAAAGGCATTACAGGAACAGATTAATAAAACTTGATGGGGCTGGGAGAGACTATGAATGAAGAAAAAGACGGAATGACATCAAAAAAATCTGTATCTTTATAATAATTAAGAAACAAGTCTGGCCTTAGTAATCTTGCCAGTGATTCCTACAATTTTATCACATGTTGTATGGAAAACCACTTTATTTTCTAATAAAAGAATTTGATTTTTCTATCTCCAGAATAGGTTGAAGACTTCTCTCAACCCTTGTGAAAGACATAGGGAACATAGACATTCCCAATCACTCTTCTACAAGTTTCAGTACTTTTTTTTTTTTTTTTCCCCTCATGAGCCATTTTAATTCTTCTGCTTCCTTAAATAACCGATCCTAATCTTTGCAGTCTCATTCACACAAACCTCCTGCATTTAATTGACTTTTTAAATCACTATTTGAACACCCCTACTTCTAAAATACCCTAACAAGGATGGGGAAATTATCTTTGAAACACTGCTTCTTAGTGTTGCTTAAAATTAAAAGAAACTGCTTAAAAAGAAAAAAAACCACCAAAACAAAACAAAAAAACTCAGCACAGTCCTGTGGCTGTCACTTATAATTATAATTCCTTCAAAAATTCTTAAAAAAAATACAAAAAACATTTAAAACTGAAGTGCAGACAGCCACATACCTGTGTAGACACTGTGGCTAATTACATGTTATGTAAATGGTATCTCGCAAACAGCGCTGTATAGATGACAGACCATTAAGACAGTTTACAAAGAGGAGTAATCTTAACCCTTTTGAATCTTGAGTAAAGGAAAAAATAATTGTAGAAATTAAAATGATTTTGTTATCTGAAGCTCAGAAAAATCTTAGCACAACAAAGGTGATTCATGATGAAGGATATGTCTATTTTGTTTTTGACAAACGAAATACCTTCAGGGTGCTGAAGTTCTGTGACCCTTACTCAGCCATTTGAACAACGGGAGGATGAAGATTTCCCTGAGGTTCCCTTACTGAGTGCACACCCCTGGCTACTGTTGCAGCAAGGCACTGAGTATCTCCATAATTATTTTTGAATGGTTATTTTGACTGTTGAGAAGCAGCAACTCCTGAGATTCCGTTTATGCAAATATATGTTAAAATGAAAATAGCTGAAGAAAAAATACTTGTCTTTCTTTTCAGTACCCTCTTTCCAGAACTTTAATAAAGAATCTCCCCTTTTTGTTGAATTATTAACATCACTTTTTATTCATTCTGCTATTCATTTGTAATGACAGATTTTCATGCAGATAAACTAGGAATTCACTTGAAAGTCAATTCTTTCCTTAGCCTATTAAACAAGTAAGGAAATTCAGTGTAAATATTGGCATTAAAACAGTGCTATGATTTCAGCATTTGAAGAAGTTTCATTACTTGAGGAATTGAAGTATTTAGATAAAGTTAAATTAGGCCACAAGAAAATATATTTTTTAAAAAAGATGATGACCTAAATGGTGAATTGTGACAGCAGCCAAGTAAATAACTTAACAAGAAAAAGCTTTGCAGAATATTGATTTAATGCATCACTTAAGCAACAGAATATCTCAAACCCACATTATCCATGCTCTATTTCCCTGTACCTTGGACAGTTTATCTATTCACCTCTCTCAAAGGAACAAGCACATATTTCTACATGAATTGTTTGCCTATGATGTACAGTTTTTAACAGTATGATAAAATTAATCTTTAGTGTAAATTTACTTTTCTCGAAGATACTTGTTTGTAGAAATTTTAGCATTATGGAATTAAAAAGCTACAGAAATTTAACCAAGATATCGTATACATTAATTGTCCTCTTTACTATGTGAAAATGTCTCACTGCAAAATAAAGATTTTCACTGTGTCAAAGGACTGTAAACTGTACTTCAACTTCATTGCAGTTTCTAAAAAAATCATTAAAAGAATGCCAAAAATCTCATAAAAAATTACACTGATTTTAAATTATGGCTTGAAATGTTACATTCAGGGCAAAGACTGTAAAGGCAGTGCTGTCTCACAGGAGGAGGGAGAAGCTAAAAAAAGTATTCATGTCCCCTTTTTTGTTTGTTTTTTTTTTTGTTTGTTTGTTTGTTTTTTGTTTAAGATACAAATGAAAGAATCTATTTGTTTATAACAGTGTTTTATTACCCAAAGTAAAATCTGGTGCTGTAAAGATTATTTCAGGCAAACTTAGCCTTTATCAGTGTTATGCCATTTAAAGTGCATGAACGATGGCTTGATGGCTAGAGAGGCATCCGATCTGAATTCTCTGATTTCCTCTCTGTGGCTACGGAGCTGGAGCTGCTGCTGCTCGACTCCATGTCACCCAGCTGCCACAGCAGGTTCTGCACGTAGGCAGGACTTTTTTCACTGCATATGCTTAAATAGTTCTACCAAAGTCCTACATGAATGATGAATATTATGAATGAGGCCCTTTCCCTCATGCCTGTCCTGAGGAAGCATTTAAACCACCTTTTGCCCAGTGGTTTTGTTTTTTTCCTGATTAAGCACTCAATTTTAAGGAAAATGGGCTAAGAAGAAAGACTTGCTTAACAGGTGGCACAGGAATCGCACAGGGTAATAGAAGCCCAAAGGAAATTATGATTTTTGTAGCATTTTGCAAAAACATGAAATGTCAGAACACTGTCCCCAGATCAAGGTTTGAACCACAATTAATTCATAATATCTTCAGTAATTTCCATCACTGTTACCTAGTCTCAAAGATATCTCACCAGAAACCAGCAAAGAACATGGGGGTAAATTTAGTACTGACAAACCACAGCTAAACTCCTTTTTAGCAACACCCATTTCCCCAGCAGAAAAAACGTTTTAAATTTTCAGGTCTCTTCTCAGTCTTAGAGGAGGTGGCCACAAGGTCTCACTGATTTCCCTCTCCCTCCGTGCTGTGGTAAAAAGCTCCCAAGCTATTTGTAGTCTACCCTTTGTAATATCTGCAAAGCAGATTTAAGGAATTACAGAAGTTACCTCCTGGCCAGTTTTATTTATCTTTTACAGTTAAAGGATGCTCTAAGAACATTGCTGGAGCCTATCTGACCACCCTTAGCGATCTCTCCAGCTGAGCAAGGCAGGGAATAAGACTCATCTGTTCACCTCATGTTTTGTCATTTGACATCTGTGTCAGAGCAACACCCTGTAAGAGCAGACACTTTGATGCCACTGCAGTTTTATCTTTGTCAGAGTTAGAGCTGGGTGGACTATCTACTGTGAATAATTTATTCAGCAGATTTCACCCTTTCTTCAGTTTAAGAGTTCTCTATACATATCCTAATTAGAATAGATAATTGGCTTAATAGTCAAGCACTTCATTCTTGCTTGTTCCCTTTGTCCAGAGGTGTCCGGAATAAAGGCAGGGGTGAAATCCTGGTGCCACTTAAGACACTGAAACCCACTCTCCTCCTTGATTTCAGTAAGGTCAGGATCTCCGTCAAGGTCCCTCAAGCACAAAACCTCCAGTTTAGATTGTTATATGCCACAAATTAGGTCCATAATTAAAGAGTGGGAAGAAACAAAAGAAAGAGCTGGGGACACAGTAATAGGATATTTAGGTACCATCATGATGGCTCAATTTAAAAAAAAAAACAAAACCACAAAAATAAACCAACCAAAAACCCCCACCAAACAAAACACTACAAAACCATGAGAGAGATTACTTAAAGTAAGAGGACATTTAGGAGGGCTCAGGGTAGGATTTTATTCCCTTACAAGGATCAGGCAAATATGCAAATATACTTTGGTGACTGCAATTATTTGAAGCAGCACAGTTTGCATTGACTTTGTCCCTCTGTCCCCTTGCTTTCCCCCTCTCTGCCTACACCTAGTTCTTTAACCAAGATCAAAACCCCCTTGGTAAAGGAGTTCTTTGGTCTTTTCTGTATAAAACCCCCTCATTAATCAATATAGAATATGTAAAACAATATGTAATTGAAGATAAAATGTCATTAACTAGAGTAGCAGTTCTATTCAACTACATAATAATCTGTTTCTGAAAGCATCTCTACCCTGCGTGCACCTAGTGAGTATCAGGGCCTGAAGGCAGTATTGAACTATATTTTCTGAAATGTCTACTGTTTTGCTAGCAATTTCAAACTCCTCTGTTCTTCAATGTTCAGTCACTAAACTATGCTGCTTAAATTATTAAATCCTTCTAACTTAAATTTTCATAAGCTACCAGAGGAAAAAAGCGCATCCTTAAAGTTACAGGTCCGGCTTCTTGCAAGGAAAACTATGGTATTGGTATTGCTTTTATGCAGTATTAACTTCCCTTAAGAAAAGAACAAAATAAATTATTTCATTAAGGAGTAAAATGTGGAGGGCAGATGGTTTAAAAAACAAAATCCTTTTGAAACTATCTTGGTTTAGGACCACCCAAAACTGGAACAGAAATGGGGCAAACTACCTACTATTCTAATCCCTGAAAGACTGAGATGTCAGACAAGAATAATGAATCAGAAAATGGGAGATGTCTCTAGATCAGAATTACTGAAAAAGAAGAAAAATAATCACCAACATTTATTATATTGGTCCCCCCGAAATACACTACTTTGAAAAAAGATGTGATATATTTTAACTTTCATGTATCTTTACTGAAAAAGAAGTTGCAACTGCTAATGACTTGTTTCCTTGTGATGCTTTAATCTCAGCAATAATACTGCACTTCTGTTGCAGACCGTGCCGTAGGGGTGCGACAATGGAGGGAATGCTCTATTTAATTTGTTACCTATAGTGTGAAATACTTCAACATTCATCTATTTCCTCTGTGAAAAGAGAATTTATTTATACCAGGGAATAATATATTCAATAAAAAAATCGCAAAATTAGACCACATATTACTTTTTGATCAAAAAACTTCTATATTTGAAATTTGAACTGCTAAATACTATCATTCCTCACTAAATACTGGATTGCAAAAAAATTTGGTACTTGTAAGATTTTGAAAACGATAGAATATCTTACAGCAGAAAGAAATTAGAATATGAAATGCCATTCTCAGACTTCCATAAGAAAATAGTAGTTTGCTAGGTAATTTATAAAATATAAGTGTTTATATATTGTTATAGGTTAATCTGGGATGGAAGAATTCACTTGAAACCAGAAAAAGCTGTGTAAGCTTGTAAGAGCTGTCTGAGGGAAAAAGACCTGTTATGGTCACTAAATCCAGCTGCCCCTACAAAGTCCTTCATTTTTGTTGTGAAAATTGGTCCAATTGAGTTTCAGGCCTGTGTATTTTTGGGAAAATAATTTTTTAAAGGACTTCTGAAAACAAGTAACCAAAGAAAAGGGATAAGAGTTGGGAGGATTCCACAAAAATTGAGGAAATCACCCAGAAAAAAAAAAAAAAAGAAAGAAAGAAAAAGCAGCATCATTGAAAAGAAATCACCAGACTTTCTGGAATATGCAGATATGATATAAAAATTGTTCAAGTATCTTTCATTTTAATGGTACCTTAATGTTTACAAGGGATTTTATATATTTTAAACTTGAGGTATATCATTTAAAATTATGGTTGGTTTAACTTTGTTGATCAAATCTTTCTGTACATCATAATTTTATGACAGTCTAAATATAGGCAAGCTTTAAAACATTTGTATCACTCAATTTCCTCTGAACAAGGTTGCAGTTACCAACCCACTGTTTACATTATGTTCAGTTTTATCCAGAAATTTTTGTCCTACAAATACAGTTGTTAACAGATTATTTTAATTTTCACTTACTTGTATAAACTTGTAAAAATTTTAGAAATGACTAGCTGAAAATCCTGGATTTTTTCCTAATATTATCAATTCATCTGAATGAGATGTTGATGAGATCTGAATTTCTTACCAACAGTTCGGTAACCAAAATCAGGTTTATAAATAAAAACAACTAATAGCTCCATATATGCATGCATCTCAGTACTTATAGGTCAAGAACCTACTGAATCTGAGATTTTGTAATCTCAGATTTTGTAATGGTTAAATTGCAGCTAGATTATCTATGCTAGCCACACAAACTTGACCCAGAACAGAAAGAAGGCCTGCAGAGAAAACAGGAATAAGTTCTGACTTTCTCTAGTAGTGAGATACCAGCTTCCTCTCTGCCTGCTGAAATTCTTCCCAGTATGTCATGTGATTTCATTCACTTTATCTACATAAATAGAGGAGACAGAGGAATGAGAAAAGACTCAGTTGGGAAAAAAACCCCACAAACAAAACAAAAAAATAACCCCCCAAAAGCCCAACAAAATTAATTATTATATTAATAACTTTACTGGTGATTTTTCTTTATGTAAATGGTAGATACTGCAACCTGGCCAGCTGGTTCACGTACAGCACAGACAACTTGCTCAGGCAGCATTTCCACTAGCTTCACCCCTCCTAGAGCAGGAGATGAGAACACACCTTCCCTCTCAACCTTTCTGTACCAGATGCATTTGAAAAGCTCCTTGTGTTAGCTCTAGGGCTGTTCTTAACTAGGGTAATAAAACCATTTCCAGAACGTACGCAGACACTGCCAGTGATGTGCCTGTTTCCAGGCTCTGGCAATCCTTCTCTGAAATGGGTTTTGGGTGCCCTTTGTCCACTTGCCTGCTCTCAAAGCTTTGCTTCTTCCCTGCCTTTTTCCAGCTTCTCCGGTATCTCCTGGGTTTCCTGACTGATTTCTTTACTTATGCATTACCAACATCAAGGGATTTTACTAAGAGTGACTAATGTAAGATTTAAACTTTAGCAGATACCACCTACTGCTGAATTATAAAAAGCAAAGGTGTATAGAACAGCAAGAATTCTCTGGCAAAGTTGCAAGCAAATACACAATCTATACAGTAAAGGTCAATTATTTTCCACAGAAATTAAAATGGAAAGGCTTAAAACTGCTGTGCAAGATGAAATCTACATCATACAGACAATCGGATTGCATTTGATTTTCTAAGGAAACAGTTAAAATGTTTTCATAATTATCCTTTTATATAATACAACACATCAACACGCAAACTGCGTGCCTTTATTCTATGAGTTTCTGAAAGAGATTTATCTTTTTGATTTTTGCCTTTCTATATGTAGCGTGCATTGCTAAAAAGAAGCCAAGGGACAAATCTCCTCCTCCCCCACAAATAGTCATTGAGCTTAGAATTACAAGAAAAAAAATCACTAGCTGTTTTGTAAGGTTGTTACAAGAGAATCAAGGTCATCCTACTTCTTCCCCATCAAACTAACAGCTCTCTAAAAACTCCTAAGAACAACAAAGGGCTATTTTAGTGACTACCATTTCTAACTTATTTCAGTCATCTCTTCTCTTTCCCAGAGTTCTGGGCTAGGGGACAGTGAAAATTTACAGGAACAGGACCTCCATTAGGCAGGAGTTAAGCATCTTTACCAGTCTTTGCTAGGTCAGGGAAAAAAGCCTAAAACCCCAAATACCCTAAAACCTGAAACCAAAAATAGAAGCTTATTCTGTCAATGGATGGAGTCACAGGGGACCACATAGCAGGAACAGTACAGTCTCCAAACCCTTGATAGCCCTGTTTGTACAGCAACATTTTGTTTCACACCTTAAGCATCATCACAATGACAGAATTTGCAAAAACAACGTTATTTTCTACATCTCAGTAGTTTTATGATGCTCTTATTGTCTCTTACATTTATGAATTCTTCTCTAGTAACCACTAATGGAGAAAGAAGCGGTTTATTATTCAAGGACAGGGAACACGACCTAGCCTAAGTCTTCATTTTGATCTCTTGTAAATGGAGATGGTATGGAAAATAAGATGTCCATTGAAATACAGGAATATGTGTAAAGATGCACTTCTCTTTCTGCAGACAACAGTGACACTAAATATTAATTTGGTCTCTGAAATACTGAGTCACAAAAATGTCTGTTTGCACCACCTAAGTCTTTGATTCATGGCTCAAGAAGCACAGCTAAATAATCATTGCTCCAGATTCCCTAAATTTACCTGAAATTCACTCACAATATGTTTGAGGAAAGAGCTAAACAATACTAAATTAATTCAGATTCTTATTCCCTCTCTTTAAACAGCCTTTCAGCATTTTAAAACCAGAAAATGATATTCATGAAAAAGATGTATTTAAGATAAGGCCATGTACTGGTCTTAAAACCAATGATTTTACTACTCTCTAGAGTAAGGTTTCTTTTATTAGTATTTCTGCCCACTTTAATTGAATTAAACAACAACAAAAAAGTAACCAAAATTATGAAGACCACCAGCACTGTGAAAAAAAATAAAAAGTCTCCCAGGGTTTTCAGTTCTCTCCCCTCAGTGTTCTGGAGTCCAGATGTGGAAAGGCCAGTGGAGCCTACAACATTTTTGGAGGAAGGAGAGAAAGTTTTGATGCTACTGCTGTAGCCTTATTTTTTCCAAACCAGAGGATTATTTCTTCACGAAGATTAAAAACCCAAACACCACCACCCCACCTTTTGTATATTATTACTAAACATTATTTTTAAGTGAGCTTTCTAAGGAAAAATAACCCGTTTGTATCTTCTTCGCACTTACAAGCAAAGAAGGCCTTACAAAGACTTCTTAACTCAGAGAAGAACATATAGTGTATTAATCTTCTTTGTAATCCTGCTTGTCAGGTGTGTATGTCTATTTTTAAGATATATTTTCCCTCTCACATATCGAGCAAACATATTGATTTGCTTGCAGTGATACCAGGTCACAGACTACAGAGGAACATTCCCATATCCTATGCAGATACACCTGGAATATGGTGTTCAACTAAGTGATGACAAGGGCAGTCAGTGAGGTGATGATAAAAGTCTATAAATAGCTTAAGAGGGTGAACTCTAAAGAGGAAGGAGCATTGCTTTAAGGCGGCCTGAACAAGCCCGACTGGTAGAAACAAAATGACATCCTGACACCCAGAGCCAGTCATCAGCTGCTGAATTGCCAGCAGTGCAGTCTCGGTGCTTGGCCTTGCATACACCACAGGCATATAATGAATTTACTATTCCAGAATAATTCTGGTAAATTTCCAAGTGTAGTTAAGCCCTACAACTGCTAAATTAGACCCTAAGTTCAACAGTCCACTAACAGGAGCCACACATTCTGGGTATTTGGAGCGACACTAGACAAAGTCCTGGAAACACAGAAGAGGAAATAAACCTGCCAAGAGGGGGGGGCTGACACAAACCCTGGCAAATCTGTCATACCTCTGCTTTCTGTGGCTCGAGGAAAACATGCATGTGGGATTTGGGAAAGGTCTTTTTAATAAGGGTTAATTGGAGAAGTATGTCACACATGACTGAGTACCGTTTCAAATTACTGCTCACGCTGGCATAACTAAATCAGGCAAATGACAGAACACCAAAATAGGGGACAGTCAATCTTCTTCTCTCCAATTTAATCTTTATAGTTTCATTATTCTCAAAACGACCAAATATCAGCAATTATAGTTCTTATGGAATTTGTTGCTTCTTTCAAAATATTATGACCATATCATAATATCCCCAGAGATCAAATAGCTCTGTAAAATCTATTTTCTGTTGTTGCTTGAATTATTTGCCTGTGCTTTGGGAACTGATGGATTCATTTTTCTGGCTTATATGATGCAAAAGTTAGATGATCCTGATATAGCCCTTTCTGGGCTTAAAAAGAAATCTAGAAAAAAGAAAATAACCACACTTTAGCCAGCCAGAGTAGCATTATTACCACAAAAATTATTGTACAGCCTATAAACATTGTGTTAATCTAAAAGTCAGGTCCCTACCCCTGAACCTGAAGAAAGTAATTTCAGTTTCTCTGTGCTGCCCAAGTTAACTGCAAGCATTTCCTGACACACAGAACGCAGGCAGAAAAAGGAAAAACGTCGACTTGAGAAAAGCACAGCTCCCAATCCCCACCCACCAGCTTCAGTCAAAGGGATGACTTCAGTCCCTTTCTTAACTAATCCTGTCACTGTAAAATCCTACAGTCATTCTTCCACACATAAAGGGAAAACGGACTCGCTAGGAGGACCTAGACTCTTTCAGCTTGAACTGTTAACCAATGGTGGAAATGCAAGAATGCTGAAGTTGTGCCTTCGGAGCCAATAGAGTGGATTTGTGTGTCCCACATGACTGTGTTTCCCCTGGCTTTCACATGGGCAGTATTTAGTTCAATTCAGAACTGCAGATAGTATAGCATGCAGAGCAGCAATGGGATGTCTGAGCACAAGTGGCTGACTTCCAGGCGACTTCAGGAAGCACATTTGTACATTTCTCCTGAATTAAACCGGGATTCTGCACCCCTGACATCCTCCGACTCTCCTTGTCTCTGCAGAAGGAGACAACGACCTGCACAGCACAAAACTGTGAGTACGGGGTCTATTTATTTTTATTTTTACCCAGAAAAGCAAATCTCTTAAAATTATCAAAATGCTACATGCACTACATCGATGGTTACTTTTTCTTATGAGAAGTACAAGTATCTAAAGTGTTATTCAAATTCAGAAGTATTTCTTACATGCTTCAATAAAAGAAAAATAAAAGAGGAAAAGAAAAAAAAAAAGAAAAAAGAAAGAGTTATCCTCCAGGGCAGTGCCTACATGCACACTGCATGCCACACTGCGTCCTGACATAGTCAGCATGCTGCTTTGTTCATAAAGAAAAACAAAGACAAAAAGCCTTACACACGTATGTTGTTCACTTATATTTGTACTCTGTCTCTAATCAGGCCTGATCTGTCCCCAGGGGGAAAAAATAAAGGCAAACTTTAACTCTGCCAGCAAGGGCAGCCCAGACTTTCCAGACATCTGACAGTTATTATAATTAGCTATGAAAGACAACGAAGACACTTTGGGGCAAATAGCTCTTACATTTGGAACAATGAAGTCGAGCAAGGTTCCCATCCCACCCCTTCCACGGGGGGGGAGGGGGAGAGGCGAACCAACGGGGGGAGTGTTAGAAAAGGGTTATGGCTGGACTGAAAAAAACAGAACTAGTATAATATCTGGATGCAGCACGAGGAGAGGCTTTTTGATAAGCAACTTTAGATTGCAGCTTGCATTCACACAGATTCCTGGTGGGGTGGGGATGGGTGTGGGGCTCTTGGCAGCATAACATCAGAAGGTCGGGGTGGAGGGGGCAGCGGGGATGAGGGGGGCAGAAAGAAGAGAATATCCATAGGAAGAGACATTGCAATTGCTTCCCAGAGCTTTGCTGGCCAGATCTCTTTAAGCCCAAGTTGCTTTCTGGGCAAGATTTATGAGAGTTCTCAAACAGAAGCAACAGACAAAGCAGAGCTCTTTTTCTTCTCCGGAAAAGAAACTGAACCCAAATGGATAACTGTCTAACAAGAAGCACCGGTTTGTATTTTTGTTCTTCTCACCCGCTCTGCCACATGTTCATAAACCTTTAATAAGATCTTTCCCCCTCGCCTGCTTGCTACTTATGCCCCCCGCCCCCCCCCCCCCCCAAAAAAAAAAAAAAAGTTAGATTCTGAAAACTACAATCAGAAGGGAAAAAGCAAAGACAATAGAAATCTGACTCTGTCCTGGCTGGGCTGGATCTCTAATAAAGCATGAAGTGAAAACAGTTTCTAAGTGAAAGATGAGCAGACTTCTCTTTAAAAAAAAAATAATTAAATGCAATAAGGAGAAATTGTTGAAAGACTCCAGACGCTACTAATTATGGCTTAAATAAATCTTCCTGGACAGATGTTTGCTTGCTCCCACTGCAGGGAAAGGAATGTTAAAAGAAGCATTTTTTAAAAAAAGAGATTTGACATGATTTTTTTACATATGGGGTTTTTTTTAAAATACACCATTTTATTCTTTGTCTGCCCTCCTGTTATCTCCCCCTCCCCCAACCGCCGCCCACTGTGAGCTGAGACACCTGAAGGCTAGACACAATGATCAACAGAGCACTGCGCTCGCCTGTCTGGATTCCAGCCAGATTTTTTTTTTTTTCCCCTCCACAATCAAGGAGCCTGCACGCAATGCACGGCAAGCCCCTTGCTCTGCTATGTGCAGATCAGACAGGAGTCTGAACCGTGCGGCAGAAAGATTAAAGACAAACACAAGCCTTTCCTCCTTATGTCGGCCGGGCTCAGTTTCAACTTCATTACAATTCGCAAAAAATACAAAATAAGAAACTTTATAAATGTATATGTCCGTTATTGTACAAAACATGTGCATACGTGCACACACTTTCCAACACGTTGTAAGGGCATCCACCGTTTCCCATTTTACAGTGGTTTCCACTCTAGCTTTACAGTCAATGCAGTATTTTACGTTAAGTTCATGCGTTGCTTACATAATTGCGTGTAGCTCTCAAATACCATGTAAAGGTTTTGTATACGTTTACAATATACTACATAAAGGCAAGTCACTAGTGTACAGAGACCTACATCTGAAAGGCAGTCAAACTGAAATACTTGAACATATTTGGGTTTAGAGAGATTAGCAAGATCTCCTAGACCATTTTGTGGCAGTTTTAAACACAGCAGTAGCGAAATGCTTTGCAAGTAGGTTGTCTTCCAACCACAGAAGGGGAGCATGGCAGGAGACCAGTTAGCTGGCCTTGCAACCCCCAACCTTCCTGTTGCCACAGCCCAGAGAAATACCGACTGGCCCAGTGTCATCGTGCCAGAAAGTTGGTCTTGAGAATGCAGTACTCCCCAAAATAGTTGTTCTCCGTTTGGTGTGGCTATGGATGGGGTTAGCAGAGACATACAGGGAAAAGGGAGATTCAAAGAATTTATTCTGTTCAATTTTTAAATGTATGCCATGCGGACCTATTTTCTAAAAGTCCTTTGGAATTGCACTGTCTTCTGGTAGAAATTACGGTATGATACACATTATGATAAATTTTTGCTTTTCAATATGAACTTTGTGTAAAAAAGACTTAAAAAAAATATGTTTTTAAACACATGCACACACACACACTGCTTTTAATTTACTCCCTGAGAAGGCGTAAACTATAGTTTAGTCACACTAACAGGTACATTAATAGAAAGACATAAATTTTTTTAGCTTTTTTTCTTTAATATTGCTAATAAATACTATGAAAAAAGGCACCCAGCAGAGGTATCCCATAAATTTAGTCTTCAAAAAAACAAAACCAAACTTCCTTTCCAAATAGCAGCAGACATACAAACAAAAGGTTGCATGGAGTGGCAACAATATCCACAGGGATTCTAGAGAAAAGATTTCATAGAAATGAAGATAGTTAACTGAGGGCTGTGACCAAATTTGTATTCCTGTATTTGTTTATTTTTTTTAAGGTCAAGGAATTTAACACTTTCCTGAAGGAACATTTTATATACCTTGTATGAAATATACAAGCAAACTCAACACAGTGATCATATATGAGAGATATATACTTGTAAATGATGTGTTAGTACTAGTGAACTTGCATAAATACATGCTAATTTCCTTTCTACTTTTCCTGGCATATTATGCTTGAAAAATATTTTTTTTTTTTACTTAAGTTTCATAAATGTATTTCAAAATAATGCTTGCAGCTGCGTTTTGAAGTGGTGACTTTTATTTTCTTAATGTAATGACAATAAGCAATCATAGTTTTATATGATTTTTCCTAAAGGCTGAAATCCTCTAAACTTCAGAAGTGATTTACACACTACCTTGTATTAGAAGGGATATTTCAACTGGCAATTTATATTTTGTTTGTCTTTACAAAAGTAACAACTAATCACATAAGAGTTAAGCATTAAACCTCAGCATACGAATGCAGGGCCCTTGCCTCCATGTTTAGTTCAACACTCTCTCCTTCTCCCAGTAAGGTCTCTTGGCTTTTGTGAATGCTGGGTGTTCAGCAGCTCTGACTAAAGTAGGCAGGAGATACAAATTCCCAGCATTTTTGCAAATATGGCATTATCATCCAGCTGCTGTTGTCCAGGCACCTGAGATTTGGAGCTATGTTTTAGCTTTTTACACAAAGTTTATTTACCTAAATGTGAGAAATTCTGACCTGTGTTTTTTTGCTGACTTCTTTAAACTTTTAAATAGTTGTTGTCGAAACAAAGCAATCATGGAAACTCAATCATATTTATGACTCTATTCCTTAAGAATTTGATGTTTATTACAGTTCATCTCTTAGCCTATGGTCTCCAACTGATTGTGCAAACTCCATGGTGCTAGTCGCACAAACTTCAAGTTCTAATTTCTTTCCTCTCCCCTCCTTCCCCACTGCTTCCTCTGTTGAATCTGTTTTTTTGAGCCTTTCCCAGTTCAAGCAGAAGTGCAAGTTTTAGCCATAAGAATAAAGTGCCTAGGATTACTTTCAAAACCTTCAAAAGATTGGTTGTTTCACTTATACCTTTACACAGCAGAAGTAACCTGAGAGCCTACCAGAAACATGGGCTGTCTCAATAAGGTAACAGGGTCAAATGAGCTCATGCATTACAGATAGGAAGAGAACTGTGCATTGCATTTTTATAGATAAAAAGCACAGAGTGTTTTAATGTAAACAGATTTCTGTTTGATATTTTGGCAAACTGTTGCAAAGCTCAAACTATGGCTGAGCCAAAATGACTTTCGGCATGGTACAGTTAGACCAGATGGCCACGTGTTCTTTTCTTATTTAGATGAGACTTTTCCTTTCAATAACATCTTTCTTCCTGACCTGCTTAAAAATTCCAGCGAATGAAATCAGCACAGGATTTTCAATTCTAATTGACCATGTGCAGAGGAAGGGCCAGTAGAGAAATCAGTAGGGCCATTGTAAGGCACACTGCATCAATCTCCCCTTTGTCCTGAATCTTTTCTAGCATGAGCTAAAATAATTAAGAATATTTAATTTATATTATTTTTACAGCAGCAAACCTAGTCGCGTTCAGGCAAAAATCATTGCAAGTTCCTCTTTTACAAGTGCGTGCAAAAAGGAATGCACATATCTATCACACACCAGAGAAACACGTAGTCAGCATCATTTAATTGCCTAATATTAAAAATAATAATAAAACCCCTCAAGCAAAGAGTGAACAAAAAAAAGGAAAGGTGTGGGTGAATTAAAGAATGAGCTGTTTCACCTTTTCTGATGAAATCAGAAAGTGTGAGGATATGGTAACTTCTCCAATTAAAAAAAAAAACCAAACAAAAAACAAAAACCAACCAACCAAACAAACAAAAACCAACAGACCACACAGCATTTTAAAAACATCAGAAAATTATAATTTTCCACTGGCCAAAGTGCTCACCCTTAAAACATCTGTAATCTTCAATTGCTATTCATTTACCTACATAGATTTTATACACATACCCCACCCATGCTACGTAGGTTGGTGATCATTGTCTCACTTGTGTCTGCGTGATCTACATGTAAAGTACAGACTGTAAATTCTGTATATATCACACACAAACATTATCTACAAAAATAATGCACACAGATGACATCATTACAGTCTTACCTACTATTTAATTTGGATTCAGTGAGATATATATGGAGTAATATAACAATATTTACTGAGATTTAGCAAGTGAAATATGCAAAAGACGCCCAAGGTCCTACCCATATGCTTACACAGCCCATGGATAAGGTAAGTGAGTAAAATGAATCTTTTAGAAGAAAAGCAAGGCAAGCTGGAGGGTGTGGTGGGGTGGGTGGGCATGGGGATGGGACATGACACCAACTGAAAGCAATACAGAGCAAGTTTAGTTGGTTTTGTTCTGTGGTTGTGTTGGTGTATGGTTGGGTTTTTTAAGGTTGGGGTGGTTTTTTGTATTTTTACACAAGAAAAAAATTATCAACACATTTATCATTCCTGTACTATTTTGTACAAATTCTCTCTACTATTCACAGTTTAGTTTGACATTATGTATGATTGGTTGATGGTTTCAGGTCACCATAAGCTTGAATCAAGAAAAAAACAAACAGCTCTTGAAAATAACTTCTGAAAAATAATTATGAAAAGAGTTTCAGTAAAATAGTTGTCTTGAGTTGAATCAGGTTTTCATTAAAACCCCAATCACTTTTTAAATACCAGGTGAAAAACAATCCAGGAGAAAATGCAGTGGGCAGCATGGCCTTTGCTATATGTCAAGCCTGCAGGCCAAGTAACAAGTGCGTGAAGAAACATGCCTGAGAACACAAAACAAAGCACAGACTTTGTGACTGGCCAGACAGACATGGTAAAAGGTCTGGTTTCAGCTCTCCAGCAAGATGCTTTGTAGCCTTGGGCAAATCATTTAACTGCCTGGCTTCTCATCTACACCATATTAGTAGAATTCAGGTTTTGAATTTGTGATTATTATTGCAAGGTCAGCATTGAGATAGATGCTTGAAAAGAATATAAAGTTCCAGACAGAACAATAGTCTTTTTTTGTTGTTGTTATTAAATAAGATCATTTTTGGTGTGGTATTTCTATAACTAGATGAGATACAAGGCCTGTTTCTCAAGAGGTTCACAAAACTCAGTTCTAGCTTAATTTTCTTAAGTTTTTAATGCACTTAAACATTCACTTTTTTTTTTTTTTTTTTCCCTAACATGAAACAAAACATCAGAATACAGGATAAATGTAAGATACTACTCCATCTGTAATGATGCTCTATATTCAATATTAACTGCCGTCACGCAAGGCCTAACACTGAAATGCTGACTCCTATAGAGTAATGGCTTATTTAACAGACTGTCCCATGGTACCAGTGAGACTAACTGCAGGCTAAAATGCTCCACTGCTCGACCAAGAGTACCAAACCTGAGCCCTAGACATTTACTACCTCCAGTATTTGTGCACCAAGGATCTGGCCTTTAATGGCATTGAATATATTCTTATTTCAAAAGCTTCAAGGAAATTGACTGAACTACTTCCATGCTCAAAGCATCATGATGAAACAGGTCTTCAATTTCTATGGACCCTTTGCCATGAAAAGTAAATACCTTTACTGGGTTCTGCCCCCTTTGCTGGTGATCATTAAATTGTGCTCCCAGCTTCACCTTTCTGCTTCTATTGACAATTCTTTCATTCCCGCCATTGAACAGACCAAATTAGAAACCCTTGGGCAGGAACTGTAAAAATCACTGCACAGGAAAAGAAATCAGTGGGCCCAAAGTAATCATGAGATTTCACAGATTTTTTTTCAGGCTGCCATTTTGTAACTAACTGAAATGATGGTGTCGCACACATGGAACCGAAGAGGTTTTTTCCCCTCCATGAACAAATATGAGGGATCTCTGTGTGAAAGAAAATTAAAATTTCTGCTGTATGTTTCTATTAATCAATATTCACACACAGTATGAAAGAAATACTCAGACTTTCAGCTATCTATGTGTCAGTGCTGTCCAGGAGTTGTAAAAATTAAGAAAAAGGCAATGTGGCAGATCTGCAGGTTATCTCAGAGGGTTTGCAAAAGGGTTGGGGTAGTTAGAAGCAGGCGAGAGGGAAACATCCTGCATGGAAGTACAGCCTCATGCAGTGCTCGGAACGAGGAGAGGAAGTCAGCAAAATGTGTGCTGTTACGTGCAATTGATGGGCTGTATTTCACCAGTCTATTTTTACTGTCAAGGCTCCAGACTATATTAAGAGTCTCTCCAGTCGCTTAAGCCATGGGATGTGGATAATGGGATCAAATAAAATTATTAAAATCAGTTTGGTCTCATGATTTCAGCTGCTAAGTGTAATAGATGCAAAACTGAAAGACGTAATTGTATGATAAAAGTACAAACATCTCTTTGTGTTTTACCCCTGCATTTTTCCAGTTTAGAGAAATTGATGAGGTTTTGTTTGATTAAGAAAAAGCACCATAAAAAAAAATGGCAAACAAGATGATTTCCTTGAAAAATTGCAGCTGAAACTTGTTTCATCTATCAAAACAAATAAGATAGTTGTAAAACAAATTTTATACTACATCCCATGAGATATATTACATAAAGTGTCTGGTTAAGAAGCTTCAGAAAAAAGGATGCATTTAAACTGTTTACAGAGTTTGATAATTGCCTTTTTTCAGAAATAAAAATCCAATGATTTCCCAGAATGTTCATACACTGAGTTTGTGCTACTGTTTTCAAGCATTATTTTCAGTTGACTTGAAAACACTTTTCTAAGACAATGATTTGCAAAAAGGAGGACTGAAAAAGATGAGAAGTCTAGTGAACGACAGCAAAGTAGAAAAGCAGTTCCCAAGGTTGATTAAAAGATGTAGAAAGGGTTAAAATTTCAGATCTTTATGTAAGAATTAAAAATGAAAGGAGAGTTAAAAAGGGGGAGAAGGCGGGGGGGGGGGTGGGGGGGTGTGGGGGGGGGTGTGTGGGGTGTGTGTGTGAGATCTAAGCTGCTGGTGACTTAAGTGTATTTATGGATTACTATGTCCTGAAAAGAAGAAAACCAGAGTTGTAAGATGACACTGCAGGGGTTGTCTGGACTTTTCACCAAGTGTAAAGTCTGTTCAGTCAGTGTCTTAATGCCTAATGCTGACCTTTGCCCTCCTCACTCCTCCCTGCTCCAGGTGCAACATTTTTGCAAGTGCTTTAACATTATTGGAAAGTTTGTGCAGGTTTCACATGCTGCAAAGTGCACAGAGTGTTTTACACAACATCCATTACACACCCTCAGTATCAAGGCTTAGCACATTTTTTTATCCGAAGTACAGACAACGATTTGCTTTACACATTTTCCCTTATTAGTTATTACTGCATTAAATTAGTAAGCACAAAACCTTCTTTGTAAGGGTATTCTATTTGCATAATTCTATACAACAAGATACAACATTCAGCTTAAACTGCTGTCGCATACTCCCCAGCACCATGAATTATAGCAGGAGTATGCAACGTATGCCGGCAACGCTATTGATCTCTCTTAAATTAATTCTCTTTGCTATGGAAATGGGAGACAAAAACAGAACCCATCACACAAAACAGCTAAGGCACTTAAGTTGATTTTCCTCAGGAATAAATTGATTTCTTGTACAGTTATTAGTTATATTGGGACTGATATAAGTTTTAAAGAAAAACACCACCGTTTTACAGACTGATAATAAAAAGTGCTAAACTACATAAGGTCTGTATAATTTCAATTTTGATTTACAAAAATAAGGAGTGTGATAAAATGCATATTAAATATGAGATGCTATAAATGCCGCACTTGTACAGTGATTCAGATAATACAAAAGATAGCACACACATATGTAATCTTTAATCACATTTAGTAGATGGTTGCTAAGATTTTTGAGGTCTTGCAATTTGAATTTGCTGGGATGTATAGGCTGGGTACCATCATCTTCAGAAAGACCATTACAGATTTTGTGCTGTTTCCAAAATGCCCACCACGGGCGTTTCCTGCACTGTGGGCGAGGAACCCGTTTTCCCCACGCATTCTACGCTGCAGGACTGACTGCTGCTTCAGGTGCGGACCCAGCATTTCAGGTCCATAACTTTCCCACTGCATGATACACGTACTAAAATGCACTCTGTATAACCACAGTATAAACCTTACTGGAAGTAAAAGACTGTCCAGTACAGGTTTTCTGCACTTTGTGAATCTAGAACACCTAACTATGCCTCAAAAAAAAAAAAATAGTAGAAATTGATTTAGACATTTTAAAAGCTTTAAACAACTGACTTCCCCCACATTCTTTCCTCACTAAGCGATGCTGTGAAACGTTTGTTAAGCTGAAGCAAAAGAGGAAAAGGATTGGTTTAAAAGAGGTAAATAATGACAGGTAGTTCTTATGGAGAACCTTACTAGTCAGAACTGCCTGGCAAAATAACCCAGGATAACACCTCTTCCAGGTACAGCATTACTTCAAGGTGAGACTGGCATAAAAAGAGGTCTGATGAGGGATTTAGGGATTACATTTAGGGAACTTCTATGGTAGAGATGTGTTTGGATCGGGACTAAATAATTTATTTTACTGGATTGTCTTGAAAAGCAGCCTGCAGTATACCGTGTCTTTCTAAAAGACTATTTTGTTATTTCCCTATGACATCTAAATATAAAATAATTTAGCTCATCTTCATTACCTAGATAGTTTTAAAGGGTTCAGTTTTGGAAGAGTTTTTTCTTTAAAACAAAACGTGGAACTTGCTATACTAGTTTATTATTATATATAGGAGTAGGCACATATCAGGGGATAAATATATTCTGGAAAGTGCCCTGAAACAGTTTCCTTATGTTCTTTGAATTCACTTGTAACATTCTGACTACAAGAGAACAAAGAAAAGAAAAAAAATATGAAAATTTGTTTATTGCATGACAGACTATTTCTAGAGCTGGGCAGCTTTATCTCAGATCAGAGAGTGCTCCTGTTCACAGTGCAGCTGCTAACAACTCATCAACACTCGTTGTTTAAGAGTAGGGTTACAATTAGAAGTCAAAACTTTAAAGCAACCTCAAATGTTATTATTGTAGTAAGCTATGCAACTGGATTTGATTTCTGGCCAAACTGTATCCCTTTGCTCCTGACACTGTTTACAAGACATATTTAGTGCAGGTGGTACTCTCCTTAATTCCACTACAGGTCAAGTGTACTTGTCATAATTGTATTTTTTGCACAGCTGAGAATTCAACTACTTCTGTAGACTGAAAGCAGACATTGTTTCTGTGAAGGAAACATATAGCACTGAAGATCTGGACTTGAAATAAATGGAATGAAGTAATTTTTTCACACTGTTTTCTCCTACTAGCTCATCAAGATCATCACTTTTGAGGTATCTGTGTATAAGCAGCCATTTGCGTACTTACACTTACAGAACTTCAAAATCCTTTGTCTGGAAAAGTGGTTTTGTCTGTCCTGCTTTAGGTGGCTACTATGAATCGTTTTCAGGACTGCAATCTGAGATGAAGTTCTTGTAATGTTTATGTATGACTGACTTTACAATGATTTGCAAGTATAAAATTGAATAAAATGAAATTAGTCAAGTTTCTAATTTAAGCAGAGAAAAAAATAGATAACCAAAATTACAAATTCATTTAGTCTTCTGCTGTTTTGTAACAGCAAAACCAGGTATTTCAAAGAGAACTCATAAAGCTTACTCTGCAAATACAGTCCCTCCTACATGCAATAAGGGTGGCTAAAATACAGGAAATTGTCCATTGATCCTGCTTTATCTGTGAATACATATTTCCCTCATCCTCTAACTTACAATCATTCCTAATGCCTTTACTACACATTTTACCTGAAGAAAGGAAATTAAAACAAACCATCTTTGAATCGTGCTTGGATTTAAAGTACTTTTCCATGTCAGTTGAAAAAACCCATGACAAAAAAGCCCAGCAGCTCTCTCCTCCTATAATTCTTATATAATAGTTTGGTCTTGTATAACACTTGAAAATCAGTTCTCTTCCAGTAAACAACTTCCTAATATATCATAGACATGGAAGGGAATAAATCCTTCCTTCCAGATCCTGTCTACCATCAACATCAGAGCTCAGGTGTGCTCCAGAGCATCAGTTCATAAAACTCTAAAGCTAGAAACAGATTCCCCTTGTGAAATCCATTCGCTGGTGAGCTGCATCTTACCTATCTCTTCTGCTTCCATCCAACCTGCTTCTTTTAACCATTCTGCCCTGAATAACTGTATTCCTCCGCAAAGAGTTGTGTAAGGTGTACAGATGTAAAAATGTGAACAGTTGCCATAAATATGAGAAGTTTTTCTAGATAGGATAAGATTTTTCTTAATTTTACTTGAAAGCATAAATACAAGTTAAATAGTGCCTTTTTGTGGGGCAGACCATTTTCAAAGAGACATAAATATTTTTTACTAAATTCACACAAAGATTAGGACTTTAAGTCTGCATTTGCATTATTACTGGAAACTTCAAATAAACAACTAGCTTGCAACCTGATACAGTCTCTTTCATAATTTTCCTTTATGGAAAATTAGAGACATGTTTCCTGAAAACACAAAATAGTACGGTAAAGCAAGAATTGTCTCATGAAATTTCAGTAAATCAAAATATGGGGCACTGTTACTTCAATCTATGCTATTAATCTGACATTTTGTTTCTAAATCCAAGCTTCTTCTTTCCTCACCTCGTTGATGACTCAGGTAATTTTTTTTTTAGTTGTGTTTGTCTATTGAGTTTTACTTGTTTATTTTATGGTAATAACCACATTTCAATTCTACAAAACAAATCCTTAAAAAAAAAAAAAAGAGGAAAAAAAGATCCCTCTAACCAATATCCTCTGCCAGTTTTGTACTTATATTCAGGGAATAAAGCTTATATAACTTCATTTACAGAGTCATTTATCATAACTATTCTATCAGTACCAGTACTCTAGCTTAATTTCAGGCTCAGTGGTAAAATCTAGGTAACTTAACTAAGAACATTTTCATGGAAAAAAAAATTAAAATCTATTGGTCACATTAATGAAGGAAATGAAACCTGCATTACTTAAAAAGCTGATAAAGTTCATGTCCCTTTCAAAGAGGAATTAGAAAGGGTTTTTGCTGAAAGACGGGCTAAAATTTGTACAAAACAAATTCCTGAACTTTAAAGAAAAAAAAAAAAAGGTCAAAGTAAACATGGACTAATGCTGAATGTGTATCAAGTTCATTAATGTATTTCTTGGTTGCATAATGGTTTGGGTTGGTTCCCCAAGCGACATGCCAATGCACCTGTACCCGTGCAGGTTGTTTTGCAGCAACTAGCAGGACAGATCACATTTAGCATCGTCCCAGCGGACTTCAATGAGTTAGGAATCCACTGTATGTTTCCAACACACTCCTGGTGGAAGGAGACTGATGCCTTGCCTACACCTTGAGAACATCAAGACATTGAAATCACCAGTGTGACTTGGCTGAATCCACAAATGTTTTATGAAGACCTAACTCTGTTCTCTTCTCTTGCGATGCCTCTCTGCTGGGTAACGTACTATGTGGTGCCTATGTCATGTCCTTTTCTTCCCCTCTTTGGGATTTACACAGACCAGACAGCAATGATTTCCTGCTGGATGCCCTCAGGATTCACTGCATATTTTGGACATTGCCAGTGGAGAGCAGACAGTCAAGAAAATTCAAGACTTCTATGGGGAAGGGGGTTGTGGCCTTTGGCTACAAGATCTTAATGAGCTTTCCGCTCCTTTTTTCCTTAGCTTTCTACAACAGGAGGTGGGAAGCATAATGAAGGCTAGAATTGTGCATCCCTCCTTGCCAAAGATTTGTCATCCAGTATTTTTAAATTTAGAAACTTGGCTGGCATTTCTTCTACTGCACAAATATAAAGTAAGTGAGGTTAACATAGCATGAAAGAGAAATGTGGGGGAGACCTACTTCTCAATTGTTCTGTTTGAAAACTCATACTTTATTCCATGACAAGCAGTAAGATTCACTGAAAAAGGCATTCTGCATTGAAAGATATTGGGCATTCTTCATTATATGAGAATATTTCTGAATGAAGACTTTCTGTATTGCTTTTTATTTCCTTAAGAAGGCCTCAGACTGTACCAGCTGTCAAAACATATTTACAGTCTTTCCACTGCTGTAAGCCCACTGTAGTGGAATTTGTTTAAGGGTCAAAGATAACATAACTGAAGAGTTTTTGTTTTGGTTTGTTTTTTAAGACACAAGAAGATAGCCATGCATTTTCTGCAAACATAGCTATGCATATATCTGGCCCATTATATAAACATTTGTTAAACCAATTTACAGATACAACTTTTCTGAGTGACTGCTAACCATTTGGTAAACTTTTTTTTTTCTTTTTAAATTTAGTGCTACATTCTGCAGCTTGCTTTTGACTTACCTGCTTTGTTGTCTACAGCCTTTTTTTCCATTTTTTTCCCTCTTAAGATGCTAGTTGAGCCACAAAAGCAAACCCTGTATCTGAAACTGTACTTGCCAAGTTGTTTTTACTTTTACTTATTTAAATTGGGGAAAAAATAAAAATAAACATTTTGGATCAGATTATACATCCATATCTAAGCCAGGAGCTAAGATGAGGTCAGATCAAACTTACCTAAAAGCAAATAAGCAATTACTGAATAACCAATAGAGCATATTTATCACTTGAATCCGTTGCTCAAAATTTGATAGTTAATATATTTTCTGAAATTGCTATTTGGAGGATCCAACCCACCCCCCCACCCCCCCCACCCCCATCCTCCAGGAAAGACATCTGGCTAGCACTGAATGGAGTTTAGTGTTTGAACATCCCATCTGGTTTCATCATGTTAACACATGATTCCAAGTCATTCATGAAGTATGAACAATGGATATTGTATTCCATATAGTGCCATGTGGATTTAATTTTTAAGAGATGGTGGTACGGTAGACCTCAACCTTTTAGTTAAAAGTCAAAACATCTCATGTACTGAAACTTATTTCCCATAGCCTCACAAAAGTCTCACATTTTATCCTACTCTAAGAACGACAAGCAATGTCCCTCTTATACAGCACCATTCCTAATCTTACCTATCATAATACCTATCTTGATAAATCAAGAACACTTTTCCTAAACATGGCAGTGAAAAACAACATTAAGACAGATTTTTTCATGAGAATACTCATTATTTTAATCCTCAAATTACTACCAGATTGCTTAAAAATAAATGCAGAAGTTTGCTATGAGGCAAGTGGAAGCTGGGCACCTTTGCCTTCCAGAACTGGTAACTGCCTTTCACTGAGATTAACAAAATCCACAAAGTCTGTCTTGAAAACAAACTGTGAGCAAGCATTTTCTGCAATAGACCAGCACTAATCTGTCTCAGTGATGCTGAAGGAATGTCTCATTTCTTTCTATCATGTAGAATAAAAATTCAAATTTCAGTTAATAACACTTCTTATTCAAACACTTTTCATATTTATTTCTTCATAAGAATGATTGACCCATTGTCCTGTAACACAGGTATTTTCTGTATTTATTAAGGGATCCCTACTAGAAGCAAATATTCAGTAATTGGCTTGCTATGAGAAGTTAATAAAACTGATCTCAGGCTGAAAAGGAATCATAGAAATTTAAAACATAAGGTATTCAAGTATTTGCTAGCTGTCCTTTAAGCCACCTACTATAATTAGATTGCTTCATTTGAGCACTTGGGAAAGTGAATGGATTTTATCTGCTAGAGCAAGAAGATGTGGAAGTAAATATGGAGATTTGGGAGAGAAACATCTTTTTAGTGGAATGAAGCAGGGCAAACATGCTTTAAAATATACATGATGTGTGTGATCATATAATTTTTAAATCAGATTGCTGAATGTCAGCTCACATTTTATTTTTGGAATTAAATTTCTAAAAGATCTGACTTCACATCAGAAATCCTTGGAACTGGACCAGGAAGAAAGACTAGTTATCGTCAAAACTGTGAAGCCAGAATCAAGAACTGTGTAACAAGACATAGATTTGGCTGACAAGAAAAGAAAAAGAATTCTGTGAAGACTAACAAAGGAGATTAAATTACACAATCCAACTTTTTTTTTAAATTACCACACAGGTCACAGGGTGAAGTCAGTCACAGTGGACGAGAAAAGTGGGTTACATGAAATCAGGATTTTCACACCAACACTTAAACCAAAAGTATTTTAGAGGCTACTGATAACACTTAAAAGACCACTTTGCATTATCTGGAAAATTTGTTTACCTGCTGTGTTGTTTCAGTTGACAAAAAAAATCTATCTAGAGGATCAGGACTACTGTATTTGGAAACAGAGGGGGCAAAGGAGGAAGAAATGTGCTCCAGTTTATGGAAGGAGAGTTCCTTGTAGGAGAAACTGGATAAGTCCACAGGAAAGCTAGGTTGAAGGTTAGCTGTATCAGTTCAAGATTTCATTTAAAACTATGGAGATCATATAGACTGTTAAACCAGTGGATTATAAGAATTCAGTATTCTCACCACTAGCTGATAACAGCAGGGAAGCTATTGAAGTACTTAATTCATGGTAAGAACTGCAAAATGCAAGACTGGAATACAGATAATCAAACTTTGTTGTTTTTAATATAGTGTCCTACTATTCCTATCATCTCTAGTGATTAAGTCATTACTATATTAGTGATTATGTTCATTGATGGCTACCTTGGCTTTACAGAACAAAGTGAGAATTGTTTGTTTCATTTAGCAATTATATCTATCAACTCTTTTCAAGTAATTCTGGTTGAGTACCTACTCAGCACAGATTTATGCAAGCTATAACAGACGGCCTGTGTCAGAAAGTCTTCAAAGACTACTCGTCTAATTCAAGTACTCTGTCTAGAAGGGCATTGCTTTTGGGTGCTCAAAACCTATTCATTCAGTTGCTTACGCTGGCAGGCAGTCTCCAAAATACACAATACTTTTATGTGTGTAATTACTAATACAGAAAATGGTAGGTACCTCCCTCCATCTTACATAACACCTGAATTACTACAAGCCCTTGCCATGCACTAAACAGAAAAAGGAGACACTCCTAAACTGAGTCTGCCTGAAAGCACTTTTAAAAGATTTTAGTTTTCTGTGGCCTTAAGGCATGAAAAGCTTGCAAGATACTTGCTTAAAAAACCTAAAGAAATCCTGTCTTCTAGAATTTAGGCAGTTCGTTAAATCTTGTTGGTTCCTTATAAACATTTTGTACAACTTTACTTTTTATAGTGGAAATGTTTGATTTCTCAGACAAGTTCTAGAGTTATAGTTGTTTCTGCTCATGATTGGTTTCACTTCAGGTGTAGCAAGAGTTTCCAAAGGAGATAGAATTCAATGAAATACTTTACTGCAAATTAGACCATACTGGCCCAGCTAGACAACACAAACTTGGTGCCAAGTGATTCTCTACAAGATTAGCAATATGTCCATTCAAAATTTCAGTGACAGAGTGCCTGATAGAACTCTTGTTACTACATCAGTTGTTCTCTTATTTGTGAAAAAAATGTGGGATATTAATTAATGGTAATTCTTTAATTCTTGAATGGAGTAAGGAATATTTTCTAGAAGTTAGTATTCAATTATCTTGCTCTTACATATGATGTGCAACATTATAAAAAATAAATGCCTTCACAATTTTATTCTGGAGGGGGGAAGAGCATCTCATCAGTTTAAGTCTCACCACTTAGTAAAGAGTAGCTTTATTGAATGTATCTACTGTTGCTGGCTATCTACGTAGAGCTACCAACATTAACTGAAACTAATGGGCAGTCCTAAAATGCAGTCTTGCAAGGGCAGCCTGAGTTCCAACTTAGATTTGATTATTTTTAACTCATGACTAGCCTTATGAAGGCTCTAAGTGCATTATGATCCAAATAATTAAATTCAAATTTAAATCTTTTCTCCCTTCACTAATGTAACTAAGATATTTGTGCACTGCAGTAATTTGAAATCTCAGTCTCTTCCTCTTGCTAATACAATCTTGTTCTCCACATATAAATGGCAAGCTGCCAATTAGGGAAGTACACATGCTGCAATGCAAAGGAAAATAAGTAGATATGTCTGTATGTATTAACTACCAGTCAGTATTGTGTAGTGCAGCTGGAGTGAAAAACACTCCAAAAAAAGTTAACGACAACTCCAGTCTTTATTATTATCAGTGACAGCTTTTGCAAGCTAGAGTTACATTCCTCACTGCATCTTATTTCTTAAGTCTTACTTTGTTTTTCTTCTTTCACTGGTTCAAACCCTTGAAAATAAAGTTCTGTCAAAGCTATTAAAACAACAACAAAACATTATAACAAGGCTATTCATCAAAGTATAGAACAACAGAATTCTCTTCATTCATTCCATTACCTCTATGGGTGAGCCTTTTAGTTGCTTTTAGCCACAGGTAGAACAATTCCAACACAGACGCTAGATTTTCATTAAAATATCTAATGAACAAAACTTACTAGGATTGATTGAAACATTTTTATAAAGCTTCCTTTTCTCCTTGAGGGAAGGAAAGAGCAAGTTACTGGTGAAGCCAGCAGGAGACCCAGGTTCCTCTGGGTTCCTGTTCCAGATTCAGAGGGATGTGATATGAGAAACTCCTCTTCGCTTATTCCTTAACTGCCAGACTGTGGGAAGGTATATTAAGATTATTTCCCTTTACTTATTCCACTACAAAACAAAGCAAATCGAGAGTACTTTGGACACTGCTACACAGTAACAAAGAAATTTAGGCAATTCCATATGGTATATCATACACACAGTTTTATATCACTCTCAAAACCTGGCAGTAGTAATCCAGATCAGGATACTGATGATAACACGTGAAGCTAAACAAACTAAAACCCTTGTATGTTCTCACTATCTGTATTTTCTGTCCAGGTACTGTATCTTGACTACCTACAAGGTCACCATGTTTGCTTAGCCTGCTAAAATAAAAAGAATAACCATAATTATATTTTATTTATCATCCTTTCTAGTCAAGAACGGGAGACTTAGCATAACTACATGTTGTGGACTCTAATCTCCTCGTGTCTGTTGCATCCTCTCCTCATGAAATGCTTGGCATCTTCTTGTGCCACACTACTCAGCATAAGCTGCTTTACTGTAATTCATAGACCACTTATGTACAGGACCATTGCCATTTTTCATTTGCAAAAGCAACTATATGAAGTGATAGAACTTTCAAAAATGGAAAAAAGGTGTCCTACTTTTAACTTAACAGAAAGTGGCATTTCATCTTATAGCCTTGCCATTGTACTTGTTAGTAATGGGATGCGACGTGTCATGTAGGTTGAAGTAAATTTGTTTCCTCAAGGATCAAGTGCCATTTCTCACCAAAAACATAAGATTTCACTTCATGTCTGACTCGTAATTCACAAGTAGCGCATTCTTTGAATATAAGCTTTTCTGTCAAGCTGGAAGATGGAGATTCATCAAGTTAAACTTCATGTGGAGTTGTACTATTTTTAAAGAAAACTCCTTCAGAAAACACTTCTAAGAATTAAAAGGGAATTTATAGTTAAAAACAGACACATTGACTCCGAAATAGCTGTTTCCTATCCAGCAGCAAATTGACTGCTTTAGACAGATCTTTTCATTCTTCCTAAATTCCACTGAAATTTAATATAGAACAGAACTAGTTTTGAACTCAAAGTTTTGTGGTCTGGAAAAAGTGAGGTTTTTTGCTTACCTGTGGTCATAAAATATTTATCAGTTTGCCAGTTTTTTTTTTTTTTTAAAAAAAAAAAAGAGCAATGAATGGTATACAGTGATTCATTTCTCTATGTGAAGGACTTTATATAAATTAGCAATCTAGCATTCAGTGGTCACATGTATTCAACATATTGAGTCATATTACTTTATCTCACCTTCATAAAGCATAACAACAACGTGGCCTCCCACTAAGTTATTTAGTGTTTGGTGTAATGGGCCAGAAGTATTTCAAAGTTGCTTGACATAATTAACCATCCAAGACAGAACTACAAGCACAATTTGTGGGGAACTTTTGCAAGAAATCCCAAGTGCAACAGTACCTACTGCATAATTTCTACTAAAAAGCTTTTAGTCCATTTTGGACAAGTGCAACTACTTACATCAAATATCCAGTAACACCATTTAATAAAACATATAAATACCCTAACCAGTTCTCTATTTAAAATATTTTTTTTTTCCTGCCAGATTCTACCACCACATAATAGGCGACACCTAGAACAAATCAGACAAGACTAAGGTCTTCTCAGCCTCCAATTATGACCAGAACTAAGCAAACATGTAGTTGATAAAGGGCACTCAATAACCTTTTCCTAGGCCTTTGAAACCTTCATCATCATGTTATAGATAACAAGGCTTAAGAAGTGCTACCCTTGTTGAAAAGCATCTTCAACAAGTACCAAAATTATGGCAGGTTGCCATTTTCCAAGTCATGGAACTGTACTGTTTGGATGTCAGGCATTCCAGGGAACTTCTCACAGAGCAACCCCCCTGGTTTCACAGGAATTCAGCAGAATCATCTAACTATAACCACAGCTTCACCTCTGTTTTAAATCTTTTGAGGGGGCTAGGTATACACTTGAAAAAGAGAAGAAAAATAAGGGGGGAGGGGGAGATGCTTGAGGCTATCTGTAAAGATTGATCTGTTTGAGGTGTGGAATGAAGAAAACATTCTAGTAAGTACAAAACGTATATGTAATTCTGAGCTACCTTAATTTTTGAGACAAACCCCTTAAGATATTTCTCACTATTGATTATGTACTAGATCTGCTTTTATTGGTTTTTAACACCAGAAAGTTGCTTCAAAAAATAAAAAAAATGCTGGTTGTTCATTAGAGTATCACAAAAAAAGAATATTGTCCAACAAAAGATACAATTATTTCTTTACAAAGACAAACCCCATTAAAAGAGTGGTATGCAAATTTTTAACAAATATATGTCTTCCCCTATCAAGTGCAAGCCAAGCATATGGCACTGTGTTTGGGAATAAAAGGTGATTAACTGAAAATTTCCCCTCGGCTCAAATTTGATTTGATGGGTTAGATACCTCCAGATTAAGAAAACAACAACAAACAAACAAACCAAAAAAGAGAAATTTGTAATACTTGGATACACTTTACTTTTTATATACTTGAAATCTTCCTGGTAATTTAGGTTGTTGATTTTTTTTAATGACATGCATTTTTATAGAAGGTTCTATATGCATTTTAAGGCAGAAGGTTTAGTAAATGAATTTTAAAGAAAGAATCACTAAAGAGATATATAATTACACATTTAAGAGGAAAAATGCTATTAAGAATCAATCAAAGTAACAAAAGGAACAAAGAGCAGGTCTCAGTCCATCAAGTACTACCTGTGTTTGCAGAGAACAACTTTGTCTAGAAGTGCGCAAACCACCAAGTCATAGCACTGCTGCAGTGTCAGAACTCTCATGAGGTACAATGTTTTTGCTAGATACAGAATTATCTAAACTTTTTTTTTTTTTTTTTTTTTAGTTAAAAGAACTAAAATGACCTATTAAAACCTCTTCAATGAGCCAATGTCACTACAGCAGACTATAGTATCTGCAGCAGCAGTAACATTTCCCAGGGCATGTGCTGTTCTGCCACCATTATCAGAGCAGCTTGTGATACAGGAACAGAACCAAAGGCCAAATTATTTCAACCAACCCAAACTCAGTTTACAACAACATATGCTCCCATGAGTTTTTGTTCCTCTCCCAGCTACAACCTTATTGCAGGTGATAAGCAGATTCAAGTTCTGAAAGTGAAACAAGATGGAGAAAGAACACAGAAAAGTATTTCATCTCCCACTTTGAAGGCATGGAGCATTTACATGGCAATGTCTATATATGCTAATTTAATTAGTAAAATGAAGGTATTATATACCATACCACTCAAAACCAAGACTCACTGCATGCACCAGGATATCATGTGACATACTGTGAAGGAAATTATTTAACAAAAATTTCTTCTTGAATGTTATGATTTATGTACTCATGAAACAAGTTCACCATATCGCTCCCACTTCCTACACTAACTTTACTCAAGGAAAAAGTACTGTGCAGAGCTTAGCAAAAATTGTAAAAGTCTGTGGTTTCCTTATTTAACAAAACTCCCTTCCTATATCATAAATGAAGGCTTCTGCTACACATATGTCAAGTATACAAGCTAATAAAAGATGAGAAATTTCAAGAAAGAAGAAAGTGCTTACAAAAGAGACTAGAACTTTCTGTTTGTGACAATGGAAAATTATCCCCATTCAGGAAAAAAAAAAAGAGCAGTGGAAGGGGAAAGTATCCTTGACCTTTATTTTGACTCCCCTAGATGCTTTACTATAAAAAACAAAAAAACCAAACAAAAAGCACTTATTTAACTGTTCACATTATATTTAGGTTACCTGGGAGAAATCAGGCTTCGGCAAAGAAGCAGCTCAAGGCAGTTATACAAACGTTCATGTGAACATTTAAGCAAACAAAACTCCAGTTTCATCATCACATATTTCCATCTCTTGGGTTTTTTAAAAAAATACAGGTAGTTGTGTTTAAAGGAGTAAGAACATCGTACACATTGATTTGATGAGTCTGAGCTTAAACTAGGACATCAAGAAATAATAGCAGCAGCAGGTATTCCCTTACTCCTCCGCTGCCAAAAAAGGTGTAATTCCTTACTACACCTTGTTACATCCTACTCTGATTGACAGTGGTACATGTCAGTTTGAGTCTTTGAGGGTTGAAATGGGTACTGCAAGAAATTTTACTTTTGTTTTCAAATTATTGTTGTATGTAAAGCAAAAGTCTTCCCTTCCAGAAGCAGCATTCGGTGTATTGCTGTTTCTCTTTTTTTGACACTACTACTGACTGTCATGGTAGAGGGCACACAGTGGACTCGCAGGGCATTGCCCCTCTTTCTGAACCCCTTGCTAGGATATACGATAGAGAAAGACTTCAGAGAGACAGGATTCTTCTCCACTCTATAGCATCAGCCAGCTCTTTCTGCTAAAATAAATGCAGCAATAAGTGCCTGCCACTTTACAGAAAATAGTATTTTTTCCAAAATCTTTTAATGTTAGCAGGTATCTTCTGTTCCATATTTTACAGACACAAAACCAAAAGTTTAAAGTACTTTTTAAACTGAGTGTCTAAAGTGAACACCTTTGAAAATTAAATGTCTGAGCTCACATATCCCATTGGCAATCCATAGTTTTTATTACCTGCTGGTAGCCCAGAACATTTTCTTTTTCGCTGCTTACTGGCAGCCTGGAGTGCTCTTGCATGCAGTAGGGTGAACTTTCTAAAAGCTGGGCAATATTAGTCATGGTAAAAGCAATATTTCAGGCAAATTCTTTAAGTCATAACCCACCTGCATGCATCTACTTTCACACATTCACAGTAATTTGCAATGTTTTCACCTATACAATCATTATTTCATTTTAAAGGATGGTATGGGAATATCGTCTTTAAATTCTGTGGCAAAATTAGAGTATTGTTTAAAAGAAATAAGCAGAGCTTCCCAGCTTCTGTGAATTAAAGGGATTTGCAAAAGACTTCCTACCCTAACGTGAAGCACTATAAAAATAAACCCTTAGAATACTTAAATAATATTCTAGAATGTAATTAGAAACTTTAATAGTTGAAGTTTAATGGAAAAGCATTCTCCTTCACTTTAGTTTGGTTTCTTATAAAGAGCCTACAGCTGAATCAGAAATAACTTCTATTTGCCTATGAGTAAATTAGACATATCAAAGATATTTTAAAATGGTGGAAAAGGAATGCATCAGGTCCAATCACAAACACCCACACAGGAAGATATGCTCAAAGTAATTAAAAACCCTAGAGGAAAAAAAGAAAGTTTGTGTTAAAAGGCGTGGTATAATTGGGGTACCTACAGCTATATTGAACCTTTTAACTTTAACAGAGTGGACTCTGGAAACCCTATAAAACACAGCTTTCCTTTTTTTGGAAAGAGGCACAAGGTGATAGATACTTCCAATACCACACAAAATAAACAGGAAATCTAGATAATATCCTGCAAGCTGCTAGTTATCAAGACAATTTCACTTGGAAACTACGTACCTGTAAGGTTTAAGATAACAGAATTCTACCAATATTCAGTCCTGTTAGGAATGTAGTTTTTCATCCTAGTGTCTCTTAGGTTAAACTAGGTCTGTATAGGTAAAATGCATGTCAAAAGTGAAAATTCTCACTGGGATGTACAACTGAAGATGCTCAAGTTGTTTATTAAGAAGTCTTGTATATTGTTTTCTTTTTAATCAGAGATTTAGGATTAGAAATTTCTGTTATGTATAGTATATACACAATTGATTTTCAAGACTCCCAAATAAATCAAAAATTCACATACTTGTCCTCAGAGCTTTGCTGCGTAATGGAACTTTTTTTGTGGTAAAGAAAATGCACCTTGTCCACAATAAAGTCCCCTCAGGAATTGACTAGTTATTACAGTTCTGAGATAGGGGGGAAAAAAAACACTCGACATAATACCTTATAGTTAACCTGAAAGCACATCTTCAACAGTTGTCTTTTTGACTTTTTCCTATTATAATAGCCATTTGAAGTGACATCTGAGAAATTTATTTGCACTAAGAACCCAAGCACTTGTGTCATGTAGTACCATGTTCCACAGGCTGTCTCATTTAAAAGCTGTAAGTCTAGCCGGATAGTGGCATGTATGATTCCAGGTGACAGAACTCAGTACTTAGTGGGGGAGGAAATGCATTCAGAAAATAGCAAAAGTCCAGCTATGAACTAAGGAAACATAATCTGATTGAGTTGAATGGAAAAAGCCTATGCTTAAAGTTAGGTACCCTGTGCTCAAATCTCTCATTTAATCCGTCACCCATAAAAGAATATCTGTCAGTAAATGTTTTAACCTGACAAAGTATTCTAAATACTGTGTCTCCTCTTTGGATGTAGCCTGTTGCTTTCATTGTATTAGCTACATTCAGTGGAAAAATTAAACAAAGTTATGAGATACAATGTTGGGACGTCTTTGAATTTACTGATTCCTCCCAAAATGTCTTATGGACAGACCATTTATTATTCATCGCCATGCTCCTGCACAGCAATGTCTGTTAGTCTTCTAGAATGTACAGAAAAGGAAAACCATTAGCTTTACAAACAGGCTTGTTTGGGCCTATCTTGTAATTTTTAGTAGATGAGCTGTTGGGTTTTCTACAGGGGAAAAGAAATTAATTCTTATAGTTAACTGTAACTTGAGCAGCTAAAGTAGGAATTTACTGTCCAGTGTATCTAAGAATCAGTGAAACAAATTCACTTTTCTTCCCTTTTCAAGGTCAGCACTAAGATGACATACAGTCTGTATTACACAGTTCTATCATATAGTGAACATGCCAAACAATGAACCCGTAATTCAACAACCTGACATAAGGTCCAGCGCAAACACGGTGTTAAATGTGCTTTCCAGTGCTTCTGAATATTGCATTCAGTCACTGCTCCCTTGGAAAACAACTGCCCCCCCCCAACCACACACACAGAAACCTCCTCCTTTTCCTCCCCTTCAACCTCCCCCTCGCAACATAACCCAAACCCCAAAGTCCTAAGTACAGCAGGCAAGGGCAAGGGGGATTTTTTTGTCATTGCAACGTGGAGTTACTGCAGTGACCTTAACAGCTCAGTGAAATAAATAGCACTGTTCTGGTTTTACACCGGTACAGAAGAGATGAGGATCTAACTCCCCTTTTGTTGTTTAACTGATTTTAACAAGAGGAACTGGGGGGGGGGGGGGGGGGGGGGGGGGGGGGGAAGGGTTTCCAACTACTTTCTGAAAAAGTATCTCCTGAAGGGAAAATACAGTCTTCAAAAAGGAAGAAAAGAAAAGCTTTTCCTTAAGTTTCTTTTCATTTCTTATCTTCCTAAAGTACATATATACAGTTTGTTCCAGGAAACGTCTGAAATGCCTTCTGGTAGCTTTTAAATAAACATGAAAATCTTTTGAGTTCAAAGAGTTTTAAATAATGATGGGGGGGGAAGAGTTCTTGAACTATAACACAGATGTAAACAAAGGTCAGGAATCACTCTTAATGACTAAAATGCACGATCATTACTTTCAGACTTTTAAGCCGCTATCACATAACTGAATTAGACTTTAGCAAAGCTCTAATGCGCTTTCACAGCAATCTTTTCCTGTACACTAAAACCAACAGACCTCGGCTACTTTTCTCAGCTAGGAGCTAATGTTTCTGGATACATGTTACTGTTGCAGTTTCATTTGTCAGTAAAGCCTTATTTACTTGCTTCCTGTTATTAATTATGGGAAACAGGATCTCTTCAAACTGTAGGAGAGGCTCTTTTAACTCCTGTCTAGACTTTTCAAGACAAAATATTGATGAGCCCTTTAATGTTTGTGCAGAGACACAAACTGAGCAAAAAACCCCTTCGTTACCTCATACAGCTTAGACTCCTTATCTTGCATTCACAAAAAAAAAAAAAAATCCTTTAAATCACTCGGGCTCACATCCTTATTGTTAGTCACTGAAGTAAGGTTTTCTTTCATAGTTGGATACTTTCTTCATCTGTCACACTGATTAATTAACAGCTCACAGTATGAGCCCAGAGCTTAAATAGCCTGCTGAAACGAGGAGGAGAGATCAACATTAATATTCCATAAAAAGCTGAAGAGGAAAAATGCTTTCTTTAATATGAAGGAATCTGTCTTCTAATAAAAAAAACCCAAGAACTAATTTCTGTTTGGTTACATTACACATAGAGATGAAAGCACACGGCCTATGAAGGAGGGTTACAGTGAAAGATTAGGACAAAAGTTGGAGAAGACTTTAAATGCTTTAAATCAAGCTCTTGGTTAGAAACAACCAGGTCTTGAACACCAGTGAAATAATTTTCATCATTGTTAAATCTGTTTATCAACTCACAAAAGATAAGTCTATAAGCACAGTACCATTGCCTGTACAGATGTATGTGAGGAAAAGGCATGCGATTGCATGAAGTGGAGAGCAGCTAAAACCTTAAACCTAAAGCCGTTTTTAGCCAAAACATTGTAGTTTCTCCCCCCCCCCACACACACCCCTTTCCCAAACTGTTACAGTCCAGCAATTATTTCAAGAGGTTGACTTTCAAAAGCTACAAGCTCTTCCCCCTTTTTAAGCCCCTACAGTACTGCTGAGTGGACAAAAATTACAGATGCAAGAAAAGCTGACAAATGAGTGCAAGGCCCCTCCTCTCCAGTGCCTCGACAGTCGGAGCTCCTGCCAAAACATGCCTGAGAGCTACTGAGGAGACAAAGACACAAAGATTCCATTTTCTCAGGGAAAGTAGATTTCATGTAGAAACTACCCGGCCGGGAGAAGAATAGCATGCTGGCACGTGTGTTGTTTCAAAAGCAGAGCAGGAATGAATGTTTTAAGAAAAAAATGAAATCGAATTTGATTATTCAGTAATCTCAACAGATGCTGTTTAACACACAGCTCTTTTTAAACTGCAAAGTACTGGGGGGGGGGGGGAACAGGGGGGCTCCCGTAAAGCTGGAAAAACATTTTCAGTCATGGAGAACCTTCAGTCCAACATGATCCAAGCTAAGGGTTCACTGCTAGAGCTCTAAATCATCTCCTGATAATATTGTAGTGCACATACAACCCAAACAAAGTAAATCCAGCTTTTTTTCAGCTCAAATTTGTTTGAATGTGTTTACTATTAAAAGATTCTTCCCCCAAGGTGTCATTAATAAATTGCAATGAGTTTAAAACCCTGGCACCTAAGCACTTCCAAGTTTGCAAGCTTTTCATAGCAAGTTTACTACTTTTGGCTTGTTACAATGTCGTGACTGGCCCTCATCAGTGAGCTGGAACGGGTCTGTCCAAGAGCAGGGAGATCAGCAGTGAGGTGAATGCAGGCAAGCAGAGCAGGAAAAAAAAACCAAGAACATGATTTCTCTTTGAAACAAGTCAGAAAGTTGGGAAAAGGTTCAACTGATGGTGGGAAGATTTGGGACAATCCCAGTTTCTCATTAATTTAATAATAAAAAGGACATTTATAACAACAGTATATAAGATTAAAAATTATTGATTATTTTAAGTGTTATTCCAATCCATTTAGACCCAGTGGTGAAAGTCTGTTAAAAATAACACAACCTCCAGACTGAGAATATGGGAAGTAGAGGTGTAAAACACAGGCTTAGTCATCAGTAAGGTTTTCAAAATGCTCCCAGCTCTGATAATTACTGCTCACCAGCATGTAGCTGTCTTACAAACTCTGCTTATAAAAGCCTTTTTTTTTTTTTTTTTTTTTTTCTTGTATGTGAAGCTGCCTTTACCTATCTGGTAACAGAGCTACCTAAATTCAGCCAAAGTCTTCATTCTTTCAGCAGAAACACTTATGTTTTATAAACAGAACACAGAAAACATTACGCAATAAAAACCTGAAAATGTTATTAATGCCCTGAATTGACAGGTTTGGGATTGAGGATAAAACACAACTACTGAGAGCCCTCTACAAGAGAGCTGCCAGGGCCCCCTGCCCTGCAGAGACCCCGCAGGCAATGAGCCCGGCTCGCTCCCCTCGCCCTCGTGTGCCCCCTCCCTCGGCCCAGCCGCACACCACAGCATCCCCCCTGCCTACCCAGACTCAGGCCACAAGGACAAGGACGTGGCACGGATTCTCAGTCTGAACCCATGCGCTGCCTCACAGCCCTCGCTCTTCCCCGCTGTCTGCTCCTGAAGACAGGCTTAAGAAAAAAAGGGCAGTTAATCCTTTGACTAACTAATAAAACCACTTCAGATCATCAAAACCGAATCTTATACAGGGACTGGGATAGTCAAGAACAATATATGAAAAAAACAGAGATTGCGCTGAGAAACAACCCTTATTACATCTGAGGTGAAGGACAGGGAGCATAAGAACAAACCTTGAACATTACACGTTAGTTACAAGCTTACATTTATTTTTCATTAATGTTCACATCCCTTTGTCTGATCCCACTATCCTTCCACTTGCTAAGTCTAGGCATTTCCTAAGTCTTCATAGCCAGACAGTATCTAAATGCTTTTTGTTCTTTTTAATGCATTTTACCATCCATCACTCAAACCTTCCTCATCTCACATTGCTGCTGCCACAAAATCCTCTTATCTGCTCTGATAAAATGCCACCCTCCTCATACACAGCTATTCCCATTTGGTCTCTCTTCCCAACCAGACCAAACCACCATCACAATTTCATTTCATTAGTACAAAAAGATTCTAAATGTTGGGTCACTACATGTACTAGATGTGAAAAAGTCTGCATGTACCAGTTTAATCCTCTTACTGATACATTTCCCCTGCCCCCCCTTCAAATTCTCATAAAGGGGATCCCAACCTCTTCCTGAACTCCACTCGCAGAAAGCAGAACTGCTTCACATTAACACATAGCTCAAGAGTGATTTGATTGACTGATTTCCAGAAATACTGCAAGAGAAGATGACTTAGTTCTGGAAGGACTACTAACAGCAGAGCTATACTGAAAAGAAAAGAAGGACTGCAATTACTGACTAGGTGAGAGACAGAGAACAGAGAATGAAACAAGAAACAAGATTTATGAATAAGGAGTTATAAACATGCTTTCTCTTATGCAGCTGGTAAACTCATTCTTCAGACTACCATTACAAAGGAATCTTTTGAGAAAAAACAAGTCATATCAGATTGTAGAAACACTGCAGCAGTTGAAAAACATTATCACTTGGTTTCTTTTATATAGCAGCCTGTTCCCTCACTCAGCTAACACTATTCCTATTTGAATGCTTTTAAAGATTACTTGAAGATAAAATCCTAGAATTCTTTCAACCCATAAAAACCGTTGAAAGTCAAAAGGAAATCTTGCATCCTTGTCTAATGCCTGTCATTTCAACAGAGTTCATTTGAATGACTGCATGTCCAGGCAATATGTGGCACAGGGCTTGGAAAGAAAGGAGACTTATGTTTTACTTGGCATTAGTACAGCATAAGTCTTTAGCATAAAATTTATTAGCATTAATGGGCATTATGTAATTAAAGCATTGTGCTTTAATTCCCTGGGGGGCAGTGGGGGGTGGGGGGTGGTTCATGTCTTATAAAACAGACAAATAACAAATGTGAGATTTTTCAAAGCTATTTGAAGAATTCAAACTTGCATGTTCCTCCATTAATCGAAATGGAGAAGGTGTAGCTAAACAAGATGGATCCAAAATTCTCAAAATGTCTTCCATGAAACTGCATAAAAGTTAATACTACAGACCAGTCTTTTTAAGCATATGCTATATAATTACAGCATTTTGCAGACCACAAGCTCTTCAAAAAGTAATTAGACTTGAAAAGCATAGATCTGAAAATATTTCTTTTTAGATGTAATATACCATACTTACTTGATACTAGACTTATTTACATGAGTTCCATTTAATAAAGTAGCTTTAACAAGCAATTCAGGTATTTGTTACTCGAGCCCTGGCATTTTCAATCCATCATGCCAAGAATTTAGAAGGCTTTGGGAATCCCATCACTTAATCCACTGCACTTCAGGGACAGGGGATAGTCATTTATGTAGTTCTTTGGGTGCCTTTGAACATTACAAGCTAAGGTTGGGACAATTTTCAGAGCTGTTGAAAAATTGTGGGAACTTTGCAGATTTCATCAGGATTGGTGCATGTTACCAGTAAAGATCAGACTATTACCTAGGCCTGTATTTGAGCATTTAAATAGCATTATTTTTCTCTAAGACAGAAAATTGATTCAAAACTACACTGTGAAAAAAAAGACCAATGCACACAAAGTTTAGTATCTGTCTGCAGCACTGAAAAATAAGCGTAGAGCTTGTTTTCTGGCAAACTTTTGTTTTGTGTCTGAATAATCTAACAAGAACAGCAAACCAGAACAGCATGAAAAAAATTCCACAGACCTATGTATTTATGATTCTTAAATTACTGGAAATATAAGGCTTATTCACAGTATTGTGTCTCAGTTTAATATTCCAAATAATCTAATTTCATTCAGAGCTAACTTGAAGCACAGCATATTTTACCTGAAAATCATAATAAAAGAATTTGTACAAATAGTACAAAACCACTCAGACCTTTAGAGTGACACTAGTGATTTTTCCTTACGTAGTGTCAAGACCAATTATCAGCTGATCTATTGAGCTATCACCCAAAATCCTTTATTTCTTTGTCTTCTAGACAAATCACCACAGAGCTGCAGACCAGCAAATGAAGTGAACTGAGAGCAATTTGACCAACATCATCTGTGCCTGTTCCTCAGAAGTCGATGAAACATGTTATCGGGTCTCCAAGGTACATCCCAGAGATTAGTTGGTTGTGCCATACAATTAGTAAATGATTAAAACAAGCTGTTATCTTCGATTGTATTAAGATACTTGCAGCAGTAAGAGCTATTACATTCTACGGGAGAGTGTACCTTCCCAAATTATGTTGTTTATTAGCAATTCATTAACAATGTGCCACCTCAGCCAAATGATCAGGCAGCATGTTGGTCTCAGGTACAAGCAAAAGATCGTTATGAAACTCTGCCTTGTCTCATTTGGGCAAATCAAGTAAGTACATCTGAACCACAGATTGCACAGAAATATTTGAATGTTAGTTTTCATTTCAGGCTTTTTGTGTATTTTGTGCCAAACCCATAAGCCTTCTTCAGAGGAATCAACAGAACAGAGTAGAGACTGAATCAAACAGACAAGCTCTTAAATATCTCAACACGTCTTCTTTTCACAAGAACAAGACCCCAGGTAAATGATGTATTCTAATACAGCACATGAAAATCTCAATTATGGAGATCATCACTCTAGGCACTGTGTGCCATTTTATATCCCCAGCAAGATATTTTTCATCTCATCAAGAGTTTCCAAGGCTGTTTCTGTATATGCAAAAGAAATTTAAGGGTCCCCCAAAAGATCTGATAATTAAAAAAAACTAATCAAGTGGTCAGACAGACTGGAACTTGAGGATTATAGGTAAGAGGGATGAAATGAAGGCTTGGAAACTATAATTTCTCTTTCTGTGGTAGCAGCAGAAACAGCTGTTGTAGACTGGGCAAATTAAAGATGTGGCTGACTAAGCCAGCAGTCTGCAGACAAGACACTGCAAAAACATAACAGCAAGTCATCTGCACCCCACTTTTAAAAAAGCCAAAAGTGCTGACCATCTATTTTTCTCTCTTTCTTCCTGTTATTCTTATCTGTCATAAATATCCTCCAGCTGGTACCCTTCCAGCCCTTGCTCACCAGTTCTAATTTCCCACCCCCCATCTTGGGGAGTTAATAGTAATTCCTGGGACTGTGGACAAGTGCTCCATAGTGGGAGTTGTCAGCAAACAAGAAATTATGCTTCTAAAAGAACAGCAGATGAAATAACAGAGCTGCAGTTCTACGCATATTTTTTTTTGCCTATGAAAGTTGCTCATCAAACATGTAAAAACAATCTGCCCATACCGAACAATATTTACCATTCCTTGAGAGCAGTTTCATCTGCCCAGTAAAATCAGCATCTAGATACAGAAAGTTCTCTGATTAAAGGCCAGACAGATTGCCACCACTTTTTTCAGATATATTGGTTAAGCGTCTTGTAATTCACTATTTTTAGAAAAAATTCACTCTCTCTTCAGTTTCTAGTCTGTTTATCCTGAATCTTTTTAAAATAAGTTACAAATCATTGTGCCATGAATTAGTGAGATCATATATTGTCTTCACTATCAGAAAGTGATGAAGAATCTATGAAATATTGTAAAAATAAGTTACTTAAACAACAAAAGCAAGCTAAAATAGTCCTTTGTTTCTCTTCTACAACAGGTATGAACTTACTGTTGGAAGAAACATTATTTGCCTTGCTTAGACAGCTTTTACATCAAACAGTGTTGCCAACCTAGAATTTGCTTCAATTTATATTAGCATAAACCTGTGGACTATTTTTGAGCTCAGTTTATACATCATGAATGAATATTACCCAATCTATTTTCCCTATGTTTATTTGTATTCAAAACGTACCCATCATTTCAGATTTGTGGTAGATGCATTTTTTAAGTGCTGCCATTTCAGTACTGCTCTAAACAATGTTGTTAATAATGTTGCAGCATTGCATCTGATTTGAGGCACACTCAAGCTCTTTGCAACCAATTAGTCATTAAATACATTTCAAAAATGTTTATGAGATTCATGCCATAAATCTTTAACAGAAAGAAAATTGATCCAGGCAAATTAAGTGCCCCATTTCTTACCAGAAATTAATTTTAGGTGGCATGGGGCGTTTGTCTGTTGCCTTTACCTGAAACAAATCAATTGCCACTTTACGTTCTCATACAAACCTAAGAATATGAGAGAACAGCAAAAGAATTTTAAAGGTTAAAACCCATATTCAGTGCAGCCTCCTCCCCCTAGCCCCTCTGTTAGAGTGGGTATTTGAGGAGGTTCTTTACATCCTCCCACACAGTTTCTCTGTTTCATAGGCAGAAGCCAGCTGCTGGTTCTTTCAAGTCTAGTGGTTAGTTGACATTTACCACTAGTTTATTGTTTCCATCCTATCTCAGCAAAGAAAATAGCTAGAAAACTACTTTTGAAGATTGAATATTAAGTCTTTATATTTCTAATTCCCCCCAAACTGGAGGGACCTGCAGCAAGTTTTTTTGGTGGGGCATAAAGAAGGGACAAAAAGACTGTGCTGTGCACCAGCATAAGGAATAGGACCAACGAATCCTGGCTTTACTGTTACTATTCTCCCTAGAAAACACCTCACTGCAACTCTTGACCAGCAGCACTGATTTTATTTATATCAGTCTCTAAAAAATTATGTGTGAATTGTTGATAACATTTCTGACCTGAAAAACTTGGCAGCATTATTTAGCAACTGCCATAAAAAGAAAAAAAAAAAAAAGACAGTCCTGCATACGTACCTATGATAAAGTGATTCGATGGTAGGGATGGGAGAAATGAGAAAGACGTCTAAGAAATGCCACAGAAAACGTTTTTCCAGAGCAAGAAGAACATCAAACCCACTTGAAACCTATATGAAGTAAGGTATTAAGTCCTGCAAATGACTGTGCAGCGCACCCACATGAAAGATTGCCACTGCAGTGTAACTGCCCACTCCAGACCCACACATGATGATACATCCCTAACATCTGATTTAGTTCCCAGATAAGCACACTCATACAGGTCTCTTTAAGGTTTGTCTTTCTGAAATTTATCTTGAAAAGAAACTCAATTATGAATTTTAAATATACTAAATTCTTAAACCAAAGTATAGACACAAACTGAAGATATTTTCAGATTAATGGGTATTTTGAACTCATAATAAAGGAAATATAGTTAAAGAGGGCTCTCCTTTAGGGCGAGTTCATGCATGAAGGAATCAGGAAAATAGAGGTGATCTGATAAGCAGAATTCCACTCCCCAAATCAGGAAACCAAAGCAGCCATACCGGTACTTGTTAACTGCCCACTAAAACTGAGCTCAGAAGTCTGTCAGCTGGTAATCCTGTTTTTATTTAATGGACTTTTAAAGAACAGAAATTCAGAGTACGTAGCCTTTTATCTGATGATATTTACTAACAGCTTAAGAGAGGTAACCTTAACAGGATTTCTGTAGACATGAAAAGGAACTTGGAAAGTGCAATTACTGGATGGCTCCAAACTTTATCTGATGTGTTTAGGAGCCACAGAAGAAAACCATCCCAGACAGCTCAGTTCAGAGTGCCAGAAAATACCATACTGGTTTTTAATAGGTCTAGGTCAGGACATTTGAAGACATCCGTGAGTGAATATGATTTCTTTGCCCTAAATCAAGGTTTCCATGACTGAACATCACAGACACAGTTATAAAAATCATACTGGCTCACAACATCTGCAGGAACTCAGTAGTGCAGCTGTTCACTATACACGTGTTAAACAGGCAGCACTAAAAACTGTAAAAACAGGTCAAAGCAAAACAGAAAAGGACCCAAAATGAAGATTTTCACATACCTGAAATAAAATGTAGAAATGGCCTTTTCTCCAGGTCAGCAAGCTGAAAACATTAAGAGAAAAATCAGTTAGTAGCAATCCGCACACAATAGGTCTTGAGCATTACTTCCTTTTATTGTATATTGCACTTATGGGGCTCTAGACTTTTCTAAACAGTATCCAAAGCATACTTTCAAGTCCAGCCAACAAACATCTGAATGCACAGCAGCCTTTCAAGAGAAAGTTACAGCACTGTGACTTTTTAAACACAGACTGAAGTATTTCAGAGATCAAGGTATACCCCACTGCTACTTCCTCTTGTTGCTTTGAATTAAAAAGGAAGATCAACTTATCCAGAAAGCAGAATCTAATTAAAAATTATCTTTTCTAAAGAAAAAAGGAGAATGAAAAAAGGAGAAAAGCACCAATCTTTAAGCAAGGTGGAAACTCATCTGGAGATGGACGGCAGCGTCCGTTTCTTTTTGCAAAGTAATGATTCAGAAGCACAGCCAAACACACATGTAAGCGATGAACGTTAAAACATTAAATACTAGAAATGAGGTGCATCCTATGGGACCATGATCCAGCCATCACCTTCTTTTCCTCACTGATAGAGGCTTTAAAGAAAATCAGACATACCTGTGTTCAAGTACATTTTAAAAAAATATCTAATATCTTAGCATGCATGCTGAACTTTTTGAAAGACTACTGATTTCAGTTAGCATTTATACTTCAGAAGACACGCTGTAACAGTCAACAAAATTAAGCTAAGGTTTTGCACAATTTTGTATGAATGGAAGAAAGATTCAGGTACATCAGATTATTTTTTATTCTTCCATAAAGAGTCACTTTGGCTTTATGAACAGGATTTTCCTCACACTTTGTTCTCTCTGGTTTTGTATTTTTTAAAGCAGACCTCACATTGTCAACGGTAGGTCTAGTTTTCACTACGTGTAAATAAAGTGAAATTATAAGTACATATACAAGTGCACAGATAACAAGATGCTTTGCAAGACTCAGTGGAATAAATGCAATATTTTTCCATTGCTCCAAGCAGAGCTCTTCAGCCATAGCTACAGCACCTTTCTCTCCATCCATGTACAGTTGTTTCACTTCATTGCTACGCGCAAACTCTATACCATCATTGTATTTTTTACTTTACTAGAAACATGAACAGTGGATCTACACATTACTGTTAAGACCGATTAAAAAATACTATCTCTTTCCCAGAGAGAGAAAAAAAATCTTGAATTTTTTTTTATTTTGCATTAGACTGAAGAGAGGTATGTCTAAATTTTTAAAATTTGCTATGACCTCCTTTCCCCGAAAGAAAAGGAAAGAGGAGAAAAACTAGTCACCCTGATCCCTTTCCAGATAGATAGTAGCCCAATCATTAAGACTTTCACACAGAGTATTGGAAATCAAGGTTTCCAGGCCTTTTTCCAACAGCAACATAGCCCTGACTTTCCAGAGGCACACCAAAAACACAAAGCTAGTAAGTAAGGGGTCTTTTTTCTTCTCTTCATGCAAAAGACCTTCCCAGAAAAGCATTCATTGAAAAAAATATTTCTTAAAACATCTTGTGTTTTCCCCACAGGGGAGAAAAAAACATAGATTTTCAAGCAGATAGTTACACTTTTGTATACATCTGCAGTTGCAGGGAAAAACTTCTACCAGAATGAGAAAAACACATTCTTTCTATAAATTCTAGTAATACCTTTAATCATATTACAAGCATTACGTTAGTTTGTTAGATTAACACAGTTAGACTTTTGGATCAGAGTGGAGAGAAAGAAGATTGTGATCCAACAAAAATGTTATAAAAACACTGCTGTTCAAAGCAAGCCAGGTATTTTCTTGTGCTTGAACCCTAACAAAGATGGTTTTCCTTAAGGCAGTTATTAGGTGTTTTGTCTTCACTTTTGTTACTTCTTTGTAATGGTAGAATATCAGTTCTACTGCTGTGTGAAATGCACTCTGTTCTTTTTCTTGTGAATAGCAGTTTCCTTAGGACACTTTTTTTGGTATTAGTAGTAGTTGCAATAGGATTCCTGTCTCTCAAGTTTGCATTTTACAGAAGACCAAAAACCTCAGAAGATGCATCACTCTGTGGAAGAAACACATGGGGCCAAGCTATTATGTCAGTATTGCACAAAGCACGGCACAGTTTGGTGTTCTTCCTACTCTGAAGGAGTCTCACATCAGGTAGTGGAAACTCACTCATGTATTTACTGTTGAACTGGTGGGGGTTTCTTTCAGTATCTCCCCTTTAGGCTCAACATACACTTTAAGATTCTGGCAAGACACCTGCTGCTGCCAAAGGGCCACGTAAGACGCAGATGTTCCACTGGACTATGGGGAAAGAAGGGGGCTGGTTACAGGAAACCCCCCTGCTCCCTTTCTCACACAGCCAAGTAAACTCCATTATAATTGATGCAATATGCAGAAAACAGGAGAGGGCTAATTGAATTTAAAAGTTATACATTTGTAGCCTCATTTAGGAAAAGCCCAGGGCTTGCCTGAGCATTTAGTAGTAAACCTAGACCACAAAGCAAAGTGAATGTTGAACTCTACATGCCCAGAAGGGAGAGAAAAGATCCTTTTCTCCATGCTGCTAAGCTCATGCTAGCACCTCCAGTCTTTCTTCAACAAAGTAGGATTCTGGGAATCCAGGAATCATCTCCATTTTTTCTTATCTTGAAGGTGGAGCTGTATACTGTTGGCAGCTAATATAATCTTGATTACAAATTTATATTACAATAATACATCAGCATCATCACCTGAAATCAAGGTCCTGTTTTGCTACATCTTGTAAAAAAAAAAAAAAACACACAACAAAAAAACCCAAAAAACACCAACCCAAAAAAAAAAAAAAGGTATTTTCAGCCTAACAAGATTAGGAAAATAGAAGTGGCCACACAGTTTGGGAACAGAAAAGAAACTCTTGTTTGGTATTCCTCTTCTGCCACAAGTGGCATTTGTAGCTAGTACTGGAGGAGCTTTCTGCCCTTGATCAGCTGCTCACTAAGGCATTTAAAAGCATTTAAATGATCTCAAGTGATAATTTAAAACAAGATAATCCACAGCCAGAATATCCACAGCATTTAACAGAATCATGTGTAGAAGGAATCCAGGATCAGCCCCCAACCCAGTTATGAACATGTTCAAGAAGTTTGAACACACACACACACTTAATCATATTATTCTTAAATAATACCAAAAAGATGGGAACAACCACAGCTAAAGTTGATCCTACATTCTTTGTTTTTATTGAATACAAGCATCATTAAGCTTTTGTGTCCTATAAAAGCAGCTCAGGGGAGACCTTATCACTCTCTACAACTATCTGAAAGGAGGTTGTAGTAAAGTGAGCATCAGCCTATTTTCCCAAGTAACAAGTGATAGGACAAAAGGAATCTGCCTCAAATTGTGCCAGGTGAGGTTTAGATTGGATATTAGGAAAAGTTTCTTCATTGAAAGGGTTGTCAAGCACTGGAACAGGCTGCCCAGGGAAGCTGTGGAGTCACCACCCCTGGAGGTATTTAAAAAGATGTGTAGATGTGGTGCTTGGGGAAACGGTTTAGTGGCGGACTCGACAGTCCCAGGTTAACGGTTGGACTCCATGATCTCAAAGGTCTTTTCCAATGCAAATGGTTCTGTGATTCTAGGAATGCCAAGTGATAATCTTGGCTATGTTACCTTATATGATGCTTTACATACTAGTTAATTTCCCCTTTACATGGGATTTGAGATGTCATTATTACGTCTTCAAATCTAAGCACTTCTCACACTCACTTGAGCAATACGAATGCATTTAGAGATTGCAATCCAAAACAGTTCCCTTCATACTGTATACACACATCACTACAACCACATTGGAAGTATTTCAACAGATACAACATGGTCAGACAGCCAAATCATATCCTTGCTGTCCAAGAATTACAGCAGCACTCCATACAGCAAAACAGGAACATCTGGAATTCTGCTCTTGTGAGGGCAGCTGGGACTACACCGCTACATCAGGAAGTGAACTGTGCTCTCCTTGGGGTTCTAATGGTTATAAAATATACTCAGGGCTTTTAGAAGCAAAGCAACAACCATTTTGGTTACTGAAGGAATTACTTGTGTACAAAGCATTTATTAAAAAAAAGCTCTGTTAAGTGCATAATACATTTGTATGACATGGAGAAATCGCGAACTTTCACTCTATGTTTAAAATTAGTTGAGCAGGAAGAATAGGTTTTTTACTAACTCATGTTCTGATCTTATTCAAAAAAGAGCTTGGGAAAATGCTAGCCATTACATCTCTCAAGTTGTACTTTGCTTTCATGTTATTCCTCACAGAGGCGTAGTGGCAACAAGTGCAAGAAAAATTACTGACTTCTCTTCAGTCACACTATTGTACAGCAGGGAAATGACCACTTGCAACCTTGATCCATGCTAGGTAAATCAAGCCAGGTGAGATTAGCTTCTTACCGTAACAGCTGCCATGCCTGCTCCAGCTTTTTTCCACCCCCATGCACATCCACACCTTTACTGTTTTTTCTGTCCTGTGCCAGCAAATCTCTGGACTGTGGCTCACTAAATATTATGTTACTGCTCATTTGGCTTCATGGACGCCCACTATAGGCACTACATACTACTCAAATACTACCTGACTATTCTGTGTGAAGTACATGCACACTGTCCTAGCATCTCCAAATGCTCTTAATCAAATTGCTAGTTAATCCTTGAACTTTCTGGTTTCTTTCTACATATTTTTCCACTTCTTTCAGCAACTGATTAATTTTTCTGCTGATTATGCTGTTACAATAGTTTTCAGAGTACAGAAAAAGATTAGATGCAACATTACTTTAAAAACCATAACTCCTTCTTCCATTCAGAGTCTTTGAAGCTGTATCTTTAATAATACTACAGTTAAGAGATCAGTAGAAGCCCATCTCCATGAAGTATATGTTTTCTGATCTTGAGGGCACAAGTTATGCTGATAACGAAATCAGAATACTGCTTCTGTGCTATTCAAGTTGATAGTTTCAAATCTATTAATAACTTAATATGGGCAAACATATGACCATTTCTGAAATATTCTTTTAAAATATTTTTAATTTCAAAGGATTCTCCTGTTCTTAAAAAAATCATCTGGTACTTATGCCCAATCCCTCTGAGCATTATGAAGACATTTAGGCCAAGTGGGGGAAGGTGATGCAAATACACTGCAATTTTTTCTAGCATTTTGCTTAAATTACCTACTAGAACATGTTGCAACTTCAAGACCTGAAGATTATGGCTATAACATTAAACCACTGGTCTTTTCTTTCAAAGTCTGTGATCCATCACAGGTATTAGCAATTTGTTTTGTGAGCAGCTGTGACAATACCCCTAAGCTTTTCCTGATTCTTACTATTCTTACAGACACTTCCACTAACTTGAAGGAGATTCCATCCATAGGTGATTAAGCTTTAGGTAAATTCTGGTTTTCTATGGGTTTCAAGAACAAGTGGAAAGAATTCCTAGCTTGCCAAGCCAAGCTTTTGTAATGAGGATGCTAAGAAAGAAATCATCATTTTTCAAAAGTGACAAACAAAACTGTAAGAATTTTGAAAATAGACAGTCCCCTTCAACAGGATTTTCAGCAACTGACTTAAGATAGTTCTACATTTACAGTAAAGGCCTCTCCTGCCATTCTTATTGCACATGGAAAGACAACAGAAATGGAAGTTGTTACCCAAAACTCACACTTTTAGGTTGCACATATGTGTAAATATTATGTGATAAGCCATGAGCTGTGTGTGCAGACACACACACAAGTCTGTCTGCAAAACACTGAAGTGGGCAAGTTCAGCACAAAGTCAGAGGCCTCTATAGTTATTTGAACTACTGTTTTTTTTTCCAGTAGTGGGTACACAATAGGTTGTTTTAAACACTGTGACTAACCATCGTGAGAAAGCATAGTCACACTAAGCCAAAAGATTTCATAAGTAATGATTCCTCTGAGATAGCAAGGAACAAAAAAACAAAACCAAAAAAGTAGGAACTGAAGAATACAAGAAATCTCAGTTTTGTTTGCATGATTTCTGCTGCACTATCAAAAGACTGACAAAAATAAAGTCTTAGTACATCGGCAAGGCAGTGAGAGAAGAAATTAACAACAAATATAAGAAGAGGAAATAAAGGGAAGCCTTTCTCAGTAATTGTACCCTAAGAACCAGAATTTTGATGTTTTACTCATGACATTTCCAAGTAATAAGAAAACAATGATCTCTACGAGAGAAGCTAGTAGTGCAGTACCCCAGCATACTCCAAGGTTATACCTGTTGCACTTTCTGTTAGAAGTTGATAAAACATAACCTTACAAAATTTATAACTTATAAGCATATTTTCTAGTTAAAATTCCTGGACTTCCCAACAAAGAAACTTTGTTTAAAGACACTAAAGAGTTATTTGAAGAAGCCCCTCTGCCCCTGCCAAAACTAAAAAGTACCAACTGTGTAGCCATACACGGTGGTTTGAGTGAAATCTTTCTTCATTAGTACTCAGAAGGGAATAAAATACAGACAATTGCTTTCACTTGGCCAATGTACCTTTTTACATTTTGACTGTTCTGATCAGATTCCTTCCAAAACCAAAGCAGTGATAAGATTTCTTTTTGCACATTCTAGTACTAGGTTTTGGAAGAACCTGAATTTTATGTGAATGCACAGATTCAGTAGAAAGCCATTTTGATGATCACAGATTTGAAAGATTCTGCTTCAAAGAGGTAGCTACACATGAGGGATACCAGATAAAGATAATTCTCAATAAATACCTTCTAAGATCCCAAGTTTCTAAATTAATGCAGTAGCTTTATTTTGCTTTATTTCTCTTTACCTTCAGTACAAAGTAGATCCATGTCATATTTTCTAGCAGAGAAATACACATTGAATTTTAGGTATGATTCATTTTCACATGAGAAAAGGCATACATACATGCACTCATTTACCACACTCAGAATGTGAGGCCTGTATTTATAAAGAGAGACAAATTTTCTGAAACCCCCTACCTATCCCTTTAGCAACTATTACTATTTAGTTTTGATTTCTTCAAAGAATAGAAGTTGGATTTACACTTTGCTAGCACTGCATGACGATTTTGAGAAGAGTCCATCCACTTAGCCAAAACTGGAAACAGCTAGCACATACCTGGTAGAGTACCAGCCTTATATACAGTGAACCAGTTTAAAGAAAAAAAAAAAAAAAGCCTAAGTGCAATTTACAAAGGCCACATTCTTTTATTTGCATTTATTTATATATAATTTATATATACTTATAAATTATATGAATATAAGTTATTTATATTCAGTATAAAGAAATAATGGAATTATTACGAGAGTCTCTTGCTAGAAATGGCAGAGCACTTTGAACAAGTTTGACTTACACAGCATTTCTTCCCCTCTTTTGAAACACGTGCTTAAAAAGAGCTTCACAATTAACACATTGTACACATTTTGCTAGGTTCTCAAAGATCAGGAACTGTTTCTGGAAAGACTCACTCCAATTTGGCAAACAATTGCAAGCACACACTACAGCAAGGTGTACTGAATGTTTGGCTTCTGTGAGAGTACAGAAATATGCGCTTACCCACAGTTAAGTTCAGTACATAAACCTAGTCAGTTGTAATTTAAAAAGTGAATTTAAAAAAAAAAAAAAAAAAAAAAAAAGAGACAGCAAGGGAAAGGACCAGAAGTCTAAAAGGCAGAGAACATTACAACAGCCGGGTGGAAACAAATGAGATATTATAACCCGGATGCAGTCACAGGACTATGTGTAACTCTGTTACTGGTACACCAGTAGCTTCTGGTGAAATTCATTCTGTGTGCTACTTTAGCAACAGTATAAAGAAGCATATTCAAAAGCCCCTGAGCACAAAGAAAATATAGTCATGACTATTCACAATAGCGAATTCTGTACTGAAGTGTGAATGGGATGAGTTAAGCAAAATACAACCAGCCTCCCTTTGCTTGGGATCTTTGTAGTGACACAAGCCAAGCAATCTAAACAGAAAATGTCTGTCTGTGCTAGGAGGGGAAGAAATAAAACGCCTCAAAAACAAAAACTGCTTTCCTCATTGAAGAATGGTAACTTTGGACAACATTTGGCACCACAGGTTCAAAGGGCTGTTTTATCTGCATTGGAAGTACAGAGCCAGAGATTTTACACAGTATTCCCATCTCCATGGTATTGCTTTTTGTGCCATTAATGGCATTTAAATTATAGACCTGCTGCAGCCATGTAGTCAAAACACCACATCACCCGATAAGACACTGTATTATAATGTCACTGTGTCTGTGTTTTAACTGTTCTTTCATATACTGTACTTCTCATCAATCACCCTCTTTCTCTGCCAAAGAATAGATACAAGATACAAGTCTATCTTTAGACTGCACTGAAATTTCTTAGATAGCTGCAATACTTCATTCATCACGGCCAATGCTCCTGTTTACACCACTGAAATTTTTAGAGGTACAAATAGTACAGACCTAGATAAAACATTCCTGGAGAATTTTAAATGAAAACATAGGATATCATTAGGGAAGCCAGTAGAAATAATGCACTTTAACTTCTAAGCTAGATCTGTTGGGATTTTGGGTTTCTTTTGTTTTTTAAATATTAGGTAATTTTTGTTTCCACTTTCAGTAAAATATTCCAGGATGTACTGAAACACTTTTCCAGAAGCAGGTATTTATTGACCTGTACATATGTACATTTACTTAGAACAACAAATATTGATAAAATTACAATTGCACTTTGACAGCATCTTAAAAGAGAATAGACTCAAATTTCTAAACTATTGTGTAACAAAATCCAAGACCTTTATTTTTCTAAATTATTCTAACAAAATTGTACTGGTCATATGTAGTCAATAACAAAGTTAGTTAACGAATCTGGATTTTTGCCCTGTGTTCAAAAAGTTTTCATCTCAGAAACACAAAGCAAGTTGTTTCAAGATCACAAAACTGCTTTGGGCAGGGGAATGGGTGGGGGGTGTCTGCTCCTACAAGCTGGTCTACTGTTTACTGTCCTCAAACAGCCAGCTCTACTTAAAGTATTTTTTTATCTAATGAAAAATTTTCAAGATTTCATGATTTCCAGTTCTCTGCAATATAACATGTGTAGTTCATCAATATGAACACTCAGACCCTCAAGTTAGCATTTCAAAGTATTCGTAAGAAGTAGAAAAAAATCACATGAAGTTACAGTCAGCTAACTTTATTCTGTATTTACTTATTTTTTCTAATGCCATATAGATTTTTGCTTATTAAAAGCATAGTCTCAAATCAGAAGAGCAAAATACCAGGAATCCATCAAGTTTTTTGACCATGTTCTAAACTTGCCAAGACTATCTAGGGCAACTGAACGTATTAAACAGTTCAACTAAACTTTTGTTTCCACTGGACAGGAAGGAAGAGAAAAAAAATTAGCCTGCAATTTTCCTTTGAAATGTTGAAATTATGTTACTTTTATTCCCAAATGAGAAGAGTATTTTTTAAGAGTGACCTAACTTCTTCATGTCTTTTCATTTTCCCCTCCAATGTAATGTCTTTTATTTCCCCCCTGCACCCCATTTTAAATGTCATCCAAAGCTACCCTGATTTGGCACTGGATAGCAGATTATGAAAGCAAACAAAACTCCCCTCAGCTATTCACTCACCCCTTCTCACAGTTAAAGTACAACAAAATTCCCACCACACTATAGGCACTGGAGAAAGTTATGCACACATAAGTAGATCCCAAATGTATTTTTTTTTCTATAGTGTCAGTAGTAAGAGAGAGGTATGTATTTTTCCTGACCTTTAGAAGAGAAAGCTCAGAGCATACTTTGGATATACAAGTTCCTCTCAAGCAACTGATGAAAACGTGTAGAAGTAGATCTTTAAAATCTTGAGCTATCCAAAATATCTTTATCAACAGAAGTGCCTTTGGAGCAGTTCCATCAAGCCACATTGATATATACTCAGAATAACTGAAACCAGACACACTCCTGAAATAAGTGAGGACCTCACCTAGTCCAATGTCCTGCTCAAAGCAGAGCAAAACCTGGCATTACCCTGTGCTGAATGCCTTCTCCCATCAATTTTTAAATATCACCAAGAATGGAGATAGCAGCCCCTGCTGACACATCAGTAATAATCCAAGGCAAAAATTTAAACACTTGTTTAATAATAACTCTACATATAGGCTTACATTATCAGTCAGTGACTAAAGTGGAAGAGCATCTACGTTTCAGCTATAGCATTCAACTGTTCTTCATGACTTATGATCTCCCTGTGTGAAAAGAAATAGTTGTGGTATATCAGATACAACCCCATGGTAACTCTTGGTAAATGCTCTCAATTTAGTCTAGACCACAACATAATGGTGTGTTAAATGACTTAATGATCACTGAATCTAGCCATGGATGATCCTTTGAAGATACTTTTAGGTTTTGCATCGTTTTAATCTGATCACATTCATCAATCCTTACTAATATTTAGTTTCTTTTAAACCAATGTCATTCACTAGAACTGCCTCAAAGGCTCTTCAGAAGTTGGTGCAGTCAGCCTAGACTGGATTCATTCCAAGTACTGATGGTTTGTTCTGACCCTTTGATCTGAAAATCCTCTTTGCACAGAAGCTGAATTTCCTAAATTCAACTTGAAAAGTCAGCATAAAAATTCCCATTTAACTTCACTGAGAGCAAAGTAAAGTAACATTAGGCCTTTTTGAAAACCTACCCTGAAGACATACTGTTTAGCCCAAAGCTAACCCTGGAGCAGCTCACTGTTTATAACTGAATATAACAAACCTCCAGAGCTGTCTATTAAAAGATACTAGTTTGATTGCTTAAGAACTGGAGATCTACATAGGGCTTGCATCTTGGGGTGCAGTAGATCTTGAAAAGATGTGCTATTACATGATAAAGACTTAATTCATGCTTGACTGCTACCTGGCTGCAATTTGTGTTTTGGGTATAAAATGAAAGAGCTTACTAGAGAAACACTAGAATACCTTCCCCTCTATCCCTGCTCTGAACTGGGAAATCAGGCCCATTTTTAAATTTAGTGATGTGTCCCTGTAGGCTTCATCAATAGAAATTCACTATTATGACAGAATAGTGAGAAGACTGAGAGGGAAAACCAAAACCAAGTGAGAATGATCTGTACATTCTGTATCCCTTCTTAAAAATCACGAGTTAGACTATATGTTTCTGTGATTGTCAGGAATATTAATAATTAGATATATTTTTATATACTTATTTTCATATCCTCTTCCATTTTAAATCCAAGAAAAATGCCATTTATTATTCACTTTAGGGTGTATCAAAGTGAAATGGGTATACTACTTTTTCAATACATGCATTCTTCAATACTTGTATAGAAAGACAGAAAATTAAATGCTTACGTCAGTAAATTTTCAAGCAGATGTTATTTATAGAGTGCTGAAGGAAACAAAACTTTACAAAAAATTGCAAAAATGTTTTGGTTTGCTTCTCAACTACCTAGAAAGTTTTTGCTCTGGGAGGTTCAACAAACAGATAAAAATATTTGATGTTGTAAAATAATATTTCACTCTCTACCTTCAAAAAAGTTTATTATGCTAGTGACTCAAAGACCACCCTTTATTCAGATCTGCTTACATTTAGTAATGTTCACAGTGACCAAATTTTGAATTTCCTGATGACATATTTCTATGTGTTCGTTTGTTTTAAGTATTTCAGATATATTTGCCTGTTTTCTCTAAATAAATTCTTTGCCTTCTTCCATTTTTCAGCTTGCATGCAAGGGTAGCACAACTGTCTGTAATACCCAATTTGTATATTCAAAAATCCAGTCATACATATTTAATAATTTCTTGCATAGTCAAGTAGCAAGCATGTGTATTCAGAGTATGTAATGGGACTGAAGGGGACAATGAAATAAAAACTGTCCACTCTTGAGTTTTTCATTGCTTATCATCACTCAGATGTGTACAGTTGTAGAGAAACTTGCAGCAGGGCTACCGTACCTATGATTTTTAAAAACTATTGTAAATTTAATGATATAAAAATCAAACAAATTAAAATAAAATTTAAGCTACTACAGTAGAGAGAATTTCCATATCAGTTTAATAATTAGTTTTATAATCAGACAATTTGCCATATATACTCTCTAGAGTGAAAATGAGATTAGCATAACCTATGAACTATTTTGCTGAGCTCATTGAGACCTCTCTTTGAAGCTGCAAATTTTGACACACATTTTTAATCATGTATCTGGCAGTTAAAACATAATCACCTTTCATTGTTAAATATCTAAGGACCTATGTCTGATTTGAAAGAAGTATGGAGACCCATACTTCAGGAGGAAAGAAACCAAAACCAACCCCAAGAATACTTGTCACATAGAAGCATCTGTGCTTGCATTCTGCTCCTGAAATAAATGTCTCTATTACCTGATCTAGGACAAGCATTCTTTTCCAATGTAAGAGAAGCAGGAAATAACGTGAATACAGTATGATGAAAAAGCCAAACCTAAACAGAATCACATCTCAAGTGAATATCTGTGAAGAGTTTAACAAGAAATTACATAAATGGTGCACTGAATTGCCTCCAGTTTATAATTACCAACTTGTCATAAGCCACAGACGCATAACCCCTTGTGATGCAATCCACATTGCCACAGTTCACAACAGGATAGCTCCCAAGGTGATTCTTTCCCTTTTTTCCTTCTCGCAGTGCATTTTTGCAACGTATTTCTGGGTTTTTTCATTGGCATCCAGCTGGAAGCATGCTTCTGCTGTCAGCTAGTATTCCCCCCCAAAGGGAATTTCCCTTTCCATGAAGGGGAAAATGTAGGACAATGCTGCAGTGGCAGGAGAAAAAGCAGGGAAGGTGAAGGGAAGAAATACAATTTGAAACAGTAGTTCTACCTGACCTGTATTAAGCAGCATCCATCTTAGTCATAACAGCTCTTCAGCTGCACCTCATCATAAGCTCTTGCACACCACACCTCTCACAAGAATGGACATGTTTTCCATGTTTCTGGACTCTCAGTCTCATTTTACATAAGCAACATTTGTTCTCCCTCATTGTCTCAGATTAACAACAACAAAAAAATTAAATGAAAGTCAGCAAGACTCATACTATAGCACATTTTTTACAATTAGTTTTTGCAAGTATCCCTAAAGGCATCTGAGAAAGGAGGAACTAGATTATTTTCAGTTACCTGATCTTCTGAACGGTACACAAAAAATATCACCATAAAGTTTCAGTAATAAAGCAGACTGACAACATAAGCAGGTGAACATTGATAAGGAAACTCAAAACACATGGTTAACTCCCTCCAAAGTCAATTAAAAAGGAAAAATCTCTCCCTAGAAAATCCCCATCTGAAAAGGAAAATCCTCCTTTAAGACAGGCTCTAGTTGGCATACCTGGGGCAAGAAAGCTGTATAGCACTTTTTCAGGTTCAACTTTGCCTATGATTGAGGCTTAAGACTCCCATACCTTGAAGGTGGATCATAACATTATCAAAATAAAGGTTCTCGAACTTTGTTTTGTTTTTAAACACAGGAGGAAAACTGCCTTGAAAGTTATAGGTTAACCCCACTAGTAATTCTCTGTGTTAATAATCTTAACACAAGAAATATTATTCAGAGCTATTTCCCATCATTTTAACTCAAAAAAAATTGCTCGTAAGATATAATAAACCTCCTTGTTTTCATTTGGGCCATCCAACTACTTGCTGGCAGAGTTATAAAGAGAAATAAACTTCGTAGTTTGATACATAGGATTATTTTCTTTTATGTTCTCAGGTTTACTTTCAGTGTGGGTTAGATAAAAGCTAATTTGCATTCTAAAAGTCCTGCTCAGACCCTCGGGTACATACGTTAACATTTTAACCTGTCAAAGTCATGTGCTTAAATAATGGGTTCATACATTAGATGTCTAGAATTAACAGCTGAAGCTAATATAATAATTGATAATGAAGGCAGACTTTGTGGCTCTGGTTTACCTGTTAAACCTCTTCCTGGAGAGCTATCCAGCTGGAGAAATCACAGATTTCTTGGCTTTGCCATGTCACGTATCACCCAGGAGCTGTCACTTCAGCAGAAGGAGCGATATCAAGTTAGGCTTAAGAATAAAGCGGAACACCCAGCAAAGAATATATTAGCCACCTGATTAAGGACAAGAAAAGTCAACCAAACCCCTACAATCATTATATCCTTTTTCTAATTGCAGGCAGAGGGGTGGGGAAGGCCTGAAGATAGGTTAGAGGAACCAAAGGACTGAAGTTACAGAAATAATAAATGTTGCAGTTATCTTCCAAACATCTCTACCCAAAATATCCATAGAGATTTATATCTAGGCAGCTATATATATAGTGCTTAAAGAACTGCATACATAAGAGGACTCTTAGAAGTCTGCAAGTTGAAGAGAGTGCTTCTAAATTAGATGGAGGAATAGACAGATTCATAGGCCTAGAACTGCAGCCTTGAAACTTCAGATTTAATGTTGCTGCCATTACAGCAATATGACCAGGAACTCTTACCTGGAGTTTGGCCCTGAAAACACTCTTCTCCCAATTGAAAAAGCAGGAGGGACTGTTACTGCCTCCCGCAAGGAATACCTTGCCCACCCATGGCATGGAAGATGTGGATTCAAATTCCAGCTTTACCAATGGGATTCTGAACCCAATTCTCCCCGCTACCTACAACTGCATAGTCTGACAGAGATATGCCCTCAAATGCCTCCTCAATAAGCTTTCACAATTTGCAAAGAGCAGGTAAATGTTCAGTTGGCAGTAGAGAATACACTTAGCTACTCCTTGGTAACTGAGACACCGACTTCCCTGATCTTTGGGTTTTGCTGTAACGTCTGTGCTCAGGATTGGGCAGCGCAGGGGAAGGCAAAGGCACATGCTCCTTCAGCCGGCTGCGTGAGACTCACTGAAGCGAGGCCAGCAGGGCACTTCTGCAGAGGGGTGCTCAGCACCAGCCTGGCCTCCGCAACACAGAAGTCATCTGGCATGTATTTTGGTGGCCAGAGGCTTTGGGCACCTCTGTAGTGAGACAAGCACTGAGGAGGGTGTTTTGAGGATTCAGATTTTGAATTTAGGTACTATGCACTAGTTAAGCACCTAAGCCAGCTGTGGAACACATTTAAACAAAACAATGCAGCTTGATCAGGTTTACACTAGGCTAATTTTGTAATGATTATTTTAAATGCCTACTAAAACCTATTTGCATACTGTAAGTGTGATTGGAAAATCCATTCTATTTTTTCTCATACAACCAAATGGCCTTCTGTATTTTTGAGAAGGTCCCTGGAATCTATAAAAACCAGAAATAAAAGATGTATTTACAATTGTGAAAGGATTTGTTTGCACATTAGCTTCAGTATTATTTTTCTGAGCTTAGTTGTAATATTACACCATTTTAATTTTCAGTATGCCAACAATGTACAGACATCATCTGGGTGGTGAAAGCTAGGGGCAGTTGAACTGCATTATAGGTGCTCTGCTGGTTGTCATTCTGTGCATGTGCAAGGCAGTCTAATGTTGATGCTTAGACTTGATTGGCAGCAAAACGCTTTGTTTAAAACAGAAGAATTTCTAAATTCACTGAACTTAAGTATTGGCAAGTGAAGAACTGAATGACAAATACCACAGTAGCTGAGCATAAAAGCATTCCGTGTCATATAAGGCATCAAAAGGAAACAAAATAGGACCTTGCTAGTATTTGAGACCAGGGACCAGTTTAACTCCTTGACCATGCAGGATGACGAGACATTTGTTATGTAACAGCAACTTCAGATGGTGTTTTTAAATCCTGCCATCTCTCCACCAAAGAACAGAAGATTAACTTCTACAGATTCTGAGAGACAGGGATTGGAGCCAGCAGCAATATTTAGCACAGAGTGACTGATTGCTGGCACCATCTAGTTTCTCTACATCAGGAATCTGGCAGCCTGGTAGATGCTTTTCAAAGACGCTGATTAAATAATTTATAATAATACTACACAAAGGTTCAAAACAACACAAGAAAGAATGAGAAAGAGTAGGTCCTAAACCCCAAGACTACATTTATTTATTTATTTATTTAAAGACAGTGGGGGGAAAAATCCTGGGACAAACGTCAAATCTAAGAGGAAGCAGACCCTTTCCATCATTCAGCTTCTATGCATCTCTGACAAACATCTAATATAAGTTAAACACGTTAGGCTCAAAGAAGCCATAATGCAAGAAAGACTTAATTCTTAATTTTTATGATACACGATATAATTTGCAAAGTACAGCTTTTTCTGACTAATAAAACCATCCTTATTTCACTTAAAATTGTGAAACTCCAATGAGTCTTTGTAATTATAAAGACAGTGAATTTATACTCAATTCGCTACACATAAGGAGTTCTGAACTACAGAAACTCCAATTCATCACCACCCTGCTCTGTATGAAAAACTGCTGACCATTTGAGAAAGGCAACCATGTCTTGTTACTGAATGTCGAAATGGAATCGGTTGATGATATGTACAAGCTTTGATTCCATGTGCATTGTAAAATTTTACTGGATATACCAGGCAAGAAAGCATATTCTCTTGAATTTGGAATCTTTTTTTTCAATTTGCACAGTGCAACTTTCTTTCCATTTGTCTGAAATCACCTGGAATACACTTTAGGAGCTACTCCTGTCACATTTGGTTTGCTCAACACAGGCTCAATCAAAGCAAGGATTTTCAAATGCATGACCAACCCAACCAGCTTTCTCATTTATTCGGTCTTTTCAGCTACATGCATGCGCAGTTACCGAAATAGAAAATTACCTACGTTTACAGACAGCTAATTCATAGGAGTTTCCCAATGGATAAAATAGAACATAGTTACATGCTTTTTCCTACAATCCACTTAACATCATATTTCTCTGCCTCTCCCTCAAAGCCTTGGCTGAACAGTCTGTATAGACACATTTTCTTGGTGAAGAGGTCCTAGGGCTATTCTGCTGTTGATTCCTTCATGATCAGCCTTTGTGTTTTGTGATTTCATCCAATAATTGAAGTGTAGATGCAAGGGAGACATAGTTGCCTATTTATATTAATCGTATTTCAAAGGTTTTCCTTTAAGGAGTCTTACATTCTCTTCTGCCTAGATATATTTACGGGGTTTTAACTACACATTTTCCACTTCTTTTATGCAAGGCTATGAAGGACTGTATATTTTCCACAGCATAAGGACAGCTGAAGCCTGGACATTAGCAAGTCAGTATTTGGTGTGGCATGAATAAGAGTATGCAAGTGTTATAAGAATGCAAGTATGAAAGAGTTTCAAGATTTAGATCTGAGTACGAACTCAAATGAACCCAATCTGAACTGCAGGCAGAAGTCCAAACTGAAGTTTGAAACCACCCTCAAAGTCAGCACCTATTTTTTGAAGACACTTCAAGCTCATTGAACAGTTACAGATCAAAATGAAAAACTAAAACAAAATTAGGTAGTGGGAGCAAACCAGAGAACATGTTCTAAAGGGGAAAGGAAAATTGAGATACCTGTCAACAGCCTATAACTTGGATGTTTGTTAATGGTTTTATATTAAGTCATCTGTTATTCAATTGTGTTACTACAAAGTGCGAGTATCTACATAGTTTGGATGAGCGACAGGCACCAGAACTAAAGAACCTTAGGCTATTGCGTAGTATTCATCATTTAACACATTTCTGTGATATTCTTGTACTCAGATTGCACTTGTCAGGGATGCACAAAAGAAAGCACTGGAATTACTAGCAGAAATTCCACCTGAGTGTCAAGGGGAGGAATCCTTTAAAATCCCTTGGTCCTTTTGAAATTCCCTGCACGCATTTCAGGGTAATATTGTTTTTAAAAGCCTGGTAGGTAATTCTCTAGAAAGTAGTAAAGAAGTTTCATTAAGCCCTTCTCCCTTCCTTTTTCCTAATGAGCTACCCTGATGCAGAGTGACTTGCACATGTGTAAACACACATGTACACACACATACAAGCTCTGGGCTGCCTATTTTTGTGCCAATTTGTTTTAGTGGCAGCATGCCCAACCTGAAATTGTCTGCCCCATAGCTCCAAGAAAAATGCTGTCATGGGTTTGATTGAAGATGTTAAGGCAGTGCTCATGTCCTCTTTCTAGAAGGCAGACTTGCTGTTTTTCATCTACATGAGGTTAGATTTCCTGGCACACTCATATGCAAACCTCCCCTGCAAAGGAAGTCAGATGTGACCTTCGTCTCTCGTGTATTCTCATGTGCCAGTAAAATAAGGTGTAAATTTAGCCCAAAAAAAACAAACAAAAAAAACCAAACCCAAAAACAACACGGAAGAAAACCCACATCCAGTAAGTACTGGGATTATTTGAATATTTTCAGAAAACATTTATACTATGCAGGTAATCCAATGTAATCATAAACAGCTGAATGAGATTCCAATCACAACCTTCAGGTATCCATAATAGGTGCTTGAGAGTAAGCACTGGAAAGACGGCAAAGAACAGAGGAGAGGGGAAAAGTGTTAAAAGTATTACAGGAATGGGGTAGTGTTACCCTTATTTTTGGTATTTAAGAGGAGTTTGTAATGACTACAGCAGCCCACTCCCTTTTTACACTGAATAATTCCCAGCAGTTTTGTATCAGCACCTCAGATACACATATTGAAGACTTGACTTTCTGATCCTGCAATTGTGGGTAGAGAGAAGGAAGGGGAGAGCAAGAAATATCAGTAGGTTTCCCCTCCCCTTTGGCCTCACATTACTGGATGATACTTCTTTTTTGCTCCAAATACATGAGGAATTCACTGCCTCTGCAATAGAGGGAGAAGACTGAAAGGAGACAACCAACTCATATATACATCATAAGATGTACTTTTATTTAATAATTTAAAATATATTTTATACGTATATTTCTCAAATAGCAAAGGTGAAATTACAGTTCTGGAGGAAAAAAGTGACCAGGATTTGTCACTCTTACTGCCTCATTAAATGGATTCTGTATATTAGAGAAGAATCTTGACCTCAGAAACCATTTGTCTTCAAATTTCCTTCAAGTTTTTGCCCTAGGAGAAATGGGGCAAATTGTTAATTATTTCGGCTGCCCTTTATTCTTCCTCACTTCACTGTGTCTTACATTATATTAGCAGTGCTGTGAACAGTGTATGATAATAATACTGAGCTCTTACGCAAGACACTCAGACTAGACCTTCATATCCCAATTAAGCATGATCTGCATTTCACAAAAATAAAAATAACTTCCAGAGACATGAACAGACTGGTTATATTCTTTCTTTGGTCATATCATATTCTTACTTCCAGCCCATTTACTACCTTATTTCTTCCTCAGTGTCATATTCCATGTCCCACAGCATTAAGGGACAGTATTTGGAACCTTAAATCAGTTACAATGAATGGGATGAGGTCAGCCATCAGATCCATGGGACCGGCAAGATTAGAACATATTTAGCCCAAGTCCAAGTGCAGTGCCCTATTCAGACAGCTATGCTGCCTGCTAGTTATCAAGTTGAATTGAAAACAAGAGTTATATTAAAAGACAGCAGGATCATTATTTCTCCCTTCTGCCCACCTCCTCAAGTGCCCGAGGTCATTTTCCACAACAAAAATGAAAGCCCGTCTTGGAAGTGTTTTTGTGCTAAACAGCAGTGGTTAATTTCTTGCAACTAATTAGTTATTCAAGTGAAAGTATAATGATCCTCCAACATGATTGAAAGTGCTTCAACTGAGTTTCCTGCTAACAGCATATTTCTAGAAATAACACAATAAATCAGCAGGGTTATGGAAATCTTTAAACAAAGCAAGTCTACGACAGGAACCCATTAAAGATATAGCCATGTAATATTTATGTACCTAGCTGACTTATGCTTTTAACCTAGCACTTTCAGCTATAGCTTTTTAGCACCTGGGTCGCATTCACTAAGAATGAAATTCATCCTATCCGCTAAAAGCCAGCATAATGTCTCTGTATTAGGTGTTTGGAGTATAGAGTTACCATAGGACTTAAGTGATGGAGCCTTCCCACCAAATGGAATTTCATCCAGATTTTTCTAAAGAAAAATACAGACAAAACACCTTTAAGCAGCACAGAAATTTTAATGTGAGCCTCAAACTCCCTTAGCAAGAAAATCAGTGGGTACCTAAACAAGAAAGGTTTCATAAGCTCAAGGAGGTATTGATGCAGAAAAAAAACTTCACAGAAGAGCTGATGTCACCTACGATTGTCCAGATTATGATTTGTTGATTAGGAGTCGTTACTGAGATGGTAACAACATATCTCCAAAGATTTTTACAGAAACTGCTAACTACATAAAATGCCATCCACTTACTCCAAAAATTATTAATCCATTACAAGTTGTGTGTTTAAAAGTATTAAATACTGTAGCATAGAAAAATGTTTTGATTACGTTTGAGCCTTCTGGATGTTACAGATGTACAAATCTGATCCCCTCAAATCTCCAAAACAAAGAGACATTTCTCTTTCTTCCATCACATTGAACTATATCTGCATGTGTGTTTACATGCATTTTTAAAACACACATATGCGTATTTGAAGCAGAAGGAATGGTTTAATAATCCCCACTTAATTTGACTATACATGCTTTCCCTCCTCCCACTCACTCATTTACTCCATTGCCAATCTCCCAGTCTTCCCACAGATTTGAGACAATTTGTATTCATAAACCTGTTTCAGTCAAGATCCCAAACATTATTTCCTGGCCTACCCTTCCGTACTGCAGCAGATGGCAGCAAGAAGGGAAACATCACCACTGTGGGGCTGCAAAAGGGAAACCTCAGGAAGGGAAGTAAGAACTGCAGTGTCCTGGGACTCTGGGAGGCAGGAGGAAGCAAGAGGGTTATAAGAAATCATCAGCAGAGGGGGACTGAAGGACAGAGAAAAGGAGACCAAACATCACTCCCACTTCCCAATAAAATCATCTTTATTCTCACCATCGTTTTTTGGGCCAATGACCACTTTCAACCCACACTCACTTTCTGCTGGAAAAATAAATTAGGAGTCCAGATTAATTTTGTCAATAGAAAGTTTAAAGTGGTCACTGGAGCGCAAAGAGCTTTTTAAAAGGCAGCTGAGCCTAACAGGAACAAGGAGGAGGATGTTGAGAAAGTCACAAAACTACAGGAAGATTAAAGACATTAAGGGTGCACCTTTTTTCAACAATAAAGATAATAACGGTTATAAACAGTTCCTGCAATCTTGTTTCTATTTATTGTGGGCTATTTTTCTTTAGAAGAATATGCATTACTTAAAAATACCTTTGCCAGGGCAGAAAATAAGTAGTTTGTGTGTGTTGGTCTTTATAAAAACAAAAAGAAGAACAAAAAAGACTAAACAAACTAGGCATTTGCTCCCCGAGTACATGGGATTATACTTCGCATTTGTGCTGTAAATCATTGGATACAAGTAATTGTACGGCAACAGGGTTTGCTATGCTAAATATTTAAACTGTGTGCCCAGTCCCTTCAAAGTCTGAGCTTACTCTGTGTTCAGAGCTTTGTAGGGTTGAGTCAATAGCATATTTGTTTTGAATGGTTGTTCCTAGATAGCTAACTAAACTCCAGAACTTGTTTACATCATTTAACATGCCTAAAAGCTTAGCTCAAGACACTAAGAAAACCAAAAAACCCCAAGCAAGCAGAAAAATACAGTTCTTTAGAATGGACTCTGCTGTTGAAAATAAATTACACCACCAAAAGGCAAAAAGAATGTTTGGCCAGCTGTGGACCAAAACCTAGTTTTGTTTCTAAACTGAAGCAATGACTGGCATAAAAAAAATTTCAAGGAATTTCCTCTTCTCCCTGAAGATGCTGTGAGCCTTTCTACTATGCCAGAGTGCATGTTATAGTGATTGCAAGATAGGTGTGTCTTGTGGGTCCTAAGCAGTAACCTTTATTCATCAGAACATACAAAATGTGATGGAGAGTCAAAATGAAGAAAATCAGGCAATTCCATCAATCCTATGTCCTTTGTTCCTAGCTTAGCAGTACCTTCAAGCTCTAGTAGGCAGATGTGACATCAGCTGTTTAGCAAGTGCCCTTCTACTATTTTCTTAATTTGTACCAACACCTCAAGAGCAAGATTTCTCTAACATTTACACCCAGACACCCATGGAGAGTTCAGCATACTCTCAGAATGGTATTTGAGGTCTAACTTCTGTAAAGTATGGCAATATTTTCAGAAACAAAGATGAAACATAGCCTCTCATCTGTTTCAAATTACACATGAAAAATACTGAGTATGTTAGCAACAAATAGATTTGCATGCAAAAATTTCACAAAGAAAAAAAATACAAGAATGCCAAAATACAAGAACAGCAAAGGAAATAATGCAAACAGGTGATGATTTATCATCCTTACGCATTTTCAGAATCACATTTCTAACTGAATGTTGTCTGCCTCTAATTAATATCCAGTACTTTGAAAAAGAATCATATTTTTCATATCTACATGCTATCTAGAAAGCTCCTAATGCTTAATCTGAAAGCAGACAGAATTCAGAAAGGTGTCTCTTCCACTGAAGACACAATTTCCCCTCTAAGGGCCTGGGGCAGTGTGCCTCAAATGCTAATAGCTTGAGTTGTGTGCAATAACCCTATATTGTTTACATAGCACTTCACATGTTCAAAGCACTATGAGATATCAGCCATCACTACACTTTTATGAGGCTGTATTACCCACTAAACATTAGGATTCAAATGACTTGCTCTTGATCAAAAGGAACTTTGTGTAGCAGGACCATAATTATTTGAATTTGGTAATTCTCACAGTCCATTCTTATGGTGACTCAGAAAGAAGAGGGGGATGGGATATTAAAGCCAGTTGCAAATGCACTCTGCTCTGGCAGTGAGATACAGACACATGGAGAATCCCTAAACTAATTTGCACTCAAACAGCACCTTCTCTGGTAACTTCCAAAAATAATTAAAAATCAAAAGCACAAACTAAACGAAACACTTTAAAGAGCCCCCAAAAATGTTTTCCTGAATATATGTGTTTTATATAGTCACTGTGAAGAACCCAAGAGACAACATGTGAACTGTACTGAAATACTCCAGAAATCCGAAGATAGGGAATTCCCATTCATTTGAGGCAGTTAGCTTTGCCTGGAACCAAGGAGAATAGTAGACAAGTTAAAAGTAATCAGCCCATCTCCTGCAGATAAAGAACCGCAATCTAGTCTCTAACACTTGACTACAGTAGGACTCAACTTCTAGAAATACAGAATATTTTTAGTCTCCATCTTTATACATACTTTGATTCTATGAAAATTCTGTTGCTATGCTGACATTTGTAAGTCTAGCTTCCAAATATCAAGTCTATATTCCCATAAAGTAAATACAAAATACAAAGGAGATGTTGAAAGATAATGAATCCACAGTCTTGGTACACATGACAACCAAATAAATGTTTGACATAAATGCCTAACGGGACACATCTGAAAATTCTTCTCTTTATAGCTGAAAACATTTCATGCAAAAATACAGAGATTGAAGACAGAGCAAGAAAATTATCCTCTGCCTTTCCATCCAGCTCCCATCATACCATACAATGTTGTCTTTTCCACATCTTACATTTTAACTTGTAGGGTCTTGGTTTCCACACATACCATATGTTTTCTGAGCACAGCTTCACAGTTACTTGCCTTAGAATCTTGCCTGCAGGATCACATGGGAAATAGATCATAGAACTAAGACAAAAATGTCGGCTGCTACACACAATCCAGATTCATGAAATAAGAAAAGGATGCCTGTTTAAGGCTATCACAGGAAAGGGGAGGGTAAGAAATTCCCTTCAAAGGCAGTAACGAGTACAGAGAATTGCTAACAGAACCTCTTGTGTTTTAGCTGAGTTGATCACGTTGCTCTTAATACTTCCCCCTCTATTGTACAACTTCTATTTGACATTTTCTGGGTATAGGCCACACAAAACTATGCCAGACTGTGTTTGCAGTTTCTACTGTTTTGACTTACATTGCCTGAAAAGTTAAATTACTGAAATATTTCACAAAATATTAAAGTTTAAGCATAATGTCAGTAGTGAGCATTACTTCATGGATATTAATGTAAAAAGCAGTTACTATACTCCATCTACTGATCTAAAGAACAGATGTTTGCATATGATTTATGGACACTGAAATATGTGCATATCTTCCATAAATAGTAATGTGTTCCAGTAACAAAGAGTGGAGAGTTGTCATCCAAAAGGCTGGGAAACTGCAGGCAGTATTAGAATTTTTTCACCAATTTCTTGGCTTCAAATAAAAAGCAAAGCTTATAGGTCCAGTGCCGCAATCCTATTATGTTGGAAAACTCTTACAATTTCAAACAGGACTAACAATGTGAAGAAATAAATTGCAGAGTCAGGCCTAATAGGTCAGATATAGAAGTCGATTTAGAACACATGAATGCATATATGATTTGTTAAATAAGAGAAACTATTTATATTGATTGAGGTACATAAGTCTAAAGCAGTAAACAAAAAGCCAATATTGCCGTTGGTATTTTAAAATTAAATTTTGTTTTGGAAGAGTCTTTAATATCAAAATTTAACAAAATATTAATCAGGTAAAATTCTAATGGGCAGAGCATAGTTTGGAACTCTGCAATTAATTTTTTTCTGAAAGTGCAATCAAATGTTTGATTGAGCTAATATCACTACTGCTCCTCACATTTGTTCTGTTCCTAAATCAGCTTGGCTAATCAACATCCCACCTCATAGCCTCTGTTGTAGAGTTTACTTTCACCAGCACAGTCAATTTTTGGACGGAAAACTTACTAAAAAACATAGTCAAAGGATACAAGCACATGAACTAGCATACTTGGAGATTTCCTAGTTTCCAACAGAACTCTGATTGGACTCAATGAACTACAGATTGTTCTGTGATGGCTACACGTGTCAAACAAGTTTTGATTTAGTTTAAGAAACTGTCTTGTGGTTATTTCATCTCAAAAAATGATTTCTGGCGTGCCAAGGTATTTTCCACCTCTTATTTCATGAGCAAGAACCAGGATGATTCTGCATAACTTTAGATTTCTTCATACCAAAATGTACGAGACAGCAGCCTTGTAGAATGCAGAATTTAAACAAGACAATCACAATTTTCCCTCCTGTCTCAGGCTGGCATGCACTAGTGCTTCAAGATGTTATGCAGCTGCTACTTTTCCCTAGAGATGGCTGTATTCCAGTAAATGGTGAAATATTCCCTAAAACATTTTTTTCCCCACAGAGGTTTACAAAGATGTTTCCATAGGTTGAATACAACATAAAAACATTGTGATCGTTTAGTTGGATTTCTCGAAAAACATTGGCCTTAGAGTTACTGCATTAGTAATTAGGAGCCAATGCTATACTCCAACACACTGCAGAAACAACTGCATTTACTGTTTGTAGAATACGTTGAGAGTCTTAGATTACAACAAAGGTTATTTGATTCTGTTCTTGCCATGAATCCTTTTCATTTTGTCAGAAAAAGGACTTCCTCTTGATAGCTGTATATTTGTACTTTCAGCATATAATTCAAAGTCATCCAAGAATAAATTGAATCTCTAATAACTACAGTCAGCTGGATTTAATTCCTTCTGGTGGAAGCACAGCAGTGTCAGTACTTACTGAGATTTAGTATTATTGCTAATTTATTGCAGGTAAAATGTCAATACAACATGAAAAATTGTCATTTGAGAAAGGTTTAATAAAAAAAAGAGGAACACAAAATACAAAAAAAAACAGAAAAGGTGATAAGAACTGATAACTGATCATTCTACTTAACTTTTTTTTACAGATAAACATCCAGGTGCCAGCTGGTGTAAACACAGATGCCACTGACGTCAATGGAGCTGTGTCAGTTTACACTAGCTGAGAATCTGATCCCAAGTGTGTTAGTGCCATTTTTAGATACTGCCACTGGAATTCACTTTTGCAGCTCAATTAAAAATACATTCACACACTGCATTTCTTCCTGTTCCCAAGTGTATAACTGGAAGCCTGGTGACAGACTGTGGGAGAGGGCAAGTGGGAGATGGAAGTAGCCAACAACTGTATCCATGAGATAACTCTGCAATATGAGTATTAACACTATTGTTCTGCTGTCTTCCTTTCATACAAATGAGTATTTGCCTTCAAAAAGTCTTAACTCCACCTTCCAGTAACAATTCACTGCCAGCAAAAGAAGAAAGATTGTTAGCCATGCAGAGTATCTACCATATAAATATGTTAACATACTGTTTTAATTAGTGCACAATCTGAATTGTTTTAATGCATCGTTAGGGAAATTCTCTAAAATCATAAGAAACCCCCAAACCCAAGATCTGTGTATTCACTTAAGTATTCGTTCCTAACTAATCTGACTGCTGTACAAGCAGCAAGACTGTTAAAAGTACTAAACCAGCTGCTTCAAGTAGCCTGCAAGCCAGACCTGTCTGATATGTATCACTTGTATTTCATCGAGCATTTCTGTGGGAGAGGGAGAAGGAAGAAAGGAAGAGGTGGGGCAGTAAGCAGGGCAGGGCAGTACCTCACAGCTTCAGCCACCGTTCCGAGTAGGGAGAGAAAGCTTTTATTGTTGTGTTACATAAGGCAGCTGTTAAGCATGGCAGTACTGCATAACAGTTGCAAGTACTAGCCAGTATGGTTAAGGTTAGTCTTTTGATTGAAGATACCAAGGTCAAGATAGAAAGGCTAACTAATTAGAACCAAAGATGCAGTTCACATAGCATTGAAGTAATTGTCTGTTTGTGCAGCACAACACCCGTATCTTCAATTTAGGTCAGACCATCAAGAGGAGGAAAAGGACTGAAGACTGAAGATGAGATGCTCTACTTCACACAGTTGCCCTCTGGAAGGACTGGCAAAGATAGTCACTTAAATTAAGTACAGGTCATCAGGCAAGATATCTAATCTATTCCTAAAACAGGCAGCTCTAGAAGTCCAAATCCCTATGGCCTTTACAACAACACAATGAACTACTTCCTCATGTACCTCTGTCAATTCACGTTAGGTTCCAATTTTTTTAAAAGCGGTATTTCATGTACACCATGACCCTATTGCTCATAGCAAGGAAAGTGCTTTGGTTTATTTATGACCTACTAACCTTAAATAAAAAAAACATACATTTAATCTGAATGTTCACATAAGCCTTCAGATCTGAAATGAAATTTAAAATAAAACTGGCATTTGTAGCAGCTAGCTAAGCCCAGTAAGGGATTAAAAAAAAAAAATTAAAACCAGATGAGAGAAGATGAAAGCATTTTTACCCTGCATAACCTGCACACATCAGGAATCAGGGCTAGAGCTCAGGAATACTCTTGTGTTTTTGTACTTACAAGTCTCAGCCCGTTTCAAGAGAGGCTAAGGTAACCAATGAAATGCTGAGGGTTTTCGGTTATGGGGGTGGGGAAGGAATAATAATAATAACCTGTGAAAGTAATTCCTTCTAAGATGCAATCTGCCTAGCTGCAAGTTCTACGTAGCTCCTATCCTCCCCTTATACCCCATCATAACTGCCAGGTATCAGCCAGGCAAGACTCCACATTGAAATATGAAGTGACAGACGGAAGCAGGGTATAAAAGCACAGGAATAAATACTGAAATAAGTGGCACACAGAAAGAAAACTTGTAATAGGGAGGACGTTAAATATGAGTAACCCTAAACCATAAACTCTATTCATTTGTCTAGAACAATGTCGAACAGATGCACAAAAGACTACTGAGTTGGAGAGCCTTATTCTCTCATCATTCATGGTGGTGTAAGGAACTCCTTTCATAACATCCATGGAATTAAACTGTGGAAAAGCCAGTACAAAAAATAATCAGTCTTCAGAACTACTGTATTGGCAGCAAACATCACATGCTGCTGTGTCGGGGTGGGGCGAGGTGTGGACTGCCACATTTGGTTAGAATTCAGATATATTAATAATCACAGTGGCCTTCCTAAACAAAAAACATCTATCTAAAGGAGAAAATTAGTTGATTCTGTTATTGCCTAGTTCTCTAATAAGCTATATTAATGACTCTGTCCTTTAGATATATCTGATAGAAAATACGGTTGAGTTAAATGATGTAATAGATACCTCTACATGCAGAGCAATTACGTGAAAGAAACATCTAGGACAAAGTCCTTGTCATGGTGTTTGTTCACAAAATAAATACAGGCAGCACACTTATGACCTGCAGTCTTTTGGTGCTGGTTCCATTTGCACAAGTACAAACAAATTCAACAAAAAACCCCCCAACATTTATAAAGATTTTTAAAATAATCAGAAATGGATGAGAGAACATAAGACATCTCTTACCAAAGGACAAGGTAAACAAAAATTTATAGAAGCTAATGAATCAGTCATATAATTTCAGCACAGCAAGCTAGGAGTGGACCTAGCAAAAAAGAATTCAAACCAGCTGAGCTGCAAGACCACCGTTTGCAAGAGAATTCTTCTCACAAATACAATTAAGGTAAAATTCCTAGGTTACTATGTTTTGCTTTCTGATACAGCCTCTAAATCCCCTTCCCCCTACGATGAAAATTGCAACCTAACACTTTTTTTTCAATTTTTTATTTATCTTAAGAATGAGGACAATCTAGTTGTAAAGCTGAAAAGATTAGGAAAAGTGTTGTGCTACTGTGGAAATTTCTGAGTAAGCACTTTACTATGTGATGATCAAGTTCTGGATATGTACAGCATGCTTCCACCTAAAAATATATGAAAAAAAAAGTAGGTCATCAAGCCCTGATATATATATTCACGTTATTTCCTCCTGAAAGTTATTATAACAGGTTCTGCATATATGACAATTTGTATGGGGGAAAAAAAAGGCCTTCCATCTCCAAGACATTTGTTGAGAAATTAGCCTTCTTAAAAGAAAATGCATTTTCATCAATCCTAAGCAAGTTTAAAACCAATTGAACCATGTCACCAAAATAAATTTTACTCAATTGGGCAATCTATAATTAGCAACACAGATTCACAAACTCTTAGCCAACACTGTTTGTATACAGGATCTTGTGTTTTAGTTTGCTGTGAAGTTCAGTTCTGTGAAGTAACAGACAACATTAATCCACTTGTGCCTGGATACCCAACCTATATTATTAAAGCTTGAATAATCTTTTCTTTTCATAGAAAGAAGCTTGGAAAACTGACAGCTCCATGCACAAAGACTGAAATAGGATGGGCAGAGAAAGGTGTGGTGTCGGTAAGAGAAAAATATCTGAAGTTGCAACATGTGTGATTAAAATCTTTGTGTGAATTTTGATTTTCCCCCCCTCCTTTCAGACATTTGAGGATGCTGGCAAGTCAATGGAGTTCTGTTGTAGTGGTTGCTTCAGTGAACATTCAACGCTGTCGGTGAGTTTGGAATTAAAGTGAAAACCATCGACCGTTGATTGTACCCTCCAGCTAACCATCCTCCTCCTTACTTCATGCTTTCAGGCCTTAACACCGAAGATAGCAACCTAACCACCACATGATGTTTCTCTCCCACCCTGCCAAGCTTTACAAAAAAAGGTCACAATCAACATTCATTGCTGTCGGTGGGTTTAACTATGTGGACAAGCTCACTGAACAATGAATGCAACTGTGGCCCCACATTTTACAGTTGCTGTTGGGAGGAACATCAGCTCTGAAAGCAGTAGTGAGAAGCAAACACTTCTTATAAGCCACATTTTTGTGGTCAGAAAAATAGTTGGGGATATTCACTTTTTGCTTGCTTGTTTGTAGGTGTTTAACTTAGCTGCTTAGAAACAAAAGTATCATTGCCTTTTTCTGGAATATTGTCCTCCCAGGGTTCAGCATCATTGAGACCATAAAATTCTTATTCAGTATGTACGTGCAAACAAATAACAATACAGGAAGTTTTGTGTATATCCATTCCTAAGTTCTCTGCGTGTAAGAGGAAAGAATATTTAAATCTCATTTTAACTAGTCACTGTGGAATAGTTTTAAAAAAAATTCTTCTATACTTGTCTCAAGAAAAACAAATGGGAGCCCGAGGTATGGATAAAATGTTTTATCAAAGATAATTTTGCATCAAACTGATTTCAAGCAGTTTAAATAAATGATAGTAGACAACAAATACTATTACATTTGCCTTTTTGTAGGCATCTGAAAGATCACAGAGAAATATATATCCAGAAATAATAATGAATCAGTAGTTAAATTTTAAAATTACTGTAAACTTTGGATACCTGTGTAAAGTTCAGTATTGCTGGTAGTAATGAGAAAATAAAAGTGTAAATAAAGCTCACAGCTTTGTCCTTATTTCCTTACAACTCTTTATTAACCTGGTCAGACACACAGAATGACTAGTCTACATTTCTCACATCATACAGTCATCCAAGGTAAGTTCAGCCTTCAGACTTAGTGCAACTCCAATATTCTACAGTAGAAATTGCTTCCAAAGGTTAGGTAATCACACAGCATTCATTTGTTCCTCCTTATAATGGGGCATCCATTAATAATATTTTAGTCTGATTATTTACAGTGTCCCTAGCATATCAGTTACACAACAGTCATCTTGTGTACTGTGCTTGTTTTATCCATGTTCCACCTTGTAGCAACTGAACAGGATATAAGCATCAAAGCTATCAGGGGAGGATACATCTGTAGTTGCTTCGAACTTTGTGCTACCTGTCTACTTAAATGATAAAAATATGTTTCAATCATGAAAGCGATCAATCCTCAATCCTATATGAGACTGATATTTGGGGGGGGGGGGGGGGGGGGGGGTAGTTCCTTCAAAGATATAACCACACCAAAATTTAATCCTGGAATTGTTTGGACTTTACTTAAAATTGATGTTTGGAAAGATTATATTTTTTCATTGCAACATTTACTACAGACCCCCCCACAAGGTCTATTGCTTGCTGAATACTACTGTGGTCAGAGACAGAAAAGTAAAGTATCAAAAAGAAGGGTTACTATGGATCTATGACTTCTCAGCAGCACTGTTCAGAGAAAAGCCTGTACCTTTAAGTTTACTTATTTCTACAAAAACGGGAACTTGAATTACTACCAGATTATATATTTTAGATAGATGAAGATCATTAAAAGCAGGACTCAAAGGTATATCTTCTATTTAGGATAAACTTTCAAATTAAGCTCTAGCTAGTACGTTTCTTGCAACAGCATGTGCCAAGGTTGCTTATTGGAACCCAAAAATCAGGTTTATTTCTTTCATAGTCATTTCATACACTCACTAGATATGAAACAGCAACAATTCATACCTTACTAGAAGAGTGTGCAGAAACCTCAGCTGGCACTGACCTGGGCACAGATAATCAGTCCACACCCATTACAAATATAAAACAAGTATTTTCACCCAGACTGCAAGTTTTTACTGATTTCTGAAGAACAGACTCTGCAGAAATAGTCTCTTTTAAATGGTTCCTAGTATAAAGTTTATCGGTAATTTTAGCAACATCATGGTTTTATAGAGAGATAGAAAAATATCTTCTTCATGTACAGATATATAATATTTCATACAACTTAACTAGAAGTCGGCTTCTATAGACTAGTAATTTACAAGATGTTTATTAGCAAAACCATACCATTATTCCATGCTGCACAAGAGATGCTGGCTCTCACACATCTTTTCTTATGCTGTAAAGCCACAGAACAATCCCATTTTGGTAACAGTAGCTGTGAAATATTTTGGAAAGGTTTCATGGTCATTTTCATGGTTTTTTGTTAATATGATACATATGTCCTCGGTGCAATGCCCACAGGTCACAGAGACATTCTAGAAAATTGCTTCTCAGCGTCGTTGTAAATAATTCACTCACCGCAATATTTTTAGGTCAAGCATATCAAAGTTGCAGTAAACATGATGGACCTTGACATAATAGGAACACTAGTTTTACAGCAGTAGAGGAGAAGAAATATACTTTCTATACACGAGAGATCACTTGCTGTTCCCCAGTGTTGTGCTTGAAGACAGCAGAGGTGGTACTAACTTCGGAGTTGTTGGGTCATGGGCTTTTGTTTGGGTTTTTTGTTTGTTTGTTTTTACTTACCTCCAAACATTCACCTTTATTTCCTGACTTCTGGCATAAAATGGGTCAAAACATCCAACTCAACAGTTTCTGCATTGTCTATAACTTGCATTTAGCAAGTAGAGAAAAACTCTTGGTTTTACCTCTAAAACTACAAGTCAAATAATTCCTACAGCAGAAGTAGTCTGGATATTCAGGACCAAAGGAGGATGAATATTAGACTCACTTTTTTTGGCACAGCCGAACACCAGCACACTAACACCTCTTACTTTACAGACGAAGTGACATACAGTAAGTTAAAACAGTTAAGAGTAGTCTATAATTGAACTGGAAGCAGTAGCTAGGTGATCTTGGACTCCAGTCATGTGTTTTTTTCAGGAAAAAAGAATGATCCTGCAATCCCGAATTTTCCCTAACACAAACACCATGTTTTTCTTGCTGACCACCCTCTTTTTTTTTTTTATTAATCTTTATTACTTGCCAGAGTTACAATGAAAACCAATTTTTTTTAAAAGCATTTGCATGGTGACATACACGCCAGATTAATTTTTGTATCTTTCCCTTTCTTTTATTTAGGTTTGCATAATTTTGTCTTCACTTTTTTCAGTCTTCTTGTGCATCCACTTAAAGTATGTCCAGAAATAGACGGCATTCCAAGCAGCCCAACCAAGGCTAGCTGAAATAGTCTGATGCCTCCTTATTTTACAAGCGATCACTGATCCTGTTCAGCCAAAAATAGCATTTGTAATGGCACCACACAGTTGACACTTTTAAATTTATCTAACATTATTCCACAGATACATAAGTGTCCACAGTTCATTCCTATTTTGCAATAGATTATTTCATCTCCTTGAAATGTGGCACTTGCCATTTTTTGAACTTAGGGAAATCTTTTTTTTTTTTTCAAAATATAGCTCCTCCTCCCCCACTTCAGAAAAATCACTAAGATTTTGAAACTTAGAAGCCATAGCAGCATATGTAGTAGTAGGAGTGAACTCTGCATACGAGCAGAAGCCTATTGTGATTACTTCAAGTACTTAAACTTGACATTCCATTTCATTTTCCCCATATTATATTAATTTTAAATGTACAGCCTGCAAAAGGGGCAAAAGAATAAATACAAAACCACCAAGTTTTTAATGAGTTTAAAAGCAATCCCTCATATATAAATGAGGTGTATCTTCAAGATAACATGAGAACCATTAACGCATTTGCCATTTGTCACTATTGAGAGATATTGAAGATACTGCCATGTATTTTAAGCAAACAATTTCTAGAGTGCAGTTACAAAAGTTAACAACTGTCCAATAAGAAACATTAGAATTATTTTACATTATAACTATTTTACATTATTGCATCCTCATTCTTTGTTCATATATTAAGCATAATGGTTAACCACCCCCCTTCTGCTGTCTGCATCCAAAATGTATTTACAAACTCAGTATTTACATTGCCATGTTAGAGCCTTCATTTCATAACAGCCAGTAATCACAAACTAAATACACAAATATGTCCAACAAATACATTTAAGATAAGGTTTAAGTTTAGGAAGTATTGATCTGAGGAGGAAAGAGCAAGTATTCAAATTGCACAGCTTCCAAATACAGCTCTTACCAAATAACTGACAGAATTGTCCAATTTCCACATCTGCTTGCTATGAAATTGCCTTCACATTGTCACTAGACCCAAAAATAGTCTCCTCCCTCCTTCTCCTAGGTTTGTATTTGAACTGAGGCCAAAAACTTAAGGAGAGCTTCAGGTGCAGAAGCTGTAATCCACACAAGCCATGAATTACAACAGAAACTTTGCCTATATTCCACAGTAAATGAGAAAAATACCCTAACTCTGCAGCTAGCATATACACCCACACTACATATTCTGACCTTTCCTGATTTTGTTTCATGAAATACAGCAGCTTCAAGCTAGCTCTAAAAGTTTTAATGACACTTTAACAAAGCCACTTCAGAATCACAGAGTCATCACTGAATCTATGGCTTGGAAGGGAACTTAAAGATCATGTAGTTCCAACCCCGCTGCCATGGGCAGGGACACCATCTACTAGACTGGGTTGCTCAAAGCCACATCTTATTCTTTAACCTCTCTTAAGTTTGCAAATAGATTATTGTGAGACCAGATGATATAAGTTATATTTTGTGTGGTGTTTTTTGTTATGTTTCTTTAATAATTGTTATTTTCTCTGATAGAAATCTCACACTAGATCATTATGATGAAAAGCAAGTCTAAAATGGACCATATACCACAATTCTAGGATAACAGTATTCAGAAGATTCAGATACCAGGTCAGGCAAAGATACAAGATAGCTGGAAAGTGACATTCACCTGGCCATTAAGATAGTGGAAGTTTCACTTTGCACTCAAGATAAACAATTGTAGTTTAGACAAATGACAGCATCACCTATGGGTAACTGCAAGTTATTCCAATAACCGTGCTATTAAGCTATTTGATTGCATGGATCTATTATTTAGTAATTAAATAGTTAAAATATTTTATCGTAGACATTTTGAAACACTGAAGCAAAAAGAAATACAAAAATATTAATTTTAGCTAGTGAGAGCTGAGTTCAGGTGGTTGCCCTTAAAAGTCAACATCACCATCTGATGTGCAAAACATTCCTAATTATCATAAAGTACACCCCGTGCTAGTTACTGTGTTTGTCTCAGAATAATGAACCATGATAAGCCTGGAGTTCATGACAATAGATTTACATTTAAATGCCATCCAGTTCACTGTCTCAGTATCAATATGCTGCTGGTTAAGACACTGACAGACATGATGAAATTACTGCATCCACTGTCCTGCAGACTAGGGAGGCCACAAACTGCTAGAGGGATACCAAAATTAAGGAGAACTTTCAGAGATTCAGGATTTAACTGTTGAAGGCAACAGTGAAAAACCCAGTACTTTAAAGAGAGAAGCCAGCTGTTGCCTACAGAATACCTTAAAGGAAGTCTTTGTAACCTCTCCAAGAAGATATCTGTACATCCCCAAAACAATTGTGGGAGATCATTCCAGAATTTCATGTGGATCATGGTTTGCTAACTGATGAATTCAGGTTCTCTGCAGGTTTTAGTCAACATACTTTTATTGATTTCAGTGGAATTATGCCAATTTGTACAAGCTGAAGATTTGGCAATCCAACACACAAGAGAGATGTAGAAGTATGGTCCTACACATACTACACTAAATAAAAACGCAGTCAGAGGTAAATGTCACTGGGGGGGGGGGGGAGGGGCAGAGAGGGGGATAACAAAAGAACATGTACTTGGAAAACCACATGTACCTACCTGTCCTACCTACAGAGAGCATTTCTGCCCACAGACAAATTGTGGGTGGTCCTGGACAACCAGCACTTGGAAGCCCAACTACTCCGTTTGTGCAGATTACCACTTTGCAGGTACAAATAAGGAGCTTCAGAACACAACAGGCAGGAGAGTATTTTGGGACATCACACCCACATTATGATAATCTGGCCTTTGCCACCACATGACAGTCTCCTTCACTTCATGAAGCCTGAGGTATGTGGGTGGGAAAGAGCTCACAGCATATTTTTGTCTGATGATGGCTCCCACAGCACAAGTGTACATACTTGAAGCAATGGAAGCTTGTTTCCTCTCTCTCCCTTCATATTGTGTGTTTTACAGCATTTCCCATTGGTTTTGGTGCAGACTTAGTAAAACTAAGCCATGGATTGGTTGCATTTGAGAAAAAAAAAGTTGAAAAAAAACATTATCATATAATTTAAAATACCTTCTGTCACAATATCCAGGAGTCTCTTCAGCTGGGATGCCTGTTGGCACCCCTTTCTGGCCTAGAACTACATATTGACTTCAGATATGTACCAGCCTTCACAAGAGAGGACTTATGTTCTGCAAGATTTTAGGCGTTGCAGGTACCTGTACAAACACTTGTAACTGTTGAGTGGAAGTGCCTTCTGGAACTGGATGACATGCATCAAGAGTAAGATAAACAAACCACAGGTCTGACCAAAGTGAATGCCATAAACTGACTGTTAAGAGTCCATTCTAAAAAAAAAAAAACCAAACCCAAAATAACAAAAAACCAAACACACACCACAACCCACACACCAAAAAACCCTTCCTTTTCCCCTGACTCCATGGCTACACCACCCATTCCATCAATGTCTTTGTGAATGCAGACAGGCACCCAAGACACTTCATACCTGGGGGACAGGGGGAGGGAAAAAAAAGAAAAAAACCACCCCCAAACATTAGGCTTCCTTCTTCCTTGTAGAGGCTGTTATCTGTGTGGGAACTTGATTTCCTCATTAAACTTTGTGCTGAGATTTTGGAGACACTACTGTATCGCTAATCAGTCAGGAGCATTGCTCTGGAATAGTCAAGTCTGAGACATGCATACCCACACAGATATTTTTTTTTTTCTTTGCTAGACCTTATACAGCTGGTTTTGACCTGTCCAGTGCTAGTGGTTCCTCTCTACTTAGATGGGGTACCTGAGCTATATTCTGCTGAAAGAGAAGCCTTCCTGCCTTATATATTTTCTATAAGGACACTCTCAGATTAGCTCAGTATACCCATGACAAAAATATTTGCCAAGAGGATATACTGGCTTTTGCTGAACTGAAGCTGGACAGTAATTCAATAAAGTGCCTACAAATAAGAGACCATGTTTTAAGGACTTTTTGTAGTCATTAAAATTAAATAGACTTCTGCTATCTTGCTACAAGAAATGAATTGGTATATGTCACACCTACAGAAAATCCTGACTTGGGTCTCCAAATAAATAAGATTAAATTAGCAATTTGCTGCTCCTGAGCTTACAGAGCACTGGTACCCACTATCCTCCTCATAGCAGGAAGAGCCGCAGCTTCAGCAGGCCCTCCAAACTTGTTGAGCAATAAAGTTGGTGTCTCCACATTGCACAGACAAGACTGGTAGGTTCTTGAGCTGACTGCTTTTTATGTACCTTTATCATCATCAGAAAGTGTAACAGTCAGTGTTAACATGAACACAGAGCCTGCAGTTACAAGCACAGAATAATGCAATATGTGCTTTGCTCTATGTTCACTTTAAGTGTTGGCTGCAACATTTTATCAGTTCTTTTTAAAATAAGGTTGCTCACTAACTGCTTTCCAAGCTTCCACATATGTATCATTTCCATCAGCTACACATGTAAAATTGCAAGCAATGGGAACACACACACGCACGCAGCCTGATGGCATGCATAGAAGGTAAAGCTGTCACCAGATGGCGTTTTTCAGTTTTGTGCAGCCAGATATTCAGAAGCAGCATCTAAATTTTGAATGCTTCACTTTTTCCTTTTTCTTTTTTTTTTAATACTCCCAAAACACAGCATTTGCTCCTAGAAATAACTGTTGTGATATTTTGTGGATAAACCTCTAACAGCTCATTTTGCATGACTACATACCTAGACTATAAGAACCCTAAATTAGTAATTGGGTAGAGACTGCTCAAAAACTCAGTCTGTGATGTCAATAAATAAACTTTTTGTGAATATATTTTGAGTCAGCCCTAACAGTAGCAAAAATAAGTAGGTTGCATGGTCCTTTCCTACAGGGAAATGTTGCCAAAAATATATAACTGTCACTTTTCATCTTCAGAATAATGTTAGCTAATGAAAAAAATATTCACAATGAGCAATTATGTCTTCAGCTTTCATGTCATTTTACATCATTGCACCATCAGCCATGCTCAAAAGCTTAGAGGCAACGTTCTAGGTCAGTGACTTTAGCAGACAATATTTGCTGTTTGGTAATTAAATGAGATACACTTTAAATAACCAGATTCTGAAACAGACAGCCACTTACAGACACATGACCAAATACATCACCAGCACTGTTGACACTGGATGAAGAAAATCATATATGTTAGCAATCATTAACTATCACTGAGGGTTATAAATTTAAGGATTATGATATTAAGAATAAGTGGATCAGGAAATCACTGCAGAGAAAAATCTTTAAGATGTAGCTAACAGCCAGACTGAAGGACTGACCTACTTTTCATCACCAAGTTTTATTTATACGTGTATAGAATTTTTCTTCTGTTATGATTATCAAAATAACTTCTCCTACCAAGAAAACTCTCAACTATTAATAAAACTAAATAGAGAATGAACTACTGCAGTGGGTGCTCAGCTCTTAATAAGGTTTAGCCTGCATCTCATGCAAATAGCCACAAGTGCTGTTTCAGATAAAACTTTAAACAGCAAAACAGAGAAGTTAATTTTCGTTCTATCATGAAATTTGTGGATAAATTATCTACTATCATGACTTAAAACTGGAATTTTTAAAAAAACTACTTCATATCAAACATGGCTTAGAGGCAACTGCTGCATAATAAGTATATATGTTTGCTATTTTTTCAAATCTTGCATTTTGAATTTAATATTTTAAGTCAGAAAAAGATCTGATAGGTGTTATAAGGTATGTTCTTTGTAAAAACAGTTCTCATAACTCTTCAAGTGACAAATAAACCTTCAAAAAACCCCACCAAACTAAACAATTTAGAGAGGTACTGTAAATAAAAAATAATTTGGCCTTCATTTTGGGTGTGTTTTAGGAGTGATATTAATGGATCAAGGCACGTAAATGCTAACAAAGCACAGAAAGAACACAACTTCAAGCTGGAGTCTAAGTCACAGAAGTGCTTCCATAGCAGAGACTATTGGGGTTCCACTGTTTTGGGTGTCCTGTCTTTAGCCCACCCACAAGGTTCAGCTCAGAGTTTTCATTAGCTTAACTCCCCTGCCACCTTGCCCACAATCAGCAATCAAGTGAAAGTCCTTAATTTGCAACAACCACGCAAAAAGGTCCAATTTTAAAATCCCATTTTGTCTTTTCTTCTAAAGCCTGACCTTTGGCCCTTTATTTCAAGATAGACACAAGCTACAGGGCACAATCAATAGTCACAGATTATTAAAATAACCTGTTCACCTAACTGTGCCTGTAAAGACATTGAAGCCCACCCTACATGCTAAAGATGACACAATATAATTGTAGCATTGTCATATTTCTAAAGTACTGAGCTGGAAATTAATCTTAATGTTTGCAGGTATCGCTTTGGCTGAAACACATGGAAAAACTGGCTTCAAGAATGAGGAAAACCCAGCCCTCTACACGTATATTTCTGACTATTATAAAACGAGCTTGAACAAGGGGTTTCTGTGTCCCTTCCTGTGCCAGGGGTAGAGTTTGCAGTGGTGTCACACTCAGCTGCCAGCAGGTGTTGCAGTGGGTGGCTGTGTAAAGGATCTATTCAGTGAACTCTCTCACTCTAGCTATGTGCTCTTTACGGCAAGAAAAACAGAGAAAACAAAGAGGCTGTTATGCTTTAACTTCAAAGTCTTCATACCCCCAAGCTTCAGCTCTGTACCTCAGGCAGTGCAGCCAAGAGAGGCAGCACAGTCTCAGGTAAGGATATTTTTCTGCTCCAATAACCTAGTCACTGTAATACTTACAAAAGAGATTAGATTTAATAAAAAAGTAATCTTGGTATAGGCACAATGATAGCAGAAGGTCCCCTGACATTTGTCATTTGACCAACAATAAGTTTTATTCTTAAGCTTTCCAAGTACACAGGAGGTTTTTTTCTGAAAGGTCATAGAGGAATTCTAAGTTTATTGACAAGTGCCACAAGAATCAATGCACAAGAAGTTAGGAAATATCAGTCTTCCCAGTTTACAGTTCCTGTTGGAGTTATTCTTCAGTTGCACCAATTGACTCTTCATCAAGGGTAAAGCTTTTAGAAGATCCTTAAATTCTGTGTGAAATACTTATTTTGTTAGTCTAATTAAAGGTATTACTATGTATAATTACTATGTCTGTCCCCAGTGGCACTTCACATCATAAATAACAGATGTAAAATGTACTCCTATTGGGACAAGTGCTAGTATCAATTCTTCTTATGGTATCTCTTCAACCATTACATCACCTCACCATTCTTTTTGATTTGGTGGGGTTTTTTGGTGTGTGGGTTTGGGTTTTTTGGTTTGTTTTTTTTTTTTGGGGGGGGGGGGGGGAGTGGGGGTGGTGAAAAATAATAATAGTTTGGGATAATTAAATCTACTAAAACTTCATGGATCCATATGAAGCAATAATCATTTTGAGATGTATTCACCTTACCATAACGTAGAATGAAATTGTTAAGCGTTGTATAAAAGTCCTCAGTACCAAATTTCTGAAATTTAATTGCATGGGACCAGTCCAAGATAAAATTACAACTTTAAACATGCATTCAAAAGTTTGTAAGACTTTAATATTAGTGCATGAAAGATTTGGAAAAAAACATGAGTTTGGTCTTCCAGCCCAAGCTTCAGAGGTATTCAGACTATAGACTTGGATTAATCCACCTACTTCAGAATTCATAAGTGTATATTATTTCAGTGGGAAGGAGAGAGGTTGTGACTATACCATTGAATTCTCTTTTCAGAGCCATACAGATGCTACATTACAAGATCAAAATATGTGTGTGCTTAAAATGTTAATTCAGCTGCCCAAGACTAAGGCAGTTGCCTAATATCTCTTAGCTGCAGATCATCGACTCAACATCTATGTCTGGCTGTTACTCACTCCTCACTCACAAGGTTTCAGTAGTGTTAATGAGGTATGATCCAACACAGCAACTATATGAGCAACAAAAAATTCTAATAAGAGTTTTCCCCTTTATTCTGTACATATACAATGTATATACTTGTGTTTTCATCTAAACCAATTCTACTTTGTCCTACATTTTAAAAGAATATGGCATTTTGAAACCATAAGGGAATTTGAGAAGTCACATCAAGTCCATTTCATTCTTCATTCTATGATGTAGCTGTATTATTTATATACAAATATAATTTATATAAATAAATATATATAAATATATAAATATATATACACACACATATATGTATAAAGCCTGTAATATCTTTCTGGGAAAAAGTTTTTCTCTTCCTATATGGAAGAAGTTTTTATATCTTAAGATATTCCCGTCATTTTTCTTGTCTTATACCAATGCACTCAGATTCTTCCAGTGTAGACATCTGATAATTTTCAAGGATCTTTTTAGGTTCTCCACATTTTTGCATCTGGCATATCCAAGATTTTATTATGCAATTTGGACAATGCTTTACTACTGCTGACTACAGCAGATACACCTTCCAACCATTTCCTCAATTTCCCCAATATATTTGCAGCCCCCTTTTTCCCCAGTTTAATTCTTCTTGTTAAGCAAGTGAACATGCTCAGGTTCAACCCCACGTTATTAGTGAAGCTGTTGAATAGTCTCAGACATGGGACAGAACCTTGCATACCACCGTTCAAAAGCTTTTCCTTTTGAGAGCTAATTACTGACTACTACCTTGAACCTTACTAACACAAGGATAAGAGTTACTGCTTCTCCATTTTCTGCAAGTCCTATTATCCCATTGAAATGGAAATTAATTTGGCAGTTTGCTTCTTACAGATCTGTAGCGACTCTCATTCTCATCACATTTCAAGAGCTTTTAAAATGTTGGATCATTTATTCCAATATTGATTCAAGGAATTTAACTTCAACCAGCAGACTAACAATTCTGTGACTCCTCTTACCGTGTTCCCAGTTCTTAAAGATTGGAAAGGTTGTTTCTCTTTCCAGCCATCATCTGTCCTCCACAAAGAGTTTAGATCTTTCCTTGGAAGCACATCTTTCAGGCATTTTTTCCAGGAAAAATTTGGGAGACAAACTAGAGAGTTTTACAGTTGATTGACACGGTAAGCGCAGGACACTTGGCAGTAAAAGAGAAAAATTACTTGAGCAGAAGTATACCAGAACTGAAGAAAAACTTGTAGGCAAAAATACATGACCTAGTTTCTCAGTACAGACCAACAGTAAAATGGAACAAGTGACATTTAGTATGGTGTGAGCCTGAAGGAAGGCATCATTGCTGATCTTAGGTAGCCTTGCTTTGGGACAGCAGGAATCTGCTTGAGTGATTTGAGCACTCTGGACACTGATGATGCAGTTGGATGACAGTGGGGATTAATTCAGGTAGAAATGGTAGAAGGAAGAAGCTTGGTCAGGATGAAGGAAGTGTAGTACTGACAGATAGAAAAGAACACTCCATAGACAGATTCCAGTGAGAAAAAGTTTGGAAAGGTTGTGTAAAATGAAATCTTTAAGAAAAAAAGCTGTAAGAAAGAAAATACAGAAGCATCAGATGGTGTCTTAGTATAGATCAAAATATAATTCAGCAAGAGGAGGTGAGACATTTTGCAGGAATGGGGAAAACAAGTCAACAAATGTATCAGAAAAAGGAACATGCAATAAATGGCATACAGCTGTCACAGCCCTCTTCCTGCTCACTTCCCTATTTGATAACAGCCCTTTGCAACCAATAATCCCTTTGACAGTTCAAAAAAACCTACATACTGACATCCAGTTGGGCTTACCTCTGCATGGATACTTCTATGAAACTAGACATCCACCTTTCCCAGACCACATGATTTTCTAAGTTAGCAATATGGCTGAGCTGTCTTGCTGTGTCTGAAGTCAGATGTTGAAATGGAGTCCACTGTGAAGATGGGTTTATACTGGGTCACCAACTGGTGATATTTAGGATATAATTTGCCTTACTCCCTTACTCACAGATTAAGAGTTCTGTCCTACTACCAAATAATACTTTATTTGTGGAGAAGTGGGAATGTAGCACATGGAAGAACCTTTGCTAGCTCACTTTCAAAATACATTTTCCTATTTTAGTATAGCAATAGGAACTGAGAGTTAAAAGGATCAAACAGATAATTAAAGTTTTCTTGTTTAACTACTGGGTTTCTTCCCCTCTTTGTGGGTATTTTTCTAATTGAAGGGTTTACTCGTGTTGAAGAAAAATAGTGTCTCAGAAATGCATTGTGAATTCTGGCAAATCAATATTAGTCCTTCTGTAGACAGATCCAGGACAAAATCCTTAAACGGTTCATTGCTCTATTTATTGAAATGTTTGTTGGGTTTTTTTCTGAGTGGATTTTTTGAAGATGAACATCCCATTCCTGCCAGCAAGCTTGGGCAGCTATGCCCATGCACAGCTCCTAATTCAACATCTTACAGTGCAGTTGTCTGCACTGCCACATCAAAACAAAGAATCCAAATTCTCGTTCCCCAGCTTGCTTAATCAAGATTTTCTCATTTGTGTGTTAAGAAATAAGTGACTTTTTGGACTGCAACTGTAGTAATTATTGATGTTCACAAGGTAGACTCCTCATAGCAACTCTTTACTTTGTGATTTTATATGCACAAGAGGATTGGCCTCATACAGAAAGCATAGCCTATGAAACCTCAGTGGCTTTAGACACACTGCAGTAGTACCTGGAAAAATTCTTTCATCCTCTTGAAATACTATTTGAAGTTGATTCGTCCTATGACATTAGAAGTCAGACTGCTGTTGCTTTCTGCTTCAAAACTTAGCAAGAGCATAGGAACAATGAAGGCATTTGTGATATTCTTGCAAGTGGCAAAAACTTTTCCAGGAGTTAATTTTTTCATCTCAGTTTTCTTTTCTTTGAGAAAACTTTTTTTCCCCAAACTGTTAGAGTTCATAAAAAAAAAATCTTCTTGCTTCCAGCAAACTTATGTTCTACTTTCATCTAGAAAGGCATAAATATGTTGAGCCAAAACCATGGTATTCACCACTATTTGAAACAATCTGTGTAGCTCTTTTACGTCCCTATTTGCAGAGTCCCCGACAAAATTCAGTACAGCAACCACAGGACTAGTCTCTCCAACTGTCCACACACATCATCCTCTAGGTAAACAGAGCAATATATAGCAACAGTCTGGAGTCTTTTATGACTGGGATCAAAATAGCTCCAACTAGCATGTGCGAATATTGCCTTTATCATCTAACCAACTGAGGTTCCAAAATTAGAATTACAGTGGGTATTTCTGCTGATCTGAAAGATTTAACATCTCTTTCTCATAAAAAATTCTATTTGAAGTAAAAAATTAATGCCACCAAATCTAGTATTACTGTACACAATATAGGGAAGAGACAGTCATTTGGTATCTCAATAAATCTTTAAAAAGACCATTGAGCCAAAAAATTCAATTCCCACCAATGAGACACTGGGGAAAATTAAAATAAGGTTGTATGACAGGTTCATTCTTGTATCATTTGATATGGACAGATCTTATATTCAATGCAACTCAAGCTTAGAAATCATTCTTCTTTCAGATTGCATCTTGATGAATATAACAGTTAAACACGCAATAAACCAGCCAAAAGCATTTAGTATAACAACTGGACTTCCCTGCCCACCTCCCTATAAAATAATGAATTAACCATAAAATACATTTACTCAGAAGAACAAGGCTTTTGTGATTTCCCATCAAACTGCACAATCAGTGTGAATCAAAACAGACAGGGGGAAGATCAGGAACTCGGAGTAATTTGTTTCAGTATTTTCAAGCAAACACATTGAACATTTTTCTTTTTTAAAAATAAAATCTCTTAGTATAGATTAAACAAATAATTCCCAAGTTAAAACATTAATTTCAGACCATACATTTGGGTTGACCCCAAAGAAATTTATAGGAAAGCTAACCCCCATCTTCTCCCATCTGGTTTGGTTTGTCCTGAAATCCTTTCCCCTCTTCCTTTCAAATGCATTAATTCAACCACTGAACTGAAAAAGTCCAGCTTTATTTAACATCTGTGCTTTGATGCACATATATAGCTTGAGGATTGCAAACCCTTTTGTTAAGGAGTAGTTTTATTGAAAGGAATATCTTTGAATTTATTAGGATTTTGTTGGATGTTGTCAGGGGTCATACAACAAACTGGTAGATGGGGGACAGAATCTGTACTAATTTTCTCTGGACACCACAAGAGAAAATTTGGCAGTGGACAAACCACCACTCCAGGGAACCTGCTGCACAATCAATTCAGACAAAACTGAGTCACTTTCTTCTCCCTTTACACTCCTTCCACTCCAGAAGGCTTTACTGCTGTTGTCAAGAAGGGGTCCTTGCTGCCACCATGACAGTTCTAAGCCCCAGATTGTCTCTTTTTCACCCAAAGAGACACACAGTACCTCCAAAAGCACAAGAACCAACATCCGCATTAAAAGGCAGAACTATTCTCACTTAGACAACTTAAGTATTGTGTGGTAAAAGCTGTTTCATTGGAATCAAAGTCTACAATTGAGGAAAGGGAAGCAGATGTCTGTCTGCTTTATAAACATTATATACAAGCACAGAGCACAAGCAAAAAGAGATTGTGTCAATGCAGAAAGTATTTCCTGCAGTGTTTCAACTTTCCCTCATACCAAAGCATTACCAGAATCTATGTATTTTTGGTGTACATACAAAAATAGTATTTATTCATAATAGAGTCCAAGAAAAATGTGCAGGGAAGGCAATGACAACCAAAATGTGTAGATAGATTAATAAATTATGGCACGCAGTAATGGCTCCTTCCTCACCCCCAACTAACCACCCCATCCCCCAATACTACTCTTTCTCTTTCCCTTTCCCTTCCAGACATTTACAGGCATATTGAGAATCAAGTCTCTCCTTCCTGTATGAATCTTTATTCAAAAACCAAGGAGACTGCTCAAACTACATAGCAACTGTTAATTGTGCTACATGTCCTCAAGGTTAAGGGGAGGTTACACAGCACAAGATGATATAAAACAGCATTTTTATTCACTTGCAGCTTGTCCAAAATTAATTTGGTTTCTATATTTGCTAGTTTAAAGAAGTTATATAAAGTAGGGTCCTTATGAGAGAGCTAAGCTTTTATTATTCACAATAAGTCACATAGAAACATGCCTCACAAAGCTGGTTGCAAGCAACCAGGGTTCGGCTGTGTTAGATACAGAATGAAATCAAACTGTGTGGTAACGAGAGGTGGCAAATTAAGAAATATTTTGCAGGGTATTTTCAACTACTGTAGTGGCCTGTGTGAGGCACAGAAAGCTTGCTGTTAGTTTGTTCAATTACTTTTTGGGCTAGGATTTTTAATTATGTATTCCTTTTTCACACCTATCTCAGTCACCCTTGAAAAATCCAAGTAATAACAAAGCAAACAAACAAAATCTAGATAAATGCAATTTGATATTTTAGCTCTGAGCTTCCAGTATTTGCTTTTTGTCCACTCGGATAATTGCTTAGGTACCACAAGCCTGGCAAGATGACTTGCTTTCTGTTATAAAGGCAAAAATACCCTTTTCAGTCTCATTCCAAAGCTGTTATCCTTACTTTAAAAGTGGAAACTGAAATGAGATCACAGTAACACTTCTTTCATCACTGCTTCTGGAAAATGTTTTTGTTTTTTCTGATGTGTAATAGCCAATTCGATATTCTGTCTGAATGATATTGATATGAAAATGCCAAAATGGTAGTGCATATGAGTGTAGAACTGCTAAACCTGTACAGCAGAAGACAGAAGAGAGCACAAACTGGCATCAGAAACATGGACTGGAATTTACATCTTGTTTAACGTAACTTGCAGTTCGCTGGGGTTTTTGGTAGTGGGGTTTTGGGTTTGCTTTTTTAGGGGATTGGAGTTTTTTATGATTGAAGAGTCAATGAGCATGGAATTCTAGGTGCAGCTTCTTCAGCAAATCAAAACACACAACACGTCACAAGAAAATAAACAAAAAGCAGTCTTAATTCCTTAATAAGTCCTGAAAATAAGATGTACAACAATTGACAAAAGTCAGACATTAGAAAACTTTCCAGAACCTGGTTGCATTGCAGAATTTACAAGATTACAGAATCTTTTTACAAGAAGCCATACAACCGTGGACCATAGGCAATATTGTTCCTAACTCCAAACACATAACACACCTATTGAAAAAAGAGCAAGTATCAGATTCAGAATGTTAGTATTGATAAAAAAGAGTAATTGCACGATATACTGTTCATAAGCTTATATTTTAACATGTCATTGGAGGAGAAAGATACTCTTGAATACTTTTCGCCTACATAAGGGGCTGAAAAATACACATGCTAAGCAAAGTTGAAAATAGAAAACACAGGAAAGTTGGGTGTTTTTAAGTGTCAGCTACAGCAATTTTAATGGGACGCAAGATTAAGAAAAAAGTTTAATTTCTAAGTTGTATTGATCATGTCAGCTTCAGTAGAGTATGGAAATAAAAGGCTAAAGTATCAAAATCATACTTAATGCCATATAAAGCTTCCTCTTAAAAATAAATTACTACTCTCTGGTAAGTCTGAGAGTTTCCCAAGCACAGAAAATTACCATGTTAAAACACAGATATAATACTGATCATCCAGCTTTTGAGTATTCTCTAAATATATGGTGCATTGAACTGGTTGAATGGAAAGCCAGCTATTTACTGAATTGCCCACCAGGCTTCAAATGGACATTATTTAAAACAAAGAATAAATTAGGTTAAGTCAAAGTACTGCTGATTGTATCAACTCCAGATACTAGATTGTGCAACATTCCAATAAACCTTTATTCAAAAGCTCACAAGTTCCTCATCACTCATCAGACATGCAGAGTTAGGTGCTAATTAAGAAAGTCCTCACACAACAAGAGCTGTTACAACTTAAAAAAAAAAAAGTCTTTACAAAGACAGAATTCTCACTTCAAGCAGCTGTTAAAGACAGGGTCCCATTTCTAAATCTATATTCCAAACAGCTCTCAAATAGCAATTGGTACTTCATATCATATAGTAGAAAACTTCACCCCTTAAAGCAATCTTTCACACATTGCTTCTATGCTTATCTATAAATACAATGAGCAATCAGCTCCCAGTGGTGCCTTGCTGTCTGTCTAGAACCACTCTTCTTTTGTAAAGTTTTCAGACAGTGCTTTTGCCCACTAATAAACAAAGCAGTCAAGCTTGCCTCTCTTCACTGGTTTAATCTCAGAATATCCAAGCTGTACACAAACCCATAGATCTTTATGAGCAAATATTTGGCACAGAAACAAACTTTAATAAAGATCTGACTTTCAAGCTACAAATCAGAAATGGACTTTTTGATGGCCTTTCTTTATATACATAGCACAAAGTACACTATTAATAAACACATGCCCCAAATTCCCAGAGTCAGCTTTATAGCAAAGCACTCTTTACAAACGTAGCGTTAGATTTCCCTCAAAAAACACATTTGTTCTAGTAAAGCTGTGTGGCAGACTACATCTGCACCCATAATACTAGAATATACATATATAAACTGGACACTACTGTGAATGCATATTCACAAGGATGCCTTGTGTTGCAATGCTTAATTTCATATAATTTCAGCTATCTCCCCTATGGGGGCATAGCTGTGGATCTCTTATTTCTCTTGACCTTGTCCTTCCATGTTCTAAATCCAGTACGTGCTTTAAATTGGTTTGAATCTAATCCACTAGGGAGTTAAGAAAGCTTTTAGGAAGAAGCCTTAACCATTGGAGCTCTTACCATGGCACCAGGAACATGAGTGGCATATTAAATAGTTACAATGCCAGATATGGACACAACCCTGTTTGAGGCTGAAGCTGGGACCAGCTACAAGAAAATGCTAATGGGCAGTCATAGACAAAGTCTCTGGATTCAAGCAGGGCATTCAATACAGCCTTCCACTTCTTGCAGATGCAGTTAGGAGAGGCATCACCTGCTTCCCCAGATGTTTACATGCTCCTTTAGAAGGTAACTAATCAACCAGCTAATCAACCCTGATTGTGTTATGAGAATTTTACAATTAATGGATATTCCACATGGAAAACAACCCCCAAACTTAGTGTATTTCATTTATCCACAGTACCCCATGAATTCGTAAAAATTACAATTGCATCCATGCTTAAAAGAAATTATCCTGATGAAGCATGGAGGAAGCCAAATGGAAGTAAAGCTCTTGAAACGTTTTCAGGGAAGTTAAGCTTTATGCAAGTTATTCCAAAGGGGTTTCTCAACACCAAGAGAGGCAGTGCTCTGTTGGCTTTACAGGGACTACAGTTACACATTATACACTACCCTAGTTACACAGCCCAAATTCAGTGATATCATTCAGGTTACATAGCTCCCCATTTTCTTTGCTCCTGCTATTAAAGGCAAATAAAGTGTGTAATATAATGAAGTGAAAACTGTGGCAGATTAATGTAATTAGAAATACCTAAAGAATACACAAAAAAGAAAAATCAGCTGAACAAATCTTAGATGCATATGCTTAGGTTAGCTACAAGTAATCCCATTAAAGCATCACTCAGGCCTGAGTTTGAGAATATTTTGTAGATTAGGAATCTATAAAGTATTTCCACCCTATATATTGAAGTAGGCAACTTAAAAAACAGATATATCAAGAGCCAGTTAATATATGGGTACTTGTAGTTCATACACACTTACTAGCTTGTATTTGAGATCACCTGATCTAAACCTACTGATTTGTTTTGTAGCAAACAACAATATGAAATATTTAACTGGTATTTGGTTTAGGGTGTTTTTCTAGCTGTTGATACATTGGTTCAACTTCCAGGCTAAATTTTTTTTACCATCTTATGCTATAAGGGGCTGTAACACTGACACAAACAAAACACATACCATTTTATGTACGCAGATTTTCATATGTTTGCATCTATAACCAGTTTCTAGTTGAAGTGGAATTTGCAATAGCTGTAAAAGAAACATGGCCTTTTCTGTCCCAAAAGCATGTTTTTACAAATATAGGAATATTCAAGTTACATATTTGATTTTTTTATCCCTGCCCCCTCATTTTTCACAGCCCTTTTCTGTCTCTCTTCAGGTGCTGAGTCCTGTTCTTTTCCTTTAATTTCTGCTACGTGGGAAACAAATGTATTTGGTTTTGCATTTGAGTCAGAGTTAAAGCCATCACTGCCTAACCAGGCTTAACACCAAGCAGAGGGAAGAGATTCCCATGGATAGAAATTTTCTTCAAGCTCTACATTGAGGAACCACAGATTTACACACACAGGCTATTTATCATGCATGTTACATGGGATAAAGCTTTTCTGTAATGTCCATTTCATATACTGTATTATTTGTTCCCATAGCACATACACAACATTAGATGGCCAAGAGCATAAATTATTGCAGTATTCTCAGAACCAAAGTTCACTGCCTATCTCTGTTAATATGTTGGGTTTAATTATATAATTTCTATAACAACCGTTTAACGACTGAATTCTTCCATCAACAGTGATCTTCCTGGAAAAATAACAAGGAGTGGATAAACACCACCTTATTTAAGTTTTTGACTATTTGCAAGTCTTGGTTCTCAAACCTCATTTTATGTTGACCTTCGTCTTGGTGTATGAAAATACAAGAGACAGAACTAACTCCAAATATGGAATAAACTGGCTTCTCTCTCCCTTAATCCAAGCAACTGCCAATAAGTGATTTAAGGTGCAGCTCTGATGTAAAGTAAATGCATAGCTTGCATTCACGTTCTATTTCGTTGTCCATGCTGCAGAGTTAATTGATAAAAATTTTGAAATCCAATTGGAACTTCTGGTCCTAGAGTAAGGAAAGGAAAAAAAAAAAAAAGGAAAATCTTCCCATCACCTATTATCAAGAAAGACGAATTGTATGTACAGTTGGGCTACCAACATTACACATCTTCCATACGGAAGGCCACACCACTGAAGATTTCTCCTCCTTAAAAAGCATTAAACACCTTCAGATACTTTTCAGAGGCCAGTTTGGTAAAGGAAGAATATTTTACCCAAGCTCATAATCCGTGATGCCACCAGAAAAACAAATCCTTGTGGGACAACCAGTGATACCACAAGAATGTACCAGATATAAGGGTACCATCCAAGCTTCCCTCATGAATATTTGTTAGGAATCACATCACCCTGCAGCCACAGCAGGGTTTCATCAAAACCTTTCCCTAGTTTCCCAATACATACCATCTCAAGGCCCCAGCCTCCTCTCTGCATCACAGCACGCATGCATAGCTACCACGTCTGCAAACTACAGGGGCGGCTGAGTGAAACAAAGGGCCTGGCAACAACAGAGCAGGGACTGTATTTACACAGCAAAGTTTTCACAAGCATACACAACTAGCAAGAGCAACCTTACCCAAAATGTAAAGCAAGAGCCTTTAAAATCTCAGACTCCAAGTTATCTCCAGACAAGAAAGAAACTTTCCATCCCCCTTGCTCCCACCCCCCACACAGCTACTCCAACAGCAGGTCAGGACTGTAAGAGACGTTTACAGAAACAAATACTCAACCTGAGTGCATCTGCTCCATCCTGAGGTGCTGCTGCCTGAGCACCTCTCCCAGAAGGTTTGCTGCTGGCTGGAGACCAGCCCTATATAGCTTCTGCCAAGGGGAAGACACGGGGTAGATTGGGACCAGGTGCAGCCCCTCAGGGCCCAGGAGCTGCACATCAGCCTGATTAGTGTCCACAGTGCTGCTGCGCCTTCAGGGCCACTGAAACCTTTGCTGAAGCTACTTCTCCAGCTTCCTGCATGGGGGATAAGGGCTGGAGGGAGCTACTTTGTCAGCTACAGCAAGGGGTGACAAAGCTGTAAACAGCACCAGGTGTTTGCCGGAGACTACTGGTAACAATAGTCTGGTGGCTATTGTGAAGGTTCCCTGAAGTGCCACTCTTGGTGGCAGGGAATGCCTCAGCGCTGGGCTCACGGCACAGGTTTGGATGAGGGTCTGTGCCCTGAAGTGCCTCCTCATCCTGGGACGCTCAGGGCGGCAGGGGTACAGGGGTACGCCGTGTGAGGCCTCCCCTCCGCAGCTCCTGTCAGCGCCTGGGCAGAGGGGCGCTGTGAGGGGGAAATACAGAGTGTGGAATTACGCTGTCTGCCTGAGGTGCCTAAATGCAAACTGTCTGCAGGAGCCAGCTGAGCTACCAGGCTCCTAAACACGCAGCCCACTGGGAGGGGGAAACGCCTGGAAGAGGCCTCAGAGGCTGATGGCTGTGCCAGCCGTCAGGGTGGATCTGTGCGTGCTGCCTGATGGGGACGTGGCACCAAAGGGGTGGGAGCAAGCCCCTGCCTCCGCAGGCTTGCTTACTCTTCAGAGGCTGAGTAACACAGACATCAGGCATGTTTCTGCCCTTGACTGACTGCAAGAGCTTTGATATTTTAAAGGCAATTACAAAGCTGAATGTCTTCCATACTGCAAATTGTTTAAATGCTGTGCCCACTCCCTGTGCTCCTCCTGCAACTTCTGCTGCTTTCACCACCCTTCAACTAGCTGTTACATAGCGGCCAGCTCATGCTAGCTAGTCGGTGCGCTCATTCACAAGGGGACTTCACTTCTGATATTAAACAGCAAAAAAATAAATTGAGAGTAGTCTGTGGGTATAGCAAGTTGTTAAAAGTTTTCAGAACGTTTTGTGATTCATGCAGACAAAGAATTTTGCCTCCTGAAGCTATGCCTATGGGTTGGGGTTTTTTTGTATGGTGTGATCAATCTTTTGAGTTGCATCAATTCTTACTTAAGTATGTAAAGAATCTGCACTGCCTGGCAGGTCTGTCCTACTGTGGCCTTAAAAAGTATCAATTTGAAAATTTTCGAGCACTGCAAAAAACTCTGAATGTTTCTGCTTCTAATACTCAGCATCTGCCTAAAAAACATATCAATCATATGATCACAAACAGCTGTTGCATTAGACTTTTAATCAGCCATGATTTTCAAAAGAGACAAAGAATGTTGGAAGGGATGATGGAAAGTTATTGCAGAGAATGCCTTACTTGAGAACTCCAAAATCCAGTTTTAGGGAGACAGAACTTTACTAAGCACTGTAAAAACTCTTCATTTATCACATATTATACTACAGACAGTACAGCTATCTGATCTAAATAGAAATAAAACACCCAGACACAAGGCACATACAAGCAAAAGTGTAAAAGGTGCTCCAGGCGGGTATTTTGTTATTAAATATAAAAGATACGTATCGCTGGCTTGCACAGCTTGTGAAGAATAAAGCTGTTGCCCAGCAGTCCATTTTCTTTTCAAGTTCCATAAATCCCATTAATGAGGGTTTATGAAGCCTTATTGGAGATACAACATATCCCTCTGCTTAGAAAATGTTGATGTCCAAAAATGGCCAATTTCTCCTCTCAGTAATGTTAGCGTAAATCTGCATTAGCTCTGTTGGATTCAGGAGACATTACAGGGTAGCTTCTGACTCATTTTTAATAAAACATGCTGATTTGACATAGTAATAGGACTACTCCATGTTATCAGTCTGCCATAAAAACACAAGATTGAAGAAAGGCTACTTCTAGAATTGCTTTGTTGTTAAAAAAAATCCCAAACTCCTCACGTTCAACTATTATAGATAGCTTCATAAAGTACTAAAAGGGATATAGTATACAATCCCTTTAAAATACTTTTGAGTCCAGAGCCTTAAGGCATCCTAAACACATCCACACTGGGAACATCAGACCTGATGCTTGCTCCACAGCCAGCCTCCATAAGCTTTTCTAGTCTTTGACTTGATCCTGACTCATCTCCTGACCTCTGCCTGACTTTAACATTGCCTTCTGAGGGCTTTTTGCCCAGGAACAGGGGCTGGGTGTCCTGCCAGCCCTCTCCTGGACTGCCTGTGCCTGCAGCAGAGGTGAATGTTGCAAAGGTTGGTGCAGCTACTTGGGAGCTGTTGTCTCTCTATGAGGGATAAATCCTGGAGCTAAGGTACTAAGGCAAACAGCTAACAGATATAACACGGATCAGCAAGTGATATAAACTTCCTGTCAATAGCCAAAAGCTTTTATTTTTGTCTAGGACCATGTACCTTTGCTTTCCTTACTCATAGGCAGGTGAGGCCTGGCCTTCACTTTGGGCTGCACTGGTTCCTTGAGAGGGCACACTGCAGCCACTACTCCGCCTGCCTTTTGCCTCCTTTTCCAGTGGGTTATTCTTGCTGGGCCCAACAGCAGTGCAAGCTCAAAACACCATGGATAGCAAAGGCATTTGGTTTGAATAAAGCTCCTGTGAGAAGGGCACAGCAGACACAGTATAAAGCCATATCCTAGGGCAGAAAATAAGGTTATTCTGTCACACCATGATTTATGTGTACATCTAAAAGAATAGCCATGGGATCACGAGGTTCTGTGAGCCTGACATAGACAGCAGAAACAGTCACTTGTGACAAGCATTATCTAGGAAGTATATTAGAGGAAAGATTAGGACTTAGTAGTCCTCTACTGTCTATCTAGCTGAGAAAACATTACAAATCCTTTTTATTTAAGCAGAGACATATATGTTGTTGGTTGACCCTGGCTAGATGCCAGGTGCCCACCAAAGCTGTTCTATCACTCCCTTCCTCAGCCAGACAGGGGAGAGAAGATATAATGAAAGCCTTGTGGATCAAGATGAGGGCAGGGACATCACTCACCAATTACTGTCACAGGCAAAACAGACTCTACTTGGGGAAATTAATTTATTGCCAATGAAATCGGAGTAGGATAATGAGAAATAAAACCAAATCTTAAATCACCTCCCTCCCACCCCTCCCTTCCCTCAGGCTGAACTTTATCCCAAATTCTCTCCCCCCCAGCGGCACAGGGGGACGGGGAATGGGGGCTGCGGTCAGTTCATCAGACATTGTCTCCGCCGCTCCTTCCTCCCCAGGGGAGGCTCCTCACACTCCTCCCCTGCTCCAGCGTGGGGTCGCCCCACGGGAGACAGCTCTCCATGAACTGCTCCAAGGTGAGTCCTTCCCACGGGCTGCAGCTCCTCACACCCTGCTCCAGCGTGGGTCCCCCGCGGGGTCACAGGTCCCTGCAGGAGCCTGCTCCAGCCTGGGCTGCCCACAGGTCACAGCCTCCTTTGGGCATCCCCCTGCCCCGGTGTGGGGTCTCCCACGGGCTGCAGGTGGGATCTGCTCCACGTTAACCCCCACGGGCTGGGGGCACAGCCGGCCTCTCCAGGGAATCTCTGCTCCAGAACCTTGAGCACCTCCTCCCCTCCTTCTTTACTGACCTTGGTGTCTGCAGAGTTGTTGTTCTCAAAAAATCTCATTCCTGCCTCCAGCTGCAGTGCTCAGGTTTTTTTCCCCCTTTCTTAAATATGTTGTCCCAGAGGTGCTACCACTGTTGCTGATGGTCTCAGCCTTGGCCAGCGGTGTGTCCATCTCTGAGCCAGTTGGCATCGGCTCTATCAGATGTAGGGGAACCTTCTAGCAGCTTATTGCCAAAGCCACCCTTGTAATCCCTCTGGTACCAAAACCTTGCCATGCAAACCCAATGCAACGTAATAGATTGTAATTTAATTTCTGATGCCATCTCTTCCCCAGAAAACACCACAGATTCCGATTCCAAATATTGCTCAAATACCTGCTGAAAGTTATTGCACATGGCAAACCATCATGTGAAAGATGGGAATGAAAGTTCCCTTCTCCTTCAGAGATTTTTCACACAGGTCCTAAATAACATGCAATTCCAAAGTGTTCCCAGACACAATTTTAATTAAAACTATAAATCAGATTCATAAAACAATAAAACTGTAGAATTAAAGAAGTGTGGAGCACCAAATGATTGTAAAAAAACCAAACCACAAAAACCAAAAACCAACAAAAAACAACCCACCAGCATTCAAGCCTGATTACCATGGAGCTACATTACCCGATCTGCCTGGCTGGTCAGAGTTCTGGTACCAGTACCAGTGATTTACAGAGTATTTTCTGAAAAAAAAAAAAAAAAAAAAAGCACTCCAGATATTTCAAATGTGATCTGGGGACCTTCCATTTCTGAGGTCTGAGTGTTATCATTTTCACTGGCCCTGGTGCCCTGTTTTGTGAATGGGTCAGCACTTTATAACTAAAATACTTCTTTACTGTGCAAGAAAATTTGTTCCAAAAATCAGTAGAATGAATCTCATATCTTTAGATGCCACAGATGCAGCTGGGAGTGGAGTTGCCTGCTGAAAAGAAAGTAGCCAAACTGTGCACCATTTTAACCTTTTCATAATAAAAATTGCCAGCCAACAGGTAATATATATATACCTGAACCCTTGCTTAAATGTTTGGCATCAAAAGTGCTACCTTTTAAATTCTTATTTAAAATTCATAGAGAGCTTCCAGGTGCAAAACATTAGAAGAAAAAAAATCAAGCATGAAAGAAATTAAAGTTTTTCTAGGGATATACCAAAAAGTTACCAAAAATGCACAAAGATCTAATTTTCTTTGTGTCATGTGCCTAAATGTTCTACCACTGGCCACTAACCGAAAGGAGCAGTGTAGTAAGTTTGACAAAAAAACTTGAAAGTCAGGCTTCATTCCGTCTTCTCTTCTGCAAAGCAGACCCAGTTAATAAAAAAGGAAATTTCTTGGGCATTGATCAATCACACTCATGAAATAAAATCCTATCATGTCTCTGGTTTTATTACAGTAAGAAACTGATCCATAAATGAAAAACAATGTAACAATCAGAAAACAAAAATAACAGGAGAATCTGTGTGGTTTTTTCCCCATGAGATTAATATTATTCTAAAATATATCAAAAGAAAAGCAAATACAGGAAGATAGGAATTGTCATACCAATCCAGATCCAAGATCCACTGTCCAACAGAAAAAGCTTGACATGGCAAGCAAAAAAAAATCTGCACCAGAAAAGTATGAGTTGATCTTTCCACTTTCTCCATTCCTGCTTCTTTTTCTTAAATCAAATCACTTGATTTGAACCCCATCACTTCTGGAAGTCATTTATGTTTTCCCTGCTAATGGGTATTACTTTGCACATGTATCCCGACTGACCTTCATTTCTGTTTACAGTCCCCTGTTCCTCTTGACACTTAAGTCTCCATATTCAGCAAGAAATTAGGAATGCTTTTTTAGCTGTTAGTACTCACAAATAGTCATCTTGGAAATTTGTTACACCTGGGTTGCCAACACTATGAAACACATGTGTCTGACAGCCTCTTAATTTAGGTGTGCTCTCAAGAAAAGCATGTTCCAACAGCTCTTTCACTCTCCACAGTTCCTGCCTGCCCACATTAATGATATGAATCAGCACCCCTGTTAACATGTCTCCCCATTAGTGCTGCTTCTTGTAAAAGTGTTTGGGGTTTTCTTTTTCTTTTTCTTTTTAACACAGAACATGTACAGCACGTTTTTGCACAGAAAAATGTGGACATTATCTGCTGCTTTCTGAGCTACCTGAATTTTATCTTGTATTTCTCCAGACATTCCTGATTGAGATCTTCAGTCTTGGATTTTTATTCCATTAACAGACATGTAAATATAATGGATAACTTTGAAAGTCCTAATTCCTAGTCTGAATTCACTCTGCCAAACTATTGCAGCACCTAGCCCTGAGTGCTTTATAATACAGCAGCAGATGTATGGCATATATAGCTGTACAGCAGCCTCACCCATGGAACACAGACTTTGCTGTAGGATCGAGATATAACTGTACAGTGTGAAGGGTATGGGCAGGGATTAGCCAACCAGAGAGAAACCCTCTTTACTGAGCCCATCAGTTATAGGTATATGTATATAAAACACTGTCTCTTACTCACATTTTTGTCCTGTTTCCTCTTTGATTTCCATAAAAACAAGCCACATAATAGCACTTTTTTTTCTAAAGTGCTTGTTTGTTCCCCTGTTACTGAAGATAATGTCACGGTCTTTTAATGCTATTTTATCTCATGATAATTTCACGCTAGTTCAAATATTCCTCACTTTCCAAATAGCCTTTGTGTCTTATTTCCCAGAGTGACTTGCCAAGAATCCCACAGGGAGACTTGGGCAGAGGAAGGGCAAGGCCTCCATCAGCATTCCCTGGCAGGTATACGCCTTTCCAGGTCAGTCCTCCCTCCTCAGAGCTGGAGTTACAGTGACTGGCAGCAACGGCTCTGATCCAAGAGAACCCCAAGATGAAAAGCTCACATTACCTGGAAAAGTATTAATATCAGATTATGTTCCCCAATTCCTTTGTACTGGAAGCTAAAGCATGTGAGTTTATAAGCTTAAATATTACTTAGCTATTTAGACATATAGAAATAAAATACAGGTAATATTTGCCAAATATTCATTTAAAGGATTCTACTAAAGTAAAATCTAATTATTATAGATTAGTGAGAGCACAGATCAATCTTAGAGGTCTCTACTTTGATACTTTGATACATGTCTATGTGTTCCTATTTCCATTTCCATTCTTAATATATGCATATGAGATGGGAAAGGGAACTACCTAACCTTTTTTGCTGAATTCACAGAGAATGGCTTTTCAAGGAAAAGGACTCTTGAAGCTATACAAAAAGGAAAAGCATAGGAGAAAAACTATTTGTTTTAGATACAGCCTTGTATAGGTGTCTTTGAGACAACTGATCTAATAAACCGTGTGATCTGTCACCCATTTAAGTCAGTACAATTTTCTCAGCACTGACAACGCTTCCATATTGCTCCAAATAAAGTCGCTCAGGTACCAGGCTCTATAGCTGCTCTGCCCTTGCAGTCTGCCCTGGCAAATCTGTCCTGCCTCTCAGCCAGGCTAATTAATTCTGTTGGGTCTGCTGGAATAACATCGCTATGCTGCGTCTGCTTCATGGCTCCAAGCTCACTGGTTCAGCATTGGCTGTGGAGCACCTACGCTGCGCTCCGCTGTAGATCCTTCAGATACCACATTTCAGTGAGCATACATTGTACACGGACTCTTCATAACATTCAAGCTTTTACACAGTTTTGCCCTAGTTGTATAGGAGATAAAAAGAAACTGTAAACCTGTGTGACTCGCCACTTCCATTTCTCTTTCAGAGTTAATGTCAGGTACATCCAGGAGGCCATGAAAGGTTTGACACCTAATACCATGTTCTTCTCACCCAAGGCAAGAAAGATTAAATAAGACTCTGCTTTATTAATGCAGAAAAAGCAAAGTCTCTTTGGTTTAGTAATACATTCTTGTTATGTTTTTAATTTGGGGGTAAATGTTGGTGAAATTTAGTGCTCATAACAGTAAGAGATTAATCCTGACCAGAGCCAGGTTTGGTGCAAGTGGACTCTGTAAAGTCCCACACATGTCTCTGTCAATGCACCTCAGTCGGGAGCGGCAGTGAAACATGGCTGATGTCCCAGCATTGGACCTCTTCTGAGGGCACGGTGCCAAATCTGCTGAAAAGCTCAATGGTTTGCTTGATTGCAAATAGGTTTCAAGCCCACCAGAACAGCACATTTAATTACACTTTCCCGTTCCTTAAGTCTGACGCTGTAACAGGTACCTGTGTGTTCTTCAACTATGCTCAAGTAATTGGCCCCATCCAAAAATCAGCCAGGTAGCAGAAGTTGTATCTGTCATGATGGCTTTCAGGATTTTTTTTTATTACATGCCAAATTTTAATCTACCAGACTGAATCTTGATACAACAGAAGCCACTTCTAGGAGCAAATCCATATTGCCTCTTGCTTTGATCTTTTACATGCACACAAAAAATCCCAAGAAACAACAGATGCAGAGGAAGAGAGCACTGAAAAAGAAACAGGTGTAAGACTGAAAAACAGTATAACCAGGTCAATAGGGATTTCCCGCTTGCTGTTCCAATTGTGTGCCTGTTTGCCAAGGAATCAAGGTTAACCACATACAGTTTCCCCACTATACACTTCTCGCAGGGATCTTATCGCTGAACCAAATTAGCAGGAAAGCATCTTCTTAGATTACTGTTGGCCAAGGACCAGTTTGACAGTGAGCTCCAGGTAGAATTTACAACAGATTATAGTTTGTACCTTTTTTTTTCCTTAAACAAGCAGAATGTGAAAGTTAATAGAGTCCACCACAAACATACCCTGTGCTGTTCTCCACTTACAGGGCAGCAGAATCCAAGAACCGAATTGTTTCAAGGCACAGCAGTGTGCCAAATGCACATTTTTATGTAGATGACCTTTGCTTTCCCCTTGTTTTGGGGGAGAAGAAAGAGCTCATTACAGGAGGGAAGCTTTCTGCGTAGAGGCAGTATTTGTGAGCGTCAGTATCTGTGGTACTGAAGGGAAAAGAAATGAATGTAATCTATTCATACTTGCTGCTTTTATTTAAGCCCCAACTTACTGCACAGCAAAATCATTGGAAATAATCCCACTAATTTCAGTTGATACAGGACAGAGTCCTGGCTCAGAAGAATGGTGTGATCATATTGACATCACTGGACACTTTTAAGCAACACTGCAAAAGCAGTTTGTCCATGGAACTGCTTTCCCCATGCTCATAATATGCTTTGTGGTACAAAAACCCATACTGGGAAAACTCGGGGAAGGCTGTAACTCAGGGAATTGCTTACGCATTATCGTATTGGGTCAAAAATTTTGTTTTCCAAGAGAATGTGAAACGCATCGGGCTTAAAAAGCTCTTGCCTTACATAACAGTTGCCAAAGGGCAGTCTATTCATTAGCCAAGACATAAAAGTAAAAACGCTGCTCCGAGGCCTTGAGGCAGCAGTTTCTTGAGCTGCACTTCATAACAGCTGCCCTCGGAAGTCTGGTTAACGTCATCAAAAATGCTCTTTAACAGAGGACTAAGATGACACACTTACTGTCACAGCATCCCCTCTTTGGACACAAAAAGACATCCTCAGTTTCCAGACCTCTCTTTTCCCATGCTGAACTCTGACATACTGTGCGTGTCCATTACCTCAAAGTAATCAGCAGGATTATTTGCTCTTTTATAAACAGCAGGAAAAGTTGCTTTTTTCTTCTTTAATATAACCTTCTGCTCTCCTCAGTCCTTGAAAAACAATGGATGCTCAGATATTTTTTATAACATGTATTTCTGGCCCTGCATAGTTCAGTCCTCTGCGAGGAAGCTGCCTCAATTTTTGAGGATCGGGGGCAGCCTTACAGAATGTGTATGCTTCAGCTTTGCAGGACAACACATAGGGATCCAGTGTAAGAGAGCAAAGGGAGTGAACATGTTCCTTCCTATCGCATGATTTTATTAATTTGCCACAGAAATGATTTGTGCATGCTGCAATTATTCCCTTAAATACTGCTATAAAATCATATAATTGGCTAAAACCAAAATCTGCCTCAGTGTATCTTTTCCAGTTTAGAAGTCCAGCAGACCAGCCGGACACCTGCACTCATTCCTCGCATACAGCCCACTCCCCTGCCGTGGGGGCATATCCCGCTCTAGCTTCTGGGCTGGGTTACTCCTGCCACATTCTAACAGCCCTTTATATGCGATCTTCTCCTGCAACCACTTCAGAGGAGCCATGGGTACACAGTTGTAGCTGTTCGAAGCAGTTACCATCACGCGGCCACTCGTTTGTGTTTGTAGTGTCTCACAGCCAAGAGTGTCAGGTTGCAGGGGAAAGTACTGGCGGGGATGTCTACTATAGATCAAGCCCTTGCCAAGGAAACCTGAATAAACATTATAAAAATATTCTCTCCTTCCTATTTATCTTAGATTTTTGAAGTTATAACTATTTAATTTATCAGACTTGATTTATTGAAGTATTTACCTTGCATGCTGTTGTACTTGATGGTTTTGAGCAAAGAAATTACTAATTCATAATGACAGTTGGATGAAAAAAATCACAGCACCAAGAATTAAATTAAACAAACTCTTGATTTATTTGTATTTTTAGCTACAAGCAAAAGCTTGAAGCTAAGTAATAGAGTGCTAGATGCAATTTAAAAAAATGCAATGCAGAAAGGAACGAAAGCAAAAGAAAAATCTGTAAATATAGGAAAAAACATACCCACCTGCTCCATGCAAATACTTTGGAAGAGAAAAGGGAGAAGAGATTGAAATGGTTGTTGAATAGCATTTGTTCGATGACCTCCGAGCATTTCTTTATGAACAGAGCACGAGAGCGGGGCCATCTCAGTTCAAGCTGCCTTACTCCTCCAACAGTGCCTTCTGCTAGAAGCGTGCTGTCATGCAGCTAGCACCACTGCTGGCTTCCTGCCTGCTCCCTGCTCAGTTCTGGCTCAGTGAAGCTCCCCACTGCAAAGAGGAGCCTGCAGAAAGGCTATGCAGCGTATGCACCAGGGAAGACATTTGCAAGTACAAAAACCCAAGTCAATGGGCCCTGATATTCTTGAAACCAATCTACATTGATTTTGTCCAGTTGCATATATGGCAAGCAGTTTAATTTGCAGAGCACTGCTATTGCCCTAATGAATTTTCCCATATGAATAGGACTGAGACCACTGTTTCACACACATAGTCGGTTCATAATCGTGCCTGTCACCTACATATTAACCTAGAACAGCGGCCTAGGCTTCAAGGTCTTTAAAACTCAAAACAGCTAAAACCAAAAAATTACTGTAGCAAAAACTTAACCGCCCGTTCATACTATAGCCTGTCGTGAGTTGTGATCTCACAACTAGTTGTAATCTACTGGGACAAGGAACATTTTCCTCCTTATTTGAGCATAGGTGAGAAAAAAGGAGGAGTAACTAGCATCGCAAGTCTCTCATCTGTTAAAATCAAAGAGAGAGAGGCAGCTCTCTCAGAAAACAACAGCAATTATACAGCACATTATATAGCTTTTTTCCTTTGACAGGAAACCAGAAAATGAGATATGGTGCTTGTTAATACATTTTTGTGCAGCAGTGCACAATTCAAGGAATAGTGAATTAGGGATTCAAAATTAACAAGCCTGAAACTGTGATTCTCACAGAACACTGTCAGAAAGCCATTCCTGTAAGATGGAAATTTTGAGAACAGAATACCTGGTTTGTGGATATTTCTTTCCTATCTTGTCTAAGATGAACTTTCAAAATAAAGCCTCAGCTGACCAGATGACAGGAGGATTCACTTGGGATGCAGAAGATGCAGATGCAGCTCACAGAGTAGAAATGGGCCTGGAATGAAAAGATACATGAGCATCCTATCTGTAAGTCAATGAACTCAGCTAACTTGTTTTTTTTCTCACCTCTATATATTTAATTCTAAATTCTGCACAGATCATCATAAACTAATACTTTTTATCAATAAAGTGTCAAGTTTTCATCCAAGTATTCAGTTGGTAGTTGGACCATGGCATAGACTTTACATGGGTCACTGGTTTTCCTATCTTATAAATGTATAAGACCTAAAATATCAGCATTTATATGTCTTCAGAAGCAATAAAGCAGAGCCCATGGAATCATGCACCATGATACAACAGCTCAGTTGCTAAGAAGCTGTGCTGACATCTCCTACCTTTCCAACCTGGTATGAGGTCTTTATGAGTTAGTATGTCACAGGCTCCAACAAATGCCATGCAAGGACAAGTAATCAGCCTCCGCAATGCCCAGCCAGGTGGCATGGGCGCCACACAGCCAGCAGCTCCAAAGTGGAGTCCAAGACTGTGAGCAAAGATGTAACAGAAACTTGTATCTTGACACAGGCCAGGAAATGGGAGGAATTCAGGTAAGGAGCCCTGCCTAGACCTGCTGTGCCATTGGCCTACCTGCACCTGGCCTTGCTCGTGGCTCAGCCTGACTCACCACCCTGACGCCACAGCCTCAGATCTGCTTCATCGCCGGGCACTTCCCCGCCGAGCAGTGGGCTGCTGCCTGGTGTTGCATACTGTCACCACCCGCTCTGCTCTCCTTCGGGCATTGTGGGACTGTGCCCACATGGGTGCTGTCCCTCCCTTGCCTGTCTCACTTCACCCTCTAGCTGGGCTCAGATTCCCTGGCAGGGCAGTTGGTTCTTGCTGCTTCCTGGTACCCAGGATGGGGGGGAAGGGGCAGGGAGAGTGGGGGCAGGAAGGCTGTTGCAGGAAACAGGTAGCTGTTCAAGTCAGTGAAATGCTGAATACCCCAAATAAGAAGAAAAACCTAGAAAGCTGATCTAAATTTTGAAATAGGAAGAGGCCACAGTTCAGTAACTGAAGCAAAAGCTACAAAAGGAAAAGACAGAGACTTCAACTAATCAAACTGTGGAGGTGAGAGTGGGGGTCTCTGGAGGGGAGGGCAGAGTGGTGAGCCTTGCCTGCCCTGCACGGCCACAGGCAGCGTCTGTCCGCTGTGACTGGAGCTGGGCGAGGCGTTACTGGACAGTGGACATGCCTTGCTCTCTTTGGAAGAAGACACAACTCTTTTTGGAATCATTTATTTATACCATTTAGGAAATTGGATTCCTGTTCCATAAGAATTTTATTTATGCTAAATCAATACATGGAGTCAGAATTTCATTTTATTGCTGAATAGAAATTATATTAAGAAAGCAGCATAGAAAAAGGAAACACTTCATGATACTGAACTGTTCTAGTCCTGAAGTGCTTTCAATGACATAATGATTTTTTAAAAATAATATATTCAAATATTTCAGAAAAGAGCAGGAGTAAAAGGAGTAAAAAGTGCTAAACTTAGACAAGATACTGTTATTCTCAAAGCAACATATTAACATTAGTAAAATAAGATTAAAATGATTCATTATTTCTTTCTTTAAAAAAAGAAAAAATGAAAATTGACACTTCTTGCCAAATGCAGACATTTGGCAAGAACTCCATCATCCAATAGTATCTTCCTATTGTCACTTTTTTACCATTTGTCTCAGCAGCTGAAGAACACGCATGTTGACTTCTATTGCAACATCAGGAGAGCTGACAATTTTTTCAGTAGCCAGTGATGCCAGCACCGATATAGTCTGTGACAACATGAGCTCTCTGTGTGCATGCAGTCTCCTGTACCTCATCTGCAGTTTATTTTTTGCAAATTCATTTTTGAAAACCACTCTTAGAAAGCACATCAGCCACACAATCAAACACTGTCTCAGCACTGCATTGCCCCACAAAAGAGTTAGCACAGGCCCACTGTCTCATCCCCATCTCTCCTATTTTTCTTTGGCTAAGCTGGGCAGCTGCCAAGTCAACAACTCATCGATTAGTGGTTGGGAATGTAAGCTCACACTTTAGACTATGAATGATGCATGCACACACACACACACGCACACTCTTTCACTCTGAACTATGCTTGGTCTTGGGTAGACAAGTCTCTGCAGTGCTGTATAAACAAATGTCATCTTAGTTACCTCAAATGGCTCCACTTTACCGAAATGGAGCAAGCTGAATGCACTGCAGGAGGCTCTGAACAGAGCAAAAGGCATTTGAAGGGTTTCAGCACAGCCTGGCGGGTAAAACCTGAAAACACACCAGGTCCACCCCAAGGACTCTACAGTATTGATGTGTGTGAGGTAACTGCCAGGCAAGGTCAGGCTATCATGAGAAGTCATCTACAAAATGAAAAATTTGATACTGAGTGCTAAAATTGTTCCAAAGTAAACTTCCCTTTTTATTTTTTCCTTTGTATGTTAGCCACACTTTACATTACTACATTAGTACTGTACTGCCAGACACAGTGGTGTGCAGCTGTGGGATTCAAGAGACAGCCCAGATGCAAATAGTTATGTGCCTATTCCTTTTAAAAAGGGGATAATATGTTCATTTCAAAAATTCAGTAACTTTATGCATTGCTGATGCTGACAAGCCTGAGTCTGAGGACTTAACTATTGAAAACCCTGTTTTTCACTAAGGTTAAAACAATGAGTTATTTTACAATAATTGGTACTAAGTATCCTTCCTAAATAATTAATATTTTGTCCCTAGAAAGGAGATCTTTTAGTACAAACTTGCTCAGTACTTTTGTACTCATCATCTTCCTTTCATTTGCCTTGAAAAGAAAGATTGACTTGTCAAGCTTTTGTATAAAACTGTATTTCTCCATCACTGTAACTTTATAATTATTGTATTCTGTTCTTCACAAGATTTATTTTGTTTTTCTGCAGTAGAGCTGATGCATACAGAAATGTGCTGTGTTCTGTAACCGAAACTTTGTTTTTCTTCTGTTTTGGTTTTCCCTAGTCTAAAACAGAGAGCACTGGTTCTTGGCAAAGAGCTGTTGTAGGTGTGGAGGAACAGCTGTGGTACAGATGTGTCGGGCCCTAGAGGAGCCTCTGATATTCTTTCCGAGGCAATCTGGAGACCCTACAATGCCAAAAAACTGGGCCTTTATAAAAGCAAGATGCCTTGTTGAAGACAAGTGCTGCTACTGGGGAGCTTTTCTGCAGAATGTGGAATAAGGGATATGATTTCCAGCTTAACGAGACACCTGCACTGAGCTTGAAACCGGCTGCTCGCTGCTCGCTGCTCGCTTCCCCGGCAGGGACGGGCCGGCCACCGCGGGGCTGTGGGCTCGGACAGCACTGGCTGGCTGCTGGCCGGGCAGGGGGAGACCCCCGACAGCAGCTGCGGGAATTGGGGGGAAGGAGCAGGCACAAACGGATCCCGCAGGAGCCCAGACGCAGCGTGGAAGCTGCGGTGCTGGAAAGCCACAGGGCTCTGCATCTCCTTGCACAGCACCCCGCCTGCCACAGCTCTGCGCTGGCCATTTTTTGTATTGTACAACATTTATCTCAGGTACCACGATGTGGCTGATAGTCATAATGTATAGTCTTTGAAAAAGATTTTAATGTAATTACCTTGCTCATTACAGAGCACAAGAAATATATAAAAACCTACACAAAAGCAAAAAGCTCACCCCCCCTGGGGTTACCTGGCCAAGCAGAACCCTGGGGAGGCTCTGGGGTCCTTCCCCTCTGTCTCCCCACGCAGGCTCTGCCAACACAGCACTGTCACCTTCCCAGAGCCACTGTCCTAAGTGCTTCTACCCAGCACACTGTGGGAGAAATCCAGTCCCTTGAGTCACATTTGAGTGACACATGATTACCTTTGTTTGTTGTCCTCTCCCAGTTGATCTATCACTTATTTTTAGCCTGAACTTCAGGTTATAAAACGCTTTCAAACAACACTGGCAGTGGTTAGCAGTCTTTGTGCCGCTTAGCTCTGCTTGAGAAAATAAACTTTTTGCATCTTTGCAAGTTTGTTTCTCAGCTTTTAAGCTGTGACAAGTCTCCAGCCCGCTACAACCTTGTTGCTGCCCTGGCAAAGCCAGAGCAGGTTCCTAGCAGAGCTTATTAGCCTGGGGTTCACACCTCACCTGTTATATCCACTCTGTTCCTGGGAGACATAAGAGGCAAATAAGCCAAGGGACTATGGAGCATCCGGCACAACAGCCACCTTCGACAAGCTCTGTGTCACCACCTTGTGGATTTTTGAACGTCAAATGACAACGCAGAAGGCAAAACCCCATCCCTAGTACATAGAGATCTCCCAAGGCAATCAGAACTTCTAAGCTGTGTTAAGACAGGCTTCCTTAATTGTCACACTGGGATTTAATGACATTTAATTGTATGAAGCTTTATTTAATTTGCAAATATTTAAAACTCAAGAGCTCCATTTATCCCCTTGCAACTGTAAGAAACTTTACTCCAAAAATGATTGACAGTAGGCACCTGAGGGCAGTTTTTGTGTTTATTAGCCTGATTAGGCTAATAATGAAGACATGCATTTAATTTAACATAGTTCAGGACTCTTCTTCCAAAATACATGCACAAATCAAATGTTAACCTGGTATGCATTTAAAAAAATATATATGCCATAGAAGATTGAAATAATTCTAGAAAACAACTTAAGCAAAACAAAATACTCCAGAATTTTCACAGTCCTGGTGCTGTAGTAGCTTAAAGAGCTGCAGAACCATTTTCCAAGGAATCATGTAGGAGTGCCCTCAGACTTAACACAAAACGAATATGTTGGCCTAATTCTTGATTTGGGGAACATTTTCACTAATTCCTAGAAGTGTGACTGGTCCCTGTCCCTGCACTCTTACAATAGGTAGCTGCACTGACCTTTTTATTTTGCTGCCTGAAGTAGCTAGGCAGGCTTTACAGTGGCCAGATCTTAGAAGAAGAAAAAGAAATGAACTGTTCTCTGTCATCCAATGAGCACCCATAAGTCGATCTGCATCCAAGGCTCTTTAACCTTCCATCTTCAAAGGTATGCTAAATTCTCCATTCTGACACGTGCCTCTAAAAACAGCCAACAGGCTTTGGACCTACAGCTTTCTCAGATTATCTTCACATCTAGTCTCAGAGAGCTTTCTCTCCACAGCTGACACCCTCAGCTTGGTCAGTTCCGCCACCCTGACTGCCGCTGGCTCAAGCAAGGCTGCCAGGAAGCACTTGGCTGAGCGAATAATTGTGAATGAAATATTTGATCTAGGGTAACAGCAAAATGAAATTAAATGTTTTAACCAAGTGTGACTGTACATGTTGCTTACATGGCTCTCTAAGTATTTTCAATTATGTTTTGTAAAGAGAGATTAGGAATACGCAGTGATAAACTAGGAGCACTGAATCTTTTGAGTGACTGATTGTTCCTTTAATGACTTCAAGCAAAAGAAAAATGAAGTTTCCTTCCTTTGTAATGAAAGAAACATGACACTTACCTGGGTCCACACACAGGTTTATGGGAATGAAACGATGTGTTTTCCTACTGAAACCTGTGTGTATGTCCTACTCGTGTGTGTGAAATTTCCCACTGAAATCCCACATATGGGACAGAACAAGATTTTGTGCATTTAGAAGAATATTATCAGTTCGCAGAGTCCAATAGAACAAAATAATTTCCACCTTGTCAACTATTAATTATCTTTTTTATTTGTTCTAAAAACACTAGGCTAAAAGCCAGCAAGAAATAGTAAAAATATCACAACTGTAACATACAAAACCTCAAACAAAAAGAAATACTGTACCAATAAAAATCTACAAGGTTTGGAGGAAAACTTTTAAGTATTTTCCAATTCTGAAAACAGGTCAGATGCATTCATGAAAACAGTCCCTTTAAATAAAAGTAAGCATAAGAAATAGATGTGCAAGCATGCAGAATTTTAAGCTTTATGAGTAAACAGAATGTGTTTTCTGTCAGAACCGTTGCAATCATTCAAATGCCAATCTCCAAACTCTTCTTTGAGTCTAACATTGAAATCTCAGATTAATGGATGTGGAGCAACAAGGACACCTTGAGGCAAGTCAGAAAAATGCAAAATTCCCTATTCCACATTGACATGAGAGGACTTCTAGATTCTCCATAAACCTGAATTCCTTGGAATTGCCACCTGATGCAAACGATAAGCTCTTAAAACTGTTAGGCAAAGTCCCACGTGTTCCACAGAGTAGTATTAAAGCAGTGCTTGGTCAGCACTCCTGAAATGCTAGAATATATGCTTACCAGTTGGGTTAATCTACTTGTTGATAGTTTTGAAGACAGACCTGTTTTTGCAATGCAGTATTCTTGTTATTCTGAGTTGCTTTTCTCCTCATTACAGAACTCAAAAAAAATCCTTCCCACTGCTCAGTATTACACTGTACATATTTTTAAAAGACAAAGTATAAAAATAGTGAAAAGGTTTCTGAACAAGTATTAAATGCAAATTACACAAAAATTAAACTTTCACAGTTCTTTGTCACTCTCTACAAGTTTCAAGTATTCCTTTAAATTTTTACCTTTGAAAAACTGATATAATACTAAATATTCCCCTCCTCAAAAAAAAAAAAAAAAAAGTGGGAAGAGGAAGAAATCTTACACTCTTATTTTGTTTAATATTTTTTGCACATGACAAAGCACTTTTTTTTTTTAGTATAGCTTCTAAGTTAGAACTGGAGCTGTGGGGCCATTTGTAGAGCTCTCTGTTCCCTTAGTGCTATCTGCAGCCTTAGAATCTTCACACGCTTCAGAAGGCTCATTTTCCTCTGGCGCTGGTGGTGTAAGATCAATAGTGATTAAATCAGCTTCCTGATCTTTTTTTTCTACCTCACTGCAAAATTCAACTTTATCTTCCTGCTGGCTGCTCTTCTTTACTTGTCCATTCTGTGCAGGGTAGGTGCTGGCAATGGTGTCATACAGAAATTGGTAATGTTCCTTAAGGATGAAGAGAAGAAGATAGTATGAATGGAATGCTCAGAGCCCAAGAATAAACCTATTCTTTCTCTATTTTCTTAAATTTTAGAAAGTAATATGTAGTTGAACATGCAAGACTGCATAGGAAGCAGCTTCCACAGTTTCTGGTGTGCAGAGTGTTGCTTCTATGGCTTATTCTGATTTCATGTGTACGTACTGTTTCTGTAACTGCCTGCACCAGACGTTCCAAGTTTGTCACTCAGTACCCTCTTGGTGCACAATGTACAAAAAATTTGCTTTTTACAGCACCCAAGTTGTAAACAACAGGTATTGTAAGGAGTCCAGGAAAGCCATCTAATAACCTGCCCCATCTCGTTGACACCGGTCTGGTTTGTTAGTACATGCACAGTGCATGCCGGAGACATCACTCCTCTGGAGGGATTTAACCAAAACAAGCCCAGGGCCGCCAGCCTGTGAAATGGAGTTAGCCTTCTAACTGCAGAAGGGACACTGTGCATGTGCACCCCTCAGCCAATGGCAGAACCATCAATTTATGCAATTTATAGTTTTATAATATGCCCCGTTCCACAAAGGCGTTACAGAATTGCAGCTCTGGACATCTCACAGACTCCTTCATTCTTATATAGTAGCGGCCAGTTCCCAAGTAGTGGTGACTGGCTGTGAATGTCCTGATTAGAAGTAGTGTTCCCTATGAAGAAATTATGCATAAGGTTATGAGGACATTAGTGATCATGCTAAGTAATCTCATATGTTTTTTCTGGTAATTCCTAAGATTTACTTACAAAGTTGGAGACCACTCCCAGCCTGGTACGACGAAGAGCTTTTACTACTTGGAAAACATCTATTACTTCTTCTATTTCTGCACTTTCCAAGAGGGTCATTAAAGCACAAAATACACCAGTCTGCTGTGATCCATCACTAGAAGATGATGTAAAATGTACATGTAAATTTAAAATGTAAAATCAGCAAGTCCTCTCACTAAATGTTAGATTTATTTCAAGGCCTACATAATGAATTACATTTCCAAAACATTTTTGACTAGACTGAAATTGTTACAATTGAGAATATCTGTAAGACACACACAAGACACAGTTTATCTAGAGGCTACCTGGATCTCACGTGGCCACTTAAGGGGTAAGAGAGAAATGAGAAGCTTCAGACTTACATTTCCAACAATTGTTAGCAGGATTGTCCTCTGTTTTAGATGGTATGCAAGACTATTCCTGGAAATGGTCCTAAAAAATGAGCTTTCTGTACTGGAGCAAGAGATTAACCTAAAAGCTGTAGTAGTATGCTACAAGAGCACTCTGACCTAGAATTTCTTCTCAAAATACATGTACCAGACAAGAGAAGCTAGCTCTGACCACCTACTCCATGCCCATGCTGGCCAAGGAGAAGTGTGCTCACTTTTCATGATTGCAATCCAAAAGGTCAAGCTTGAGCCATTCAAGGACTCTTCTAGGGAGAGCTGAGTCTCCAGACACATGGAAAGGCTTGGTGGAAAAGGTAGGCATCCCAAAACCGAGGTTGCTATGTACATCCAGAACTTAGAGCTAGGTTAAGGTACGTGCTGAATTCAGACCCACCGGCAGTGGATGACGAGCGGGACACTGCGGGTACTCCTGTTGTCCTCAGTGCCTGATCTGACTGGAACCTTTTGTCTGAGGTTGAAAATCATGCTAACTAAATCTTTGGGGTTTTCTGGAATATCCAAGCCACTCCACTTGTGATACTGGTATTGATATACCTTCTGTGTTTCTTTTGTCTGAAAAACAGCAGTGGAGATGTAGTCAATGTTCAGGTTAAAATAAAGATTCATATAGTACATCTATTGCAGCTGATTTGTAAAAGAAAAATTATATTCCTGAGGAACTGCATGGTGATGTAAGTTTTACTTCATGAATATGAGGTAGTAGAAATCCAAGCTTTGCTCAAAGTACAGAAGACAGCTGGCCTCCTGAGACTCCACTACCACCACCTCAGCAATCCCCTAAACAGAAATGCTGAGCTAATTCATAGCATTTATCATGACTGGCTGCTGGTCTGGAGGAGAAAAATATTTCCATTTCTTACAACAGGAGGTAAGCGCTGTGGAAACTGTTCCTTCCCTTTCTTTAGGCTAAGTTTATAATAGGGAATGAAATTTAAAACTTCCTTTTGGAATTTGCAAAGAAACTTTTACCTTCAGATGTGTAACAACAAATGCACGTATGGTATAGCTAGAACAACAGTTGACATCTGTCATTTGAACTTCTATGCCATCGTACACTTGTTTTCCTTCTCCCCAGTACTGTGCACAGAGTTCCTAAAATAGATAAAACTACAAGTCAGTGCTCCATTCAAACCTGCTTTGAATTTATCTTCCACATGCACTTACAGAATATATTGACTTTAAAGTAGTGGGAATGTCACTGTATTTTAAAGTACAGCATCATACACTTGTCCCCTCATTAGAAAGTAAATTAAGAAGGTACATAATAGGACAGATTATATTGGAAGTGCAAATTCCTCATCCTATGCAACATGCTTAAATGGAGGAAGGGAATAAGAGAGTGCAGTGCAGTGTTTTCTTTGCACATAGAGGACCCATAATGTGTCGGTGTGAAGACATGATCTCACCTGATCTCCTTCTTTCAGCTCTGTCAGCATAACAATGACTTTGACTTTTCTTTGGAAGACCATTTGCCAGAAGTCAGAGATAGTTTCCTGCAGTGGTCCCTGTGTTGCAATCATGGCTTTTGGACCCCAGTAACCCTATTAAAGAAATTTGAAGTATTTTTTTCTTAAATTCATTTGAAATGTGATTGTCAAGCAACAGAACTCATTGCCAGGTAATGAATACCCAGCAAAATAAACTAATGAACCCTTTTATTTATAGAGAAAGTATGCCTATCACATTAGGCGATGGTTTTACAGGAATTCTACGAGCCAAATGGCATTAAATTCAGTCCCCTAAACAACACTACCACTTCCAGACTGACAACAAGGTATACTCATGCCCCAGTGGATGAGATCTCACCCTGCTGTTTTCTGCAAAGCATGTTTTTAAGGGCTAAAACATTTAGTTCTACCCAGCTGTTTAATTTGACCACTAAGAAACTGAGTTTATACCACATAAGATTGGTGCACCAGTTTACACTGAGCTACCCAAAAGTAAAAATACATCTCTTCTGAATAGATATCCTAACTATCCAGCATTTTAAAAAATTCAGATAAATCAAATTTAGCTTGTCATTCCAAAAAAGTTACTTCATTAGTGACAAATAACTGCTATCCACCTTTTGGAGGTGTATATGATACCAAAAAACCTGATGGCCCCACTTTTCACTAGTAGGGTTTTGTATATGTGAATAACTAGACTTGCATTTCACTAACAGGGAAAATTTTAATGTGGATCAACTTGTAGGCAGATGCCCACTAAGAGAAATACATGAGGCCAGTCTGAATGCTAGTGGTTTGAAACAACACACACAAAAATATGTTCCTGTGTTTAGTCTCACTATTTGAGACCACACGGTTTAAGGCCATGTAAGAGAAAAAGATGATCTCATTACTGCAGCAAACTGTAGATTTTCATGATTAAAACTACAGATGGATTTGCCAATCGACTGTCAGAACTTTCTCCCTTATTCAGGTGAATCCTGTTCTATTTGTGAAGCCAGTAAGCGAGTAAGAGCTCAAGCTAGAATATTGTTTTAGCTGCGAGCTTGTGAAATACTTGCAGTGGATCCTCTCAATACATACAGTTATGAAAGAAGCATTGATGTATCTGGTTGATTCCTCACAGTCACTGTCCTCATCTGAGGAATCATCCGAATCATGTTCACCCTCCTTACTGCATTCATCTTCGTGCCTGATGGGCACCCGGTTAAAGTCATCTGCACGAGACAAAGTGTCACCGTCAGGCCATGCTGCCACTCAGGTACAGCATTGAGGGGGCTTCTGCATGTGCAGGGTGGGAAATGGATAGAAAAAGGGCAGTCCTTTCACAACAGACTGCAGAACAAAGGCCACTTTATTTGAAATAAACTCTCCCAATAATTCACACTTTTAAAAACTCATCTCTTTTTTTTAAAACACTATCAGAAGTTTCTAGTTTTACAGTATTGAGAAAGTTAATCAAATATATCTCAGTAATGTAATTTACTGTCCTCATTTTTTCAAAATTTAGTAGGTTTTCTTACAGAAGATAACAGATAAAATATGGGAAGGTTCATGGAAAATACTTACATGGAATTACATTGGCATTCCTATTTTTGCTTTTATTTTCTTCACGATTCCCAGTGTTCTGTGTCCGCCACCCTTTATAGGAAGGTAATCTCTAAAGAAAGAGGATGTTTGGTATTATGCTTGATTAAAATGGTTCCTGGGATCATTGTCCCTTCTGGACACCCACACCCAGTCTTCTTCTCCCAGCGCCTTACTTCTTAACTTTAATTATTTAAACTTTGGCCACATCTGGGCTATAATTTAAAAATGCCTGCTATACCACGTACAACAGCACGGGACATCAAGCACACAGACACAAGTAATCATTCTATGCTCCTCATCTTTGTTACAAATATTAATATCAAAAGCAGGAATAAAATTTCATTAATTTATACCTTTTTTCATAAACATAAAGAAACTGTTTCTGTGGCAGAGAAATAAGATAGCACAGAAATTATCTATTATGTCGGGTATCTCTATCTCATGACTACCGTGCAAGGCATGTTCTGATGTAAGTGCAAGGTAAGGGCACTAGAATGCAATGCTTATTTACCTGAAACTCTGCCTCCAACAGAGAAGGTTCACTCGGAGGATCTTTTCTTTTCAGATTGTTGAGGTAGGAGTGCAGCTCTGAGAGACTGACCTCTGTTTCTCCATACTGATTGTATTCCACTAGCGCTTGATGGATAAGGATGTACTGAGACTGGTGTTTCCCATTTGATGGGTTTAAAAATGAAGTTATTAATAAGTAAAAACAAAACCAACATAAGAATTATATCACTCTTTTAAACCATTGTAAGAAACTATTACTCCCATGATGTTATTAGTGTTAATAATACGAAGCACTAAATACATATGTTATATTAAATACATAAATATTAAATAAATATTAAATAGGCATTAAATACAAGTATTAAAAATCAGAGTGGCTTCCAAGTTAGACATTTTGGAGGACATTTAGTGTGTAGGATGAACGGTGTTTGGCATATAAATGTAATGTCATTCAAGAAATATGCAACTGAGATTTGAAAGGTCTGCAAAACACTTAAATAAGTCAAAAACAGGCAATGCATCAGTCCATAACTTTTATTGTACTCTCAACTCTACTGAAGACAGTACCTAAACTGTCTACCTAGACAGACAGTTTTTAGAATCTGAAAATCAAGTTTGACTATGCAAGGTCAATTTTGCATTTGTGATTTGTATGCCAAAAGCTGGATTATCAACGTAAAATGTTCTTCTTGGCTTCTTTTTTAAAGCCTAAACTTAAAAGTTGAGGTTTCTAAACCTGGAAAACTGTGTTGGAAGTTTTTCTCTCTCTTAATATTTTCCAGAGCTACATTTTGTATTAACAACTTCAACTGAATTGCAGCAAAACCCAAAACAGAACAGCGCAGTTCTGAGCAATACTGATGAAGCCCTAGCAAAGGAGAATACTAAGTGACAGGAGTTTTAGTGACATACCTCCACTTGAACCATGAGGCACCGCTGCCGACGCAGCTTCACAACATAGCCATAAACATCTACTCTGCCTTCTGCATCCAGCCCCTCCAGCATGGCATCAATTCCTATGTATGTCCCAGTGCGCCCCACGCCAGCACTGCAAAGCACAAAGGGATTTGGTTATCGAGTGGGAATGGTATCACTGACGGGAACAGTCAGTGAGAAAGCATAAGAGAAAATGTGTAACAGGACACGAAGCAACTGAAAACAGTTCTTGCTGTAAATTAATTGGCAACACAAAAAAAAAAAAAAAAAAAAAAAAAAAGATTAATTTGCATTTTAAATACCTTTCATTGAAAGTAAGGCAAATATGGCCAAAAGTGGTGATTATAGCCAGAGTAGCCCAACATTTATCTGGCTGCTTTCTGAAAGTCCAAAAGTTTGTGTATCCTCAAATTTTATCAACCCAATTATCAGATCCTTCAGAAAACTGGCCTTTTTAATGCATCTTTGTCTGCCTTACTTTCAAGTAATCAAGTCATAAAATTTAGGATTAGTCAAATACCTTTGCCAGCTCCCTTTTCTGAATAGCTTTATTTCATGTTCATATAACGTTAACAAAATTTTAATGTTAACATTAACATTAACAAAATCATATGTATTTACCTGCAATGAACCACTATTGGGCCACTAAAAAAGTTGCTGAGAGCATTAACTCTGCGTCGGAGTTTAAGAAGGAGATGTGGATCCTCAGGGACTCCATGGTCTGGCCAGCTTGTAAACTGAATATGAGTGACATCTCTTCCAGCTGTCCTTTCCTTTCCCTAGACAAAGTGAAATGTGGGGGTTTTTAATATATATACACAAAGCCAAAATCAAGTGCAGATATACAAAGCAGAAGAAAAATAAGGGCAACAGTCATCAAATGTTGAAACAGAAATTTCTCTTTCATTCAGTGTGCTGTAATGTTGTAATCCAAATGGTCTCAGGTTACAAGATTTTTCATATTCAATTTTAATTTAAAAATATCCATGAATCAGGAATACACAAGACTCCAACAGAGGACAAGCAGGAGGTTCATTGTTGCTAAAAATAAGTTTTTCTCAGGTTAGCCTATGATCCAGAGTACAATAGTCTCCCCACTCTTGGCCCGTGTATAGTTCTGCTTACTTCAAGGGGTACAGACTGGTAATTCTCTTGCATCTCCTAGGAGGAGCCTGCTGATTACAACAGATTTAAAAAGAAGAAAAAAATAAACTGCAACTCAGAGTTCTACCATTTAGAAGTAGGTACAATAAACCCTTTGATTTTTCATGAGACTGACTCTCTTAAGTCACTTGATTAAATCACGTCAGGTCTTGAGTCCTGCTTTCATATATTGCTGCTAGATTAAAAGAGAGGACATACACTTTGGTAACCATGATTATAAAAACAAAATGAGAAAGACATCTCACTGGCATTCTGTCACTGGCCAAGATTTAGCATGGCTATACAGGCCACTGCCCAGTAACGACCAAGTTCGTATTCAAAGTTGAACTATCCAGTTGTGGCACAGTTATTCACACAGTTATTTGCGATTGTTTCAGTAATTATACATCACTATTCCACCAGAACTGCAGAATCCACTTTCTCACCAGGGACCACTCTCAAATTCCACAACCAATATCAGTTTTGTCTATATTAATGTGATGTCAGCCAGAGAGCAGACAGCTCTCAAAATATCAGCTCTCAACCTGCAGCAGTCTCTTAGTTCTAAGGTCAGATTCTTGTAGTCACAGAGCAGTGTCTTTGTTAATAGTTAATTCTTAACATCCCGATGTTCTTACTGTCTTCGTGTGAAGTTACAACTTCCTTTTAATCAGACTACTTCCTGAGAAAATTTTAATGCCACATGAGACAGCAGAATGGGAATTTCCAGCCGTAGTCATGGATCAAGATGGGTGGAGTCTGTCACAACCATTTTGCTGAAGATCCCTCAGCAGATTTACTCTTCGAGTCTCAATGCTTTTAGCTACGACTTACGCCCCATTTACCCTCACTGAAATACTTTCTCAAAAGGCCTGTGAGGAACATTTGGCCTTAAATGGCCAGTTTTGTTCTCAATTACACACAGAGCAACTAATGATATTTCAGATGTATAAAAGACAGCAATTAACCAGCCTTAATGATTCTACATGTAGCCAAATGATAATTTAAAAAAAACACTTATGTTTATAAATGCACTTGAGATTGCCCGAATTTGTAATTGTCCCACCGTACAATTACCATGAGGGTAGGTAATGTCACTCTATGATTCACATTGACTTTACTTGCAGAAGGTTATGCTGAGATACACACAAACCAGTAACATTTCTGTGTTAAAGAACAAGCTGAACATCTAAGGAAATCACCATGTGTGAAGTTCTCCGTACTTAACAGCATATTAACAGTTTCCTCCTAAATGTATATTCCAGAGTACAAAGAAAAATACATTCTAAGTTGGGAAATATATTTCTAACTCACATTTCTTGTAAGGAATGACACCTACAGCTAAGAAGTTTTCTCCTAAGCTGTAATACTGCACAGGGAAAAACAGCAGTGCTTCTCCCATTGATAACTGACTCTTCTTTTAAAAGGATCTCTCAACGACGCTTACAGACTTGAATAGCCCAGTTCCAGTCAGCCTTACACTTTTGAATCAACTTACGTTTGTGATGTGTAGTTTTTGAATGACATAGTCTGGACACGTTTTACTTTCATTGATCTTCACGATGATGTCCCCATACATTGCAGATCCATTCTCCATTGATGGCCAGTACTGGGCACATTTGTTCTGTGAAGATATGAAGTTAGGTGAGTAGCATGACGTAAAGTGGCAGAGATCTGAGAGCTACAAGTCTGATTTAAAATAGATGGCAACTCAGTATAGTTTTACCAACTTCTGACAGGTCTTGTACTCCCCTGAAAAGGCTGTCACTGCTTAGGATGCCAGTGCCAAGTAATTCCAAATATCCAACAGTTCAGGTCTCTGACCTGAAATTTATGCCCATGGAATTTAGCTTTGAATATAAAGTGGGGAAAAAATCCTGTACACAAGCTGAAAAAGTGAACAGCTACTGCTGCTGTTGCCTGAAGGCTGTAGAAAAGTTTGTGGCTACTTCTATGGCTTTTCAGTCTTCGGTGAGGGATGTTGGCCCTGCCTGCCTATAGCATCAACTTGGGGATGCTGTAAATCTGCATGCTACCAACATTTTCACCTTTAAAAGCAGTTAAAACAGCAGTTCCTCTTCTTTCTGCTGTATCTGGAATAAGGAATAAAAGCAAGCCAGAAGCATCTAGAAGCATGCAGTTGAAGGTAGGGCAAAGACAACAGATAAAAAAAATATTCTGTCTAGGATTTACTGAGGGCATTGCCAGGATATCAAAAGATAATACATAGGAGAAAAATACAAATGATATCTTTTATGACAGGTCTGTGAGGAGCTAGAATTCTACCTTGAGCCCTTTTCTGGATTTATTAGCTATAGTTTGGAAGCTGTCTGTCTGCTACTTATAGCTGTGACTAAAGTGACATTTTCTGATGAGACTGGTAATTCCATAGGGCAACACTGCTTTGATATGCTTTCCTACATAGGTTTTGCCACAAGAGAACAGCAAAGAATGAATACAAAGTACTAAGAAGAAAATGTAGTTCACCAGAGCACAGCAACTCATTCTGTTTTCAGATAAAAGAAGGATGGAAAGATGGATATTTCTCACCCTCTTTCCTTCCTCACAGCGAGTCACCATGACAATAATTGTTGCCTTCTGTTCCCAGATCATCCTCCAGAAATCATCCATGGTTTCATCCTTGGGGCCTAGCAGGAAATGTTTTAAGAGAGTTTTTCAGAAAAACTACATGAAAAAAAAAAACAAAAAACCTTGCCTTCTTGACTCGCTTAGCCACACAGTCTGAAAACCTAACCAGAGATCATGCAAAGAATAGCCACAGACTTGATTTCATTATGACTGCTGCCATTATGCTACAACATTTTAAAAGTCTCATATATAACTTCAGTGCATAGCTGTGAAATCTGAAAACTTTTGGTGTAAAACTATACATCATGAGAAATCTGTCTTTGAAGTACAATTTATTTATCTTAACAAAATGTCTTAAGCAAAAATTCATTGGCAACTTCTTCCTATTAGATATCAGAATTTCAGATTTTCAATTTTTCTTTAAATTTACTAATACTTTTTTACTATTTTTTAACAAAAAATGGATTAATAAAGAAAGCATATTCTTTTAATGTTAAAAAATACCTTGTGCAGCAATGTATTTTCTTGGTTCTTTGAAGCCCTGTAAGAAAGTATAACATTATCAATGCACAGAAAGGAAGCATGATCAATTCAAAAGATTTGCCACTTTCAAAATAGATTCGATATCCAACAGTCCAATAATGCCAAATACATTATAAAGATGGAAAAAACTCAAATGGAAATCCTCAAATGAGTTCATGAAATGTACAGACTACAGAATTTCTTCATAGCACCTAAGACTTTTTTTAAGAATAAGTCACTCACATCAATATAACTTGCATTGATATAGTCTGATCCTGGGTCTCCTGGGATCTCCGAGAGCTCAACACGGTTATGATCATCTGTTTAAGTCATTTAAAACAAAATAATTATCTCAAGGCACTGAGAAAAAAAATACTTACAAAACATGCAAAAGTTGTAACAAATACTCACATGGAAGGATATCAATGTAGCGGTTCTTGTTCTGATTATGGCTTTTTTTGGCCTCCTTTATTGAAAATTTAGTGAAAACTCTAGGAATACTCTGTAAAATACAATGTTTCTTTACTGGGTAAGCATATTGCTAAAATAGCTTCTACTTATAGTCAAATGTGTATGGAAGAAATTTGGTACTCCCGAGTCTGGAAGGTAAAATTCTGTTTCATATGCCAGTACTTCACATATTTATCTAAAATCAACAATTTATTTTCCCTTAATATAAATAATGTATATATATCCACAACTATATATTTTTATATCCTCATGGCTATGCAGTAAGAGAAAGTATTAAGATGTACTTTAGAATGAGAAGTATTTAAACTGTATTTTACACTTCTGCTGAAAACCACCTTCAGGAAAAAAAGTGCCATGATCTTATAATGAGGAAAGGTTGGTAGCAAAATTAACTGAAACCTATTCGCTCTTAGATGGGAATTAACTCAGTTTCTTAGATTCTTATTATTTTATATACTTATAACCAGTGCATACACTTCACACAACTCTTGAACAGAATTATTCCAACCACCTGGCTACAAATCTGTGGTATATTTTAAGCCAAAACCAAACCTGAAATTCATCCAAGAAAAGTCTTCCTTCATCAGCAATCTTCCTCTTGTACATGTCCAGCAGTTGCTCCGAAGGTATTGGCTCGATGTTCAGAAGTTGCCTGTCATCATCTTTAACTGTGTAAATACGTTGAACATTTATTGCTACTGTCTTTGAAAATGTAGATTGCATTTCAATAAATGTGATTCTCAAACTGTCAGATAAATTAACAAAAGGACAACCTCTTTAGCAAAGCATGTTTAGTTTTCAAAACAATGGTGTTGCCTAAGGCAGGTTGAGCAAACGGGCCCTGGGCAGAGCAGAACCTGTTCACCTCTGCCACCCCACTGGATGAGGAGGAGGCTACCCACAAGGACATTGCATCAACAGCATTTCTGTACAAGGTGGGGACTGTCACGTCCAGATCACCACAACAGCCCCAACATCCACAACAGTTCATGGCCTTGCCCTCTGCTTCAGTTCTGGTCATCTATCGTCAGCGGTAAAACAGATTACTGTGCAATCAACCTACAAATGTAACAACATGTGGTGCCTACTTTTACAAATTTCTCCAAATTATTCTCTGAGTTGCAATAATCTGTATTATCTTTAATGATAAAGTAATGACTGAACAAGATCTAACATCTCTAACTGGACATTTATTCATTTTTAATTTACACTGAAAAGATATTTTTTTTAACAATCATGTGTCAAAGCAAATGGATTTGAATATTAACACAACTTCTCATTTAATGTTGTTAATTTCTGTGGGCTCAAATGACATAAATTATTTCATTCTTGAAGTTTCCTGGTATCGACTGATTCTGCCTTTCTTCATAGGCTTTGAAATTTTGCAGTAAAAACTGACTGGCTTATGTTTAAATTCTTGCTTTGAAAAAGGTGCACAGGAAAGGCAAATTCTGGTTGAAGCTGTATTTGATTCTGGACTTACTCTTAGGGCTAAACATACCACAACTATTATCTAGGATAATAAAATTTGGGTTGTAATTAAATAATAAACAAGAGTTTTTGAAGTACTGATAAACTTTCAACTCATTTAAGTATAAATACTTCTGCTATGTATTTTCTGAAGTATTTTTTCCTCCAAATGAGGTGTTATCCTGTTGATATCTATAATTTATTTATACGACCTAGAACGTAAATAATCCAAAGATGGCAGCTAGACATGTGACATTTTATTTCCACTTGCTAAATATATAAAGATACTTACTTGCAACAAGGTTCACGCCTTCAGAAGAATTGCTGTAGGAAACAAAAACATCTGTAAAAGCCTTGCCTAGTAAGACATATAGATGATAATGAGTTAAGCAGTTTGGTATGTGAACACCAAGACCATTTATAATCAGCAGCTGCATTACAAGCTCTCTGTGAAATTAGTACAAGAGGGCTACAACTGGGACTTAGAGGCCCAACGCAGAGGTGGTTGGAAGCCTTGTCCTCCTACTCTGAGTGTTATTGAGGGGGAGAAACAAGAGAACCACATCAAACAGCTTTACTGCTTGCACAACTTTGTCCATATTACCTGCAGCAAATACCTTTAGTTTCTTCACTGGAGTGCCTGCTCACACCATCTTTGTTTCTCTTGCTAAATAAGTGACAAAAAGCTAACATATACATAAAATACAATGAAATTGAGTTTAATTGCTAAGTAGCCAAGAACAAGCCAGACTCTCTGGAGCTGTACAAGCAAAAATTAGCTTTGCTTCCTTAAGCATAGAAGTTTCCATCTGAGCAAGAGCAGCTCCCTGTCCCGCTAAGGGACAGAACAGGGCAGGGAACAGGGCTGGAAGACACAAGTCCCCAAGTTGTGCTGTTGCCGGAGGGCTGACGTGTTTCTGAAGAAACTGCCCTAACTGCTCTGTCTCTACCAGCAGCAAATGTCCCCTCACACGTTGCACCACCTCCTTCACAGCAATAGCAGCAATTATCCTGGTCTTCCAGTGCTCTGGCAGCCATCAGGGAAGGCAGTGCCCACTCTTCTGCCAGCATCCACTGTCCTGCAGACCTGCCAAGGCACCTAGAGATGACTATAATAAACAAAGCCTCCCTGAGATATTGGTTTGGGTGAACAGACATTTGGAAGTGTTCCAAGAAAGTGTGTATTATTTTCACTACTTTAAATTTAAATAATGGAGGAAAAGGTTTCTGACATTTGTGAACGTTTTTTCACAAAACTAGTGACGAGACATTTTGTTCCAGCAGATGGGCTCTTCTGTGCCCTAAGAATGAGTATAGCAGAGAGATTTGAAATCTTTCATTGCATTTGCATTGGCAGACAAACCACTAAAACTTGAGTTCCTTTTGAAAGGATTAAAAGGTAAAAGGATGTCTTTTGTAACTTGTAAACTTGTAAAATTTTTGCTTTACCCATTGGGAAATCTTGTGGAAAAACAGAAAGCCTCCTCTCCCCACCCACCTGCTTTACATGAAACATGAAGCTTACCTAAGCTTTTTCTTGTGAAGTTCATAGATTTTGTACAGAACCAGTAGTAAAGCAATTGATGTCAGAACAATCAAGAATGCTAAGAATATAATCAGGGCTCTAGAATTATCTAGCAACAGAAAAAAGAATACATTTATTATTTCTTGAAAGCATAATTAATGGAATTTCAAAATTACATTTTTTTCCTTTTTTAAAAAGATCTGTATATTTCCTAGAATCAAGACACACTGACTTTTTTGTGAAAAAAATAATTAAATAGTTTTCAGATTTTAGTGTAAGTTTGTTATTCCAAAGTGCCAAAAACTTTTAAGCTCACAGAAAAGGAAGGAACTTCATTTCTTCATTAGTAAAACTGTCACTTAAACTCTCTACGTCCATTGTCACAATGCTACAACTCACTCATTGGTTTGGCATTACCGCACCTGCCTCCCGCTCTGTGTGAGCGGTACACCTGAGCGGAGCTCTCAGCTGCTCCTCATCTGGGAGCTGGAACCCCGGACAAGTCACAGATGTTCAGTTCCTGAAATGCAGGCTCTGAACACAGGGAAACACTCCTGAAGTGAACACTTTAATTTAGAGACATGAATTTCTAGTTGCATTCAAATGTTTCCTGAAGAAACCACAGCTGTGTAATAATTCTGAATTACAGTCAATGACTTGTCAACACGATCTGTTACATTAATGCTGCATGAGGATATTGTTTTTTTCAAATGCAGATCAACTATTTACTATAAAAGGCAGTTTGGATTTTTAGTTAGGAGCAATTGTAGTGGAAGTCACAGTTTACACTATTACTCTATGCTATGCTGAAGTCAATAAGTAAAAATGCTGTATATCTTTACTTACATCTGGTTTTTATACTCTTCTTTACTGGCTGCCCTCTATGTTCTCCATTAAACACCAAGATCTGCATGCAGTGGGTGAGAATAGAGAAGATATAACAAGTAAAATTTTCTGCATAAAAATTTTTATAAAGCAAAACACAATGGATATTCTAAATACATCCATCTATTTTCAACAGATCAACCTCACTGACGGCAGGATCTGCTGTCTATCTTTTTATAGCCATTTATAGTGCAGCTCAGGTTTCTGCTGAAGTTACAGCAAGATCTAGATGCAAAAATATGCAGATGACTGGAAAAAAAAGTTAGTGAAATAGAAGACATTTTACAAAATCAGACCTATCTCAAGAAAAAATCAAATTTATCTCTTATCAAAATAAAATCTCTCAACTCTGAAAAATAACCATGCAATACATAATAAACCATCATTATTTTATTTCCTTCAACAGTAAATATACAAATAGCCAACTGAATTGGATATTTTTAATACAAGTTCCTATATGGGAAGTAATTCATAGAAGTTTAAATTATAGAAGCCAAAATAAATATTTTTAAAAGATGCTTTCTTGCAACGTTAAATTTTGGATACTTTAACTGGTATTAAAATACTGACTTTGTTTAGATGTGTTTATACTTCAAAGTACATTTTACATTTATCCAATCCTTAATCGAAATTCCTGTCAGATCCAATAGTCAGCTTGAAGTTTGTACGTCAAATATTTCACTTTTCTGATGAAGCAAAATCAATCTTATCATTAAACTAAAGACTTAATGCTAAACAGTGGATAATATTAACACGACTGAAAAATAGCTATTTTAATAGTAATATTCTCCAGCTGCAAATCCTCCAAAAGGGGAGGAGAAGGACTTCCAGCACCATTGCTGACTGCAGACCAAGTTCTTCCTGAGCCTGCCTTCCCCCTAAGGGACACCTCTCCTGAAGGCTCAAAGGACTGTGCCCCAGCTCCCTCCCTCTGCTCTAAAAGGACGATGTGTTCAGGGGGTTGGTGGTTTCTGAATTCTGCAGCTGGAAAGAAAGCAACGGCAGGTGGTACCACCCAGAGGAGCAGCAGAGGTGGCAGAGAAAACAAGGAAGAAGCTTCTCAAATAGCAAAAGCCAGGAACCTAGTGCAGCAGTTGGGGTCAAAACCTCACTAAACCAACAAAGTATATTGGGTAGGTGCCTGGGTACTCTCTGAACAATTCAGTGTGCACACGGAAAGGAGTTGTGACATCCGCCAGCTCTCACAGGTGATCTGTTTTTCTCTGCAGCCTTCCATAACTTGACCCAGAATTCTTTCATTACTAGTTAAGTCCATAAGGCTTTCTCTGTTTTTCCAGTAAGAACTGGGCAAAATAAGTTTGAAGCAGAAGCAAGGGCTTAAAGCCAAGCAGATGCCAGTTTCTTCCGTGTGGCAAGCATTTTCGGCTCCTACAGGACCTCACTTTTATTTTCCAAATACAAACCTTTCTGAGTAGAATTTGTGGTCTTGGGCCAACACCTAGTACAACGCAAGTTGTACTGCATTTCCTCAGGAGACACATACAAGAGAGGAAAAGATTGTGGGAAAGGAATGAAAATAGTTCCTAAAAGTAAGAAAACTCCATCATTCCTACTGGTTACTTACTTACCTAAACTTTACTGAGAGGAGCTATCAGAATATAAAAAACATTCCTACTGGCCACATTAAGGGGATCAGGCAAAACCATTGGCTTTACAAGCAACAAATGCCAAAAGGGTGAAATGCCTGAAAGAAGAGAAAATAGCAGGAGGCCTTCAGGAGAGGGAAGCTTGTAAAGAAAGGATGATATATTTTGCAAGGAAACAAGGACAGGCTTGTAACAGGCTGATGTAAGGACATGAGAAAGGATCTGAACTGCTCTACACTAACTAGTCCCTGAAGCATCAAAAATCTTCACAGCAAAAAATTCTGAACAATTTATTTCTGAGCAATTATCTCAAGATTTAAATCCCGTATTTATTCTCTGATTGAAATGACAGTCACATATTCATTTAATGAAATTGTTGGAAACACTAAAATATTGGTTATACTTCAGAAACTGTTTTAAAACTTAGAGAAAACCCAAATTTCTCTCTGTCCAATGTACACACAATCCATTGAGCTTGTATTTCTCATGTTGTCAGAACCTACGTGGAATAGCACATAAGGGATTGATCAATAGGCTGGACACATAGCATTTTATTTCCGAAGTAACAGCTACTTCTTTACATCTGTGGCCTACAGATCCATAGATTAACTCCTCTGCCACCATATTTGCCTTTTTTCCTAAAATCAAATATAATATGATTAAACAATGAAAATACAGCAATATTTTATGTATTGAATTTAATAAGCCTACTTACCGTAAATGTATAGTTTGTCAAATACATGAGATTTTCTTTTTTAAAATCACAACGATTGTCGCTTCTGTCTTTTGTTCCATCATTTTCCCAAGTTAATTCAAATATTTTTTTTTCTCCATACACTTGTTGACTTTTGCACTTTATTTGGACAGCATTATCAGCTGTCAATGTTGCATTAACATCAGTCACTTGCTCTGGTTCTGTTCACAAAAGAAGCGTTACTGGTTCTATTCTCATGATTTCAAACCAAACATTTCAACAGCTGTATGTCTTCATGTCTATTTGTTATCTTCACTCTTAACAATTTCATTTTCTTCCTTAAACATTTCAGTCCCAATTTAACCAGATAAATAAAATCAATTTTGAGTTAACCATAGGCTTATCTGAATGGAAAAGTTGTGAAGGGGAACTGAAAAGGCTGGGATATTCAGAGCTTTTCTGACAGTCAGGCTGCAAAGATAATATGATGGCAAGTCTGTTGCGACTGACATGAGTTTCTCATTTGAGGAACATGGGACAACAGACAAGATGGGAACAAACAGTATTCTGTGTGAGTCTATGTCTCAAAACTTCTGTAAATGAAATTTTCTACCAGGAGTTACTATTATATTTTAGTATTTGGAATAGCATCCTTTTGCTTAAAGTCTCACATTACCTTAAAGCTGGCCTAACTTTTAACTTTTTAATGACAAGGAATCTGTTAAATCTAATCTGTATTTTCCAACTCTAATTTTTTACGTTGTAGAAAATGGGTTTCAGACTGGGGGCACAGCCCAAGGGACCTCTCATTGAGAGCTTATAAAACTTTTCATCAAGTAAATAAACTTCTGCATAAGGCAGCTCCATTAGCCACATTTCAGTAGAACACCACCGTGGAAATATTCCTCAAAATCACTTCCATTTGCAAGCTAGCATATTAAAAAAAAACAAAAAAAAAAACCCCAACCAAACAAAAATCCCACACACACACACAAAAAAAAAAAAGGCAGTTGCTTTTTCCTTCTGATGAAGAGCTAAGATGTGTGAGGCTTTATGAGCAGATCGAATGTCCCGGGTGGGGAGTGGCAGGATATTTGGCTTGGCTGTGTGGTTATAACATATCTGCTCATTTTTATCCATATGACAGATTCGTTAGATTCCTATTCAGCATATTACTGAGAGAGCTGTGACAAGGAGAGAGTGAATATTTCCGGAAGCAATGTGTTTGTTGAAGATGAGAAAACGTCTTATAAAATGTAGGGTGTTCTCTCCTTCTAAGGAGTTGTGCTCTACTGATACAGTCTCTTGTTCAAGAAGCCATAAAACTCTTCCATTATGTTCTTGATCATGTTATCTACTCTTGTAACAGTTGGAGAGGGTTTAATAAATACCATTAATTCATGAAGACAAGCAACTTGCTATTTTCCTCAAAAAGTTAGGGAACCAATGTTGTTTTCCAGAGCTATAAATTTATATTGTGGACTGGAGTCTACACCTGAGTTATTAAAATATAAGTGGTCCCCAGAAAGTGGGGGCTACAAAATATAACATGCTCAAACTAGATTATCATAGAGAGAAATGATTGCGCTCAAATTAGGGCTGTCTAAAAGACTTTTTCAGTATCTGTTACAGTTAAGTCTCCAATGAAATGGTTTACATTACCAATCAATTCATTTATCAGATTTATTTTTTTCTGCTAGGGCTTTAGGTGATAATTTTGATCCCTGCATTCTTTCAATGATAAACTAAAATTTGTCAGCTCAATGAGTAATAGGGAGATTCTAATGCTTTTGTGGATTGTCTATAAAACTGGTTACAAAACCTCTCTATATTCTGCATATTCCACAGAGGAATAGGATTCAAATTTAAAACAATAGTCTGCCAGAAGTCCATGTACTTCCCAAAGCTCTACAGAAACACATTTAATAAAAACAGCAGTCAGATTTAATGTTCTTATATGCCTATTTCTACATACTTTTCAGGAGTGCTAAAAGCAACAAAATATTTAATTATTCCTGTTGGGGTGGGGGGAGGGAGAGGGATCACCACTTTATCACTAGATCACCAGCACAAGACTAATATTTTATGTTTCACTAAAAAAGTATTAAAATATTTTGCTTATTCAGTGAAATTAAAGGAAGTATTAATTGAGGATCTTACCAGGTATAAATAAATTTTCCCTATAGCTGTACCTCTATATTAGCTGAGCCTGGAGGTGGTGGAACCAGAGCTAAAATGTATTGGAAGAAACTAGATAAACATGGGGGTGTGTGCGTGTGTGTGTGTGTGTGTTGGTGGTTTTGTGATATTATTTTTTTTTCTCAAAGAAGTAATTAAAACAGTACAGGGCTCCACACCTAAAGATTAAAAGGGGGAAAAACCCACCACCCCAACAACAGAAAGCAATGTGTCTCCATTACGCCTTGTCTCTATCAGGAAAATATCTGCAGTGTGGTAGTTTTGGGGGGAGCGGGTCAGCTTTTCTTCTAGTTCTATTAATTGAACACGCGTGGCAAACAAAGAACCGGGACCAGGAGGGTAAGCTTTTGAAAGTACAGCCCCAAAAAGGTGCAGAGACCTTTCTGACAGCACACAGGTTGGCATACATTTGGCTTTAACCTAATGTGGAATCTTAGAAGCCGACTGTGTATGGGCATACCCGAACTGCCCAAAACGTGGTACAGGCATCACTGTCGGTGCAGGCTGGATAATGCAGGTCTGCTTTGAGCAAACAGGCAACGACAGAACAGACAGCACATTCTGCACATCCTTGTAGCTTTCATGCCACAAACAAAACAAAATGAAAGTTTTTCATTCTTTTTGCTTAATTTGAATCTTTTTTTTTAGATTGAGACATAATGCTTCCTAAAATTTTATCAAGAATTTCAAATTAATGCAGATTTTTTAAAAGAAAATCTAGTATATATAACAAGAATACTAACATGAAATGCATAATTACAAATAGATTAACATTAAGTAATGAAAAAAGAAACACTAATGATATGTCAATAAAATTCTTTTAACGTTAATCAGTTTCTTGGCTAATAGTAATAACATGTATGAAATACAATGAAGTACAATAGAAGGTACATATTCCCTGTATTAGTATCAGCATAACAGTTAGCAAACAGGAGACTTACCTGCTGATTTTGTTCTAAAGCTACATCTTCCAGGTTTTCCCATAATTCTTCCATTATTACTGTATTTGCTGTTTGTATATGGAGTCACAGATACAGAACCTAAGCTATAAGGTTCTAATTTTTGGCAAATAAAGTTAGTCATGTTGTCAAGTTCTTTCTCTTTAAGAAAAAATGAAAAATAAAATTAATTAATGAAATTAATGACATTGATGTTAGGAGCACAGTAAGTTTTACACTTCATCAGAGCTACCTGAAGCCACCATCTGTTTTGATTACCTTATACTTACTTGGTTTATCTTCCTTACTAAGGCTAAGTGAAGGCTCAGGAAGAGAAAGAAATATATTCCCCAATCAAAAAGATAGAAAGTTGAGGGTTTGTTCTGTTTTGGTTTTTACTTTCTCAGGATGTCATTTACATAGCTGTAATTGAAAACTAACATAAAAAGAGAGGCTGACACTTTCTTCTGTGTTCAGCCTGGGAAAGGGTTAGGAGGCAGATGTCAAAAGGCACCGAGCACTGGGCAACTCTATTCTGGCACGATGAGAGAGAGAGATGTGCGCTTTTGGTAAGGGCAAGCAGGACAGAAAGGAACTGCACCAGAAGCAACATGAGCGAAGCTATTGCCCACACTGCAGCTGGGGGGGGCTTTGGTCTGGGGAACTGGAGAGCAACGGCTGCTCTGTGCTGCCTTTGGGCTGCCCCAGACATCACCTCCCCACACCCCGGCACACAAACGCAGCCTCCTACGCTGGCCAAACCAGACCAGCCACAGAAGCTGGTGCATGGGGCTGCCACCCTTCTTAGCAGGGGTCAAATGTGGGGCATGGAGAATGGGAGATGATTTGCATATGGGGGGCACAGGAGCATGACAGCCTTCGGTTACTGTGGCAGTCCAGGTTTACAGAACGTGCAGTATGTGAACAGAAAGGATTAATTAACCCAGGAGTAGCTTAAAGCTGACATATATGTCTTAGAATCATGTATTAGGCTATTCATTTTCAAAACTTCATTTTCAAGTCCTTGTTTAGAAGAAAAGATCACACACTTGGAAAACATAGTCCCAGTATAATGGACACAAACGTACCCACCTAAATGTAAGGTGGCCTAAAACATCTGAAAGGAGTCACCATTTAGTAGAAGACAACCACCTGGCATTATCTGTCTAAACATGTATATTCTCACTGCCATACTTAGGACCCCTGACTTTTTCATACTCAGAAGGTAGGTCCCTGTCTTCTCAGAGAATATATTAACCAGCTACAGTAGCATTTCTTGAGACGAGAGCACACCATGCTACAAACTGATCAGGCAACCGATGATCTTGTCATAACTTAATACAAGAAGCATGAGAACTGAAGGGTGACAGAATTGTGTCCTGAAATGCTAAACTGAATAACCACATGGTTCAACTGGTACAACCTCCAAGGAAAGAAATCTGAACATTTGTACCCCACCCCCCCCAAAAAGAAATATTGTATGCACAATTTGAAGAGATTCCAATATGGTTTGACAATGCACCGTACTTGGTGGTCTGTAAATATTAAAACATGCAATGGATCACTCAATACTGAAGGAGTATATACTTACCTACATCATTGCATATCACAATATAGCCATGTATAGGACCCTTTGAAGTGTCACTAGGTTTCTTCCATGTAACTGTTGCACTTCTGGCATCACAAACTACTGTAAGGTTCTCTGGTGCTTCTGGAGCTGTTGTAAAAGAAAAATAATGGGGAGAGTAGTAAATGTTTGAAAGAAAATGCAAAATATTCCTCTTTTTACCTACTTTAATTAAATGAAATTTCACTGGATACTAAAGCAATATACCAATGTAATATTTTTCTTAGTCTCTTTTGTTCAAAGAAATTACACATAAGTATAAACTGAGTATATGTAAAAGCACCTGTCATGGTTTAACCCCGGCTGGTAATTAAGTACCACACAGCCACTTGCTCACTCCAGAGGGAGGGGGAGGGGAGTTGGAAAGGAATATAAAACTTGAGGGCTGAGATAAGAACAATTTAATAATTGAAATATAATAAAAATGAAAGAACAATAATAACAACAATGACAATAACAGTTATAATAAAAAGCAGGAGGGAAAGAATAAAATCCAGAGGGAAAGGAAGAAAGGAACACACAGCGCACAAGGCAACTGCTCGCCACCCCCCTGACCGGCACATCCCATGGTATGGAATGTATGCAATGCCTCTGGTCTGGTCTGGTCAGCTGGCCTGGCTGTGTCCCCTCCCCCGTTCCTTGTGCCCCCCCAGGCCGGTTTGCTAAGGAGGCCTGAGGAGCTGAAAAGTCTCACATCAAATCACATCAAAGCCACAGCACAGGCTCCACTAGCTCCTAAGAACTTAACTCCGTCCCACCTGAAACCAGGACAGCATCATATTAGAGCAATTTCAAAAATTAAATTAATTCAGGACAAGGTGAATACATCAATACCCTATATTACTAAAATTGTCCAACATTTCCAAATGTTATATATTGGTTTGATTTCTTTATAATTTTAAAAAAAAAACTTTAAATGTCTGACCTGCATTTTTATTTGCAGGTTACTTGATCTAGGTTGATTTCCTTTTTACTTCAGAAAAAAAACCTAAGCTACTTCCAAGGATGATGCTTTGGAAGAACACATCATTTTATCTGGAGACATTATTTGCAATTATGCTATCACATATTTTTCAAATCAAGAACTTAGCGTTTGTTTTTGACAAAGCCTGCACTTTTAGGTCTGGTTTTGGTTTTTTTTTTCATTCACAGTTCCTTACATTTGGCTATGTTCTCACCCTCAAAAAAAAAAATCACCATCTCTGAGAGAAGGAGAGGAAGGCATCAGACTGGAAGACTGGGACTGAGGCTGGAGAGGGAAAGGCAGACTGTGCCTGCAGCCAAAGAACAACCACAAGGGCAGGAGACAAGGCGGGAAGAGCTGGACAAGAACCTGAGAGTAGCTGAGCATGCTGCTCAAAATGTATGTTCAACCCCAGGAAACGGAGATCGTGGGATTCATAGTAGCGGTTTCCAGAAAGAAGTGAAACATAAAGGAAAAATAAGCATTACACTTACCACCATAATCTGTTGTTATGTTGAAGGTTTGGCTGGAAACATTCTTTTCAAAAAATTGTATGGTACCAGTGCAGCTGTACTGATGGTTGGGTAATAAACCATCCAGCTCTGTACAATTTTGGTTTAGTTCTGTAATGTCTGATAAACCTGTAGACAAAAAAAGAGCTTTATCAATATTTTTCACAATTCCAAAAGTACATGGTACCATTTTAACTAGGATTTTCTCTACCATATTTATTTAATACAATTTGTAACAAACTATCATAGATAGTATTCCAAACAGAAGAGCATTCAATGTAATCCAAACACTAGGGTTTAAGTTCTTTTATACTAACTTAGTTTGCATAGATCTTTAATTTTCATCAGTAAAGCTCATATGATTTGACTTTCTTAGAAAACAGTTTTCCCACCAAAATCAAAACATTTCATGGGAGTCTGGCAGAACCCTGGTGTGGCTTCTTAACTCTTCAGCTCCCTAAAACATGCAATCCCCAGCCCCAAGCATTTATCAAACATTTTTTCTGGGACACATAAGGACATCCAGAATCCATATCTTCCCCACCACACTAGGCGCCTTTCATCAAGCAGATCTTCAGGCTGGCCGGCTCAAAGGGCAGCAAACCTGGATTCTTGCCATCCAGGAGCCTGCAAAGCCAGCTGCCCAGTAGTCTGCAAGGGATCAGCTCACAGCAGACCCACAGACTGCAGGATTCCCAGTCTCTCAGCTCCCCTTCAGACCATCAAGCGGAACCTCAAAATCTCCAGAAGTCTGCAGTTTGTGAAGCTGGTAAGCTCATGAGCTCTCTGGGTTTGAACTTTCCCCAGACCTGCAGTGCCTGGGGACCATAGTCCCCAGCCTGGTGATCCCAGAAATTCTGAGCAGCCTTTCCCTCAAACTTGTACAATTAATTTAAATCTGCCAGTCTCTCATTGAAAGACAAGATCAACATTGCTTTTCAAAATAAAGAAATAAATTTTAAAAAACTTTTTTAAATACCTTAGAGGTGTCTTACCTTTGCAGCTAACAGTCACATTAGCACAGGCAGAGTTTTCCCAACATAATTTTGCAGATGTGCTGGTTTCATTCTCAACTTTGAAAGCATTATTGCTGCTCTCTGAAAAGGTTTAATATTATATGTGACTGTGACATTGGCTATATTGATTCTTTAAATAGCAATTTTTTCTTTTACATTTGTGGACTTGTTCTACAATATGAAGATACAATTGGCACAGAATAACATACAAAGAATTTAAGAAGGGATGGAAAGTAAAAATTGAAAAAGCCTACAAAGCTTTTTTTACAAACCTAAAGACGCTGCTGGTATTAAAATATTAAATGAAACTTTTAATCCAACAATCTCTTTAGTGAACAAAATGTCCAGTATAAATAGTAGCTTTCAAGTGCTGGCTGGTCTTGCTATTGCTAACCATGCTGTATATTGCTAATTTAGTTAAACTTCCCTTTTCTCCTTTACAACAAGAAAATTATATTTTTTTACACCCTCCTTTAAGAAAATACTGAGATGTTTTAAGATGCAGCTTCAAAATATCTTGCAAACCAAGCACAAAGTATGAAAATCTTCTGAGTCTTTGAAAAAAGACAACAATAGACAGACTAAGTAATCCAGGAAAGATAAATTGCTGTATGTAGAAAAGGAAAAGAGAAAAGGGAAAGAGAAAAAAGGGAAAGAAAAGGAGAGTGGAGAGGGGAGAGGGAAAGGAACTACTAAAACCCTTCTACCCTTCTATACCTACCAGGTGGAACAATAAGATATTCGTCTGCACAATTTTTAACTCTAACTGTATATCTCATGCATCTCTGAAGTTTTACTGTATAAGTACTGGAATCCACACGAAAGTTCTTATACCCCAAAATAACATATTCTCTGTTTTTTCTGAGATTTTTCAGTGTAACTTTAGCCATGTTCTTGTCATCTTCTACACGTGTTATAATGTACTTCATATCTAAAATAAAAAAGAGCAAACAATGATTTTATGCCAAATTTTAAACCCATTAAAAGTTTTATCGCACCCCTAGTGCCATATATGTTTTAAGAATCAAAAAATGCAGCAAAATTAACTGCTCCATATTCTTTATTTTTATTTTTTACTTTAAACAGTTGTTAGGTCAAAACAGAAAATTCCCTTAGGAAAAAAAACACCCTTTAAAATAATTCTCTATGTAGGAAAGTTAAAGAATTAAAAAGATGAGAATTCCAGAACCAGATTTGCTTTAATTTCAAATGTTATTTCAAAATGGAATACTTTGTTTTGTCACATTGAATCATTTGCTTGAACAGAGATTTCAAATTTTCTTATTCAAAGCATTTCACAACCATCTAGTAAATAATGGCTATAGTTTGTCCTGACAATTAGAAAGGAGAGGTCTCTAATTCTGAAGAGAGATAAACCAATGCATAAACTTTAGTTTTACTTTAGTTATGAATTGCGGTTTGCAGCATGTGATTATCAGCATGATGGGGAAAAATTAGAGAGTGCCTAGTGGAAGGAAGGCAGATCTCTTCTGCAGCCATGATATCAACAGCATAGTGCAAGGCAACTTAACAGAACTGTAAATGAAGATGAGAAGACCACAAATGTTTATAACTTTATTCCTACTCATCCAGAACTGGAAGACAGTTTATAAAATAACCTGAGATGCTAACTGGTCAGTTTTCCTTTTTTTCTGTATTTGAGTTTACTGATTTGGTCAAATGTCAGCACTGTGGAATAGGAAAGGGTTTGGTTCTTACCACAAGGTTCTTCAGTTGTCACTATGGGAGGCTCTACAAGAAAAGAATACAAAACAAAATGAAGGTGTAGCTCAGCAGGTTTGGCTTTTGTTTTTCACAGAGCATTGGAGGAGGGTGGCTGATACTGGCCAAGACTCTTCATTCATTAAATTCAATACAAGTAATTGTAATAGTATTCCACTCACATTTGAAAAGGGAAGAAAACATCCACTACACATAACCTCATTTTTAAACTATTTATTTTAGGGATCATGTGTCTTTCATCATTTTCCAATGACATCACTGACTACAAATCAAACTGGTTGTTAATAACTTTTCTGCATAAAAAGTTACACAAGAGTATTCCAAAATCACACATTCTCATAGCAGTATGATAAGCTGTAGCAATTTCCCAGGATACGTAGGCTGTGCAAAGGCTAACTGAACAGTATCTGATGTCACTAAAGAAACGAAATTTACCTACTTTTTGCACAGTTACTCTTACCTTTGGAAAGAGATTTATGCAACAGTACAAATCATTTTACAACTATTTTTACAGTGAAATGCCCAAAAGAAATTAAGAGTTGGTTTTTAGAAAATCTGTATGGAAGCTTGAGTAAAGAACTTCATCCTGAAAACAAATGCTTAAAATATACTATAGTATAAGTATTACCAAAAGAGACTGATATTTATTTTCTTTCATAGAAGACAGGCCCTAGATTTGCATCCTTCCAGACTGGGAGTCATCTGGCTGAGTAGTGCTCTTGAGAGGGTAAACTGAGAAGGGCCAGGGGAGAGTTACCAAGACGGTTAGGGGCAGACGACCCACAAGTAAAAGCTAAACTCAGCTTGTCAAAGAACTGACAGCAGCTTACAGCTGCTTGAAGGGCAGTTACAAAGACAGTAAGAGTCCAACTCCTAGATGTACTTTGCCCAAGCACACACATATAGTTTTACTGACCCGAGTAATTCCTTACAGCCCAATTGCAATAATAATACGCGTAAACATTTGCAACATTAGATCCCAAGAAAATGTTAATGCAAAGTGAAACAAAAGGTGAGCCACCAGAAAACAGAGAAGCACACAGATCTTGGATGTATTCATACTGTTTTGCTGCTTGGGCAAATTTCTGTGAATATCAAAAGGAGTACTGACACAGTAGTTGACAGACTTCCCCTGCTTACTATGGCGCTGTGTGGAAATAATTTCTATTTTTCACTTGCTTGACAAGTAGCAAATCTGGTATCTTTAATATCACTCATAAAGTATTAATAAGATTCCTAAAAAAACCCCTTAAGTTTAATGCAGTTGTATGCCTAATTTGTATGCCTAAGTTTGATAAGAGAAATTCAGAACAAATTCCCTCATTCTAACACATTTTCTGTGCTTGCAGCATCATAATTGCGATAACTGTGTGCAAGTTTGTCACCTATTGTGTGAGTGGGGATGATCCCAGTGTTTGCTGGCATGCTGACTGGTGAGATGGTGCTGTGCAAAGATGTTGAATTGTAATCATCTGTAAGGAAATAAACAACATATCAGCATTAAAAGTAAAATTCATTATTTCATATGGCTGTGTCATCAGAAATGTCTTACACTATTGCATTATTTTATTTTCTTCTGGGTTTTTTGTAATTTAGAGAAGAGTGCTGAAATAAAAATCATGTTAACATACCCAATAAACCAGAAAATGAGTATTTGGCTAGAAAACAAATTTTGGGGGCGTAAACCACGTAGTAAGGAATTTTGCAATGTACGAGGACAAAGTTTTGGTCATTATTTAGGCATAATCCGGGATGAAGTCAACATAAAAATGGCATTAATAATTGTCAACTGGGAAAAACTTAAACATTTTTCTACAGTCTTATAGTAAAATGCAGTAATGAACAGTGCTTGTGCTTTTTCAGAAGAAAACATCCAGTAGTGTGCGCTGGCCAGATCGCATACCTTGCTTACTGTATTACTTACTATATCTTAGTATTTCTCTCCCTGCTTATAAACCACTGACAGGTTTCTGTATTCTCTTTTAGATCCATTCCTAGTGCTCTTGCTTTGGCAACAGCATTGTTGACAGCAGCTGGAATTTTGATACTATTGTGATGTCTACAAGACTTAGCCATCAGATACCAGATTCTGGAAATAATTCTGGTATTGTCACTACACCAAATTGCAGATACCTTTTCTATTTGATGAACCATAAGCTGGAAAAGGCTACCCTGAGGCTGAACTGCTGAGCTTTCCCCTACAGTTCAGAGAGCAGCAAGTGGTGTCTAAAGGAAGATGGCAAACCTGATGAAGCATTCTCGAAGGCAATGGAAGCGCGTGTGGTGAGGGCAGCAGTGGTGCGTGCTGGGTTGCTGAGTCCCGTGGCAGGGACAGAGCCTGCATGCGTGGAGAAGTATGTGCTGTCTGCAGGAAAGGCACCTGTAGCGAGAGGTACAGCAGTTTCGTTAACGCTTCGGAGGCTACCTGGTCAAGGAAGGACACAAAGCTGCACACACCACAGGACTGGGCTGGGGTGCTCTCGTACTGGGGCACTGTGAGCTCCTTAGTCAGCAAAGGCACACCAAACACTCCAGGTGCCGGGGGGGTCCAACAGGGGTCAGCTGAACATCCAGTAAGTATAATCTTTTTTGGCACTGACTGTACCTCTTTTTTAAATGTTGTGGTTTAAAATATACTCAAATTCATGACTCAAAACCAGATTTGTCCAATATTCCTGCCTCTTAAGACAGTGTATTTCATTTCGTTGGGCTAAATGAAAAGGCAATACACACTCTGTGAGATAATGGCACACAGGAAAAGGAGAGAAGAAATGATCAGAAAAAAAATCAGTGCAGGTCTGTAATGTAAATTAAAAGTTGCTTACCAGGTGTAGTCGTTGCTGACTCAACTCCTTAGAAAGAGAGAGAGAGAGAGAGAAAGTGTAAGTTAAACTTCAAGGAATTAAACACAAGCATATATGCCAAAAATATAGACAGAAACATTCCTTCCCCTTAACCATCCGTGGAGCTTTCCCCGGGGAATTATACATTCTGAAGTCATATTTAGTGGCATGTAGCAACAACCAGACCCCCAAAATATAAAGCCATACATGATACGTGGACTGATAGTGTCCACATTAAAAATAATTTTTCCTTGAGCCAGGAGTCTATGCTGTGCAGCCTGAGGGGTGGAGACAGCACCAGGAGGGCTGTGGTGCTGCCAGTTCACTGAAACAGATGAGCAGCAACGCTGTGGTCCTGAATTCACTGTTACCTTCAGCGGTGCCTGCAGGTGAGAGTGATGTGGAGTGTGCAGGTGGAGGTGACATAAGGGAGGGAGAGCTGGTGTTTGCCAGATTTTCATCTCCTGCTGCACAGTGAGGAAAAAATACCAGGTGAGCAATGCATGAAAGTGAGAAACTCGTTGCAAACAGAAAGGCTAACAGCTGCTCTGAATTTTTTAGCAATAGAACAAGCGGTAATGGTTTTCAACTAAAAGAGGGTAGATTTATATAAAATATTAGGAAGAAATTCTTTACTGTGAGGGTGGTGAGACACTGGAACAAGTTGCCCAGAGAAGCTGTAGATGCCCCATCCCCGCAAGTGTTCAGGGCCAGGCTGGATGGGGCTTTGAGCAACCTGGTCTAGTGGAAGGTGTCCCTGCTCATGGCAGGGGAGTTGGAACTAGATGATCTTTAAGGTCCCTTCCAACCCACAAACCATTCTATGATGATTCTTTGATAATGTTGAATTGTTTCTGCCTCTGGCAAAAAAGAACAAATTCACGTTGCTCTCCGATTCCTACCCAGGCTGTGCAACACATACACTTGGCTTTATTGCAAGAGCCTGGCTTGCAGTTAGGTCTGCAAGACCACTAATTCCAAATTCCCACTGATTTGATTGGGATGCCTTTGTGGCAAAGAGATTTGATCATCCTTTAGCAAGGTGTCAGAGATGCACTGACTTCAGGTATTTGAAAACACAGCTGAAAGAGGCGAATTGGTGTGCAACTTGCAAAAAGCCCAGACGGATTGAGGTGATTTTGTTTCATGTTGTTGACCCAGGAACATCCCTCTTCCCACAGTCATCAGATCCTGCTATGGTGCCTGAGGAGCTCTGCATGAATTGCAGGAAAGTGCCACTGTGACAGCTCAGCATCAAACTCTCATCTAAGAGCTCAGGAGGAAGGGGTGTCCATAAGGAAAACATGAACTCAAAACAGCAGCCTGTTATAGCTTGAATTCTGATTGCTTTCTTCGAAAAACACGTTTTAAATCCACACCTTTGATTTAATTAAAATAAAAACCTAAATATGTCCTCATCCCATTAACAAATGTTGTTAGAATATAATTAACCTCAGTCAACACACATCACCAGATGGCTTTAAGAGTGATGTGGTTAACCAATGTATGATAGAAGTAGATGCCAGTTCAGCTAAAACAGAAAAGAAGCAATATGGTGGTCCTGAATTCACCATTACCTTCAGCAGTGCCTGGAGGTGAGAGTGATGTGGAGCGTGCAGGTGAAAGTGACACAGGGGAGGGAGAGCTGGCAGTTGCCAGATTTTCATCTCCTCCTGCACAGTAGGGAAAAGATATCATCAGTGAGCAATGCATGAAGGTGAGAAGTTCATCTAGAGTAGACAAAGGGAAATGGTTTGTATGGCTTTCTGCGAGCCATGCTTTTCAGAACATATTTGACTGGGGGATACTTAAAATTTTTCATGTTTATCAATATATTTTGCAATACCAAAAGCTAAAACCCTCAAATTATTTCGCATCATCACAGAGCAGTGTATAGAAGTAGTATCAACAAATAGAAGGTGACGTTTTCCTGAACGAAGACCAATTTTATTGCTAAGAAGAGACATCACCACTAATTCTGTTGTCACGAAAAATCCTGTCTATAATTCTCGCCACACAAGGGCTGCAAAGCCAAGCCTCAGCGTTCCTGAAAGTCGTTTACTTTCTCTAATATTAATTTATAAATGGCAGCACCCTTCCTGGACCATCCTGCTGATGTTTAAGAATCTCTCCAAATAACTCTTATCTTCAGGTTATAAAATAACTCTTGACTTGAGCTGGGAGCCAGGAACTTTTCACAACTATAAAACAAGCCTCACTTTTACACTCTGCTTTGAAATCCTGACCCAAAACATTTTGTGTTTATGTAATGTAAAATTTCTGTTGCTAGAGACAAAAAATAGATGGCAATGGCTGGAACCATAAGTTTGTCCTCATCGCTATATTCTTTACTCATTTTGAGGATTAGAAGCTTCCATTCTGACATGAGAATCCTGAAATCATCCCGAAAGTATGCGTATTCCCTCAAGACATCTCTCTCTAACAGGCCGATATGCTTTCAGCAAGGAACAAACCCACTTGGTCAGGAATTCCTTGCTGTGACTGTCCACAAACTGTCATCTGCCCATCTGGGTCTTCCTTTCTCTCCCTTTTTCTACTACTTTCCTGAATTTTGGGGTTGTTTTGTTTTGTTGGGTTTTTTTTGCCATTTGTGTTTTTCAGATACTGCTTTACTGTTTATAATTTCTCTGTTATTTCATCTTCCCTATGTGGTACTTCACAACTGTTGTAGCTCTACACTTTTGAAAATAAACTCCTTCAAACTTTAAAGCAAAAATCCAGGTTTATGTGAAAAACTGCAATACTTATGAAGGATACGTGTTCTATTGCCCTGTTCATGTACCAGCATCAAACCCACATATCTCACCTCTGACACAGAAGCTCAACACGGGCAGATCTCCTGGGACTCCAGGATTTTCTCCTTATCGACCCAACAAGCAGCAGCACATGTTGGCTGCTCAATAGCCACCATGGATTCTGCACCCCGTACAGACAGTTCAGACGACCAACAATAACCATTAATAAAACACAACCAGTGATGACAGTCACCTGTGGAGAGTGAGCAATTTCTTTATGCTCAGAAGTGTCATGAAATGTGTATAAGCCATAATATAAAAATGAATGTAAACAAAAACTAAAATCTTGTAAATACTTTTATAGTGAACAGTTGAATTTGTTGTGGACTGTACATTATTCAAGATCTCTTTCTACAAATTAAAATTTGGAAAAAGCCAATAGTCTGGTATTTTAAAGAAAAAGTATCAATGAAACTAAAATGAAGTTCAGCTAAAATTAGTAATGCAGAGCTACCTACTTCATTCATTATAGAAGTAGGGAGAGATGTTGCCTAAAATCTGGTCCATGAGGTGAGGATAAGGGCCTGCCTATAGTTTTTCTGAAATCATATGAAACTGTCAAAATAAAACTGTTCTTAATTGTAAAAATATAATCTGTAAAAAATGTAGTAGACTGACAACAGTCTGAATAACTTAATAACTGAATAAATGGCTTAGAAGCCACAATGTTAACAGCTCTAGTCTATATATCCTGAAACACAGAACCACATTTACTTTTCTAGAGCTACAGAATTGGCAGATGAAGCTTCCCAACCTGAGAGATGTTACAGACAAGAAGAAAAATGCAGACAATTTTTTGAATTATTGATGTATCTCCAGCATCTGCAATTAACAGTAAGGACTGGAACATTTATTGACAGCAATTGTCTAATCTAACTGTATACATTAGACTGCCAAGGAACCTTGTAAAATCTAACATGTATATTCATCCATATTTGCCACGAGCAATCAACTTTACATGCATCTTCATGTTTTTTTAAACTCAGTGTTTGAAAGCTGGTCACTCTAAGTTCCATGACATGATTTTTCTTTCTTCAACTGGCTTATGAACTGAAGAATCAATTATTCCCCCTCCTTCCCAAATCTTACTTTGGTTCAGCTCATTAAACATACCTTAAGTCAAAAATTAACTTTCTGTGAGCATCTATACAGATCATCCTTCACTTAAACAACTGTTTCCAAGAGAAGAATAAAAGGAATTGCAGAGAAAGTCCTAAATGAAACTCTGATCAGAGATTAATGAAACATTTAGAAATACTTTTCAAGCTATTTACTGATCTCTAATTCAAACATGATGAAGACAAAAATATATACTTCAAGATTCCCTCTTCCAAATGAAGGAAGATACAAGCAAAAGAGGGTTCATAAGACTGTCACAGTGTTGAATTTCTCGTTGCCTCACTCACTCCCTTAAGATTCCTGTGAAAGTCCTTTTCCCCATCTTCTTTCTTGCAAAGTTAGGAATAATGCTACTAGCTTAAATACAGCATGAAGTTTATTAGCTCACTCACGGTGACAGATGCTAAATGTTACACACAATCATAGAACTCGAGGTTGGAAGTGACCTCAAGAGATCGTCTAGTCCAACTGCCCTACTCAGACCAGCGTCAAGAGTAGATCACTTCTTAAAACAGGAGGTTTTTTCCCAGGCTTGCCCTTTTTTCCCTCCAAATAAGTACTGGAGTTTTTACAGAATTTCATGGCAGTTTTATGTCCTTCTAAGCATTTTAGAGGTCTCCTGCTCTTCTATGATTCTATTTTATTTTATGATTTATTACAGCAATGGAATAGGATGCAGTTGAGAAGAATTCAATAGGTGGCACTAGAACACTACAAACCCCTCCCAAACAGCAAAGCAGATACATTGCCCCATATAAATGGAAGGGGAACAGAGGATCCCAACACACCCGACTGTGTTACTCCAATATTAATAGGCATATTGGTGCACTTAATTTACTTTTCCCAATACATCCCACAAGTAACAATTATGTCTCGGCTAATCTTGGGTTACCAAAGTTAACCTCAAAGTCAAAACTGTCTGCTCACTGCTCATGTTTATACTCTAAAAGATAACTCTGGAATTTTGAGAGCTGAAATCTAGTATCATTAACATTTAATAGGGATGTCCAGCCCCCAGAAAACATGCCATGCAGTATGAAAGCCTGATGATTACAAAACTAAGCAAGTTGCTCTGGGTTTAAACAGGAACTATCCCAAACCTTTTCTCAAATCTTAAATTACATCCAGTGATAAGACATTTTTAAGATAGTATGGGTATGATAGGCTCAGATAGCCCAAGCAGAAGGATTGAAGTATACAAAAAGTTTCTACTACTGAAGGAACTTTTCTAAGCTTCCCTTTCCCTTCTCTTGATTTTGCCACCAGTTGGTTCCTGCTGACTTACCCAAAAGATTTGCAACCCATCAGTAACGTTTGAGCAGATCCGGCCTTAGTCGGGTGCCCTACAAAAAGGTCCAGCCAGCACACCCCACGGGCAGGCAGGAGCCCGGCTAATCACTGCTGTTCCCTTTGCTCTCTGGCTACCAGCTGGCAGACAGTGCAGCTGCTGCCTGGAAAAAAGGTTTGAGAGGGAATGACAGGCTGTCGACGTAATACACTTGAAATGGGTGAGCTCCTGAAAGCTCAAAGACACTCAGGCCCTGGGAGTGAAACATAGGACTACCGTATTTTGAAGAACCCTTTCAATGTTCATCAAGAACAGCAAACACAAAAACTGTGAAAGAAACCAGGTCACAGAAGAGCCAAACGCTTCAAAGCCTGAGAGCAGCAGGCTGTATGGGTCACATTGGAGGTACGGGAGCTGCTCTGTCGCCGATGCAGTAGTGATGGCGCTCACTGCAGTGAGCTGTGCTTGCACCTGTGTAAGAAGTTACAGCTCACTGCTGTCCTTCGGGAAAGACAGAATAAAGTGGAAAAGTTTTCCTCTTGGCAGGACCAAATGACTCAACAGAAGGCAACTCAGAACTAGAATACTGTGTCTCAAAGAAGTCCAGAGCCTGATCTTCTTGAGCAGAAGGAGGTACCAGCACACGGTTCCTGTGCACGTGTTACTAAAGGGAGCTCCAGCTTATCCATACTGTTGAATCTGCCTTAAGAGCCTAAAAGCACTATCATGTTTATACAGGAAAAAATACATTAGCTGATGACAAGAAATGTGCCTTTTAGCTCAGTTGTGCTGTTGAAGTTGCACAGTGGGTAAAATAGACCCAGTTTTGTATTTCCTGCGGAGCTGGGCCAGGGCTGGCATTTGCACGCCAGCAGCTCAGGCTGTCCCCGCTGAGCACAGGAGCGCTGCAGTGTTGCATTCCTTGATGCACGCAGCATAGAGAAGCCTGGAAAGGAGGATGTCTTTCTGCTAATAGTGCATTTGGTGTTTTATCTAGGGTGATGCCATACCAGCTGGCTCTGAACATCCAGCTGCACTCTGTGTGTCTTTGCCAGGCCTGGGGAGGGAGCAGAGGAAGCGATCCTTCCTCTCAGCCTCGTGTCTGCAAAACCATTGGCAGACAGGGGTTTCTGCCAGGAAAAATGCTTAGTGATTCTCCAGAGCTGCTGCTCTTTTCCCAGGATCTCTCCATCCTTCAGCATATTGGACAGACCCCAGCAACCCCCACATTACACAAAGCAGCTAGTGTAGGTCCAGATTCTGTCTTCCCTCTTTTTACAGCTGAACAGCACTGCTTCAGCGAGGTAAGGGCTCTTCACCTCTGCACCAAAAGCAACAGGATGTGGTCTGCTTGCTCAGATGGAGTAAAACTCTTTGAGGGGGTCTTCAAGCAAACAGCACAGACATTAGTCAGCTCCACCGCAAGCCAATACTAAATTGCAAAAAAAAAGAACAGTTCCTGGTGGGAGGTGAAGGGTGAGTAAGGCAAGGAGCCTTACAAAACGCTGCCAGCCGCCCTTCTTTGATTTATTTTTAAACTTCAAGTGGGATAGGATGTAATTCACACCTACTTTAAGGCTCTCTTGTGCTGCCAGAACCAGCTAAAGGGACCTTAAAGTAAATGAGCATCAGGGCCAGAGATGTTACTGCTTCTTTTTGCTGCAAACACGAAATAAAGGCATCCATTGCTACTTTATAAATAATTCTGGGCAGATCTATGAATAGGCTAGCAAACACTTAAACATCTCGGTAATTCTATACCACAGAGGACCCCTCAAATTTTATAGGTAGGATCATGTGTGCTGAAGTGCTTTCATAACCACAGACTGCAGAATTACACTTTATTCTTTATCACTAGCTCTGGGGAAGAAAAAAAAAAAACAACAAAAAACTGTTCCCAGTTTCTGTACAAACGGTTGGGTTTCTTTAATTGATTAAAATAATGCCATATAAATTCACATTAAAAATATATGAAATTTTGCATGTTTTGAGTCAACTCTTTGAGTTTAACATGTAGAAACTTCTCTGGTAGCTGGGACATTTCAGAGGGTCCTAAAAAAAAACCCCTACGCTTATGGTCATTGAAGATGCAGCTACAAAATCACTTCAAAGTAATTCATAACCTAATTGGCAAAATCTTCACAGCCTTACAGTAATCATAGGCATGCTATACATTTACTGTAGCTGACAATCAAAGGTAAGTAAATATTAAAATATCTATTCCCACAGGCAATATTTAGAATATTTATTTTCACTGGAAATTAGGGATTACAAGTTGAAACTGTAAATTTTAATGTAACAGAAATCCTAAAACTTTTTGATTGAGAAATGCCCATTGTTTCCTTTTGAATCAGGATGTAACATCCATTCTGACTCTCCAAAGTGATAATTAGAACAGTTTCCACTTGAATTTCTCAAAAGATTTCTTTTTACACAAGTTAATTAATGATTGGCTCCCATAGTGGCTCCTTAACACACTGCGATCGTTGTGTAAGAGCCTGAGCCTGTCACTCTGTCCCACCACCTTTAATCTTTAGTTAAAGTATACACCTGGGGAGCCAAAGGCTTTTTTATTCCTGAGACATCTCCAGTGCTCAGACCTGCACTCCGCTGTGGAAGGCGCAGGCTTCCAGCAAACTGCACCCCAGGAATAAGTGCAGGCCTGCACTGCAGCTAAATATAATAGGAGGTGCTATTATTCTTTTAATGAAAATTAACCTTTGAAATTAATGCTTGCTCATGGTTCCTAACATCTATGACCCTCTCCTTGCTGTCCAGCTTCCAGGATGTGAGTTGTCTCTCTCCTTCTTAATTTCAGAGTCAAGTATAAGCATTAAGCTGCATTGACAGTATTGGAGAAGGTGAAAAATTCAAATTAACCAGCAATCAAGTACAAGGGCAGCAGTTAGAAGAAAGAGATGGAATTAAGAAGAACTTATAGCTGGCAGATACAAGGAGGAATACAATGTTGCAGGCTCAGGAAACAGAAGGAAGCACAAACATCAAAGTTTGTCAACAGTCATTATTTAAAACAAAATTAATACCAAGATAGCTTCTGCTAACATACAGAGCCTATTCTAAGGAAAGGACAAGAAGAAAAGCACAATAAAAATACTGAAATAATACTTTTTCCTCAACTGATCTAAAATGAAATCAAATATTTCTGACCATTTAAAAAAAAAAAGAATTTTCTGATTACACAAAATAAATTTGAGTTTAATTTTTCCAGAAAAAAAAGAACCACAGAGAGAAACAGAAATTTCCCTCAAGAAATATTAATGTAATAGAAACAACATTTGTTACCAATGATATCTGGAATTTCTTACAACCATAAACCCAAAGTAGAACAAAAACTGAAAGCAGCAATTCAAATACTTTTTGCCACATAGACGGTTCTAGCAAACTTAAAATAAATATCCAGGACTACAGTGTATGTAGCAGGCAGAAGGAAGGCATTTCAACCAATTGCACTGCACTTGAAATGACATCCTCAGTCTTCATAGGACTTTAACTGCAGTAACCCACTTGTACAACTGCAGCTAACGACACCTTTGCTGCTCTGTGGTTTCTCTCATGCTGTTTACTTCTGTTTTTCTTCTACAGAACCCTACTCAAAAGGAAGAGGGTGCAGCATACTGTGGTTTAGAGCTTAAGTGCTTCCAAATGGTGAAACTGAGTTACCATAGCACCCACATGCTCAAGCAATCAGACCTATCTCAGTGCTAAACCACAACTTCTCTAGTGCAGTCATGAAATTTCCCTATTAAATTCCTCTTCACCAAATTTGCATTTGTAATTATTTTTAGTTGTACAGGTTCATTAATGTGAGAGTGGGGGGCGGCAATCTTTGGGATAGTGTCCAGGCTGCTTTGCAGGGAGTACTTGTTACCATTTGAATTGTCTGCAAGAGGGGAGAGTATCAAACCCCGATGTAACAATGACTTCAACTGTGAAATGCTGGCTACTATCCACAGTCCTTGATAAATACCTATACACGAGGAATGGAAGATCTGCCAGTATTTGCTTGGCAATTTTGTGCTATGTGCAAAAGAAAAACTCCTGTTTGCTTTGTTTTCTGTATATTTTCAGCATTCGTGCATGTCTAAAGTCAAGAGCCAGACTCACGTTGACACCATGCTAAACTTGTCTGTTATCAAGGGCCAGTCCCTAAATTTAGTTATGACTTTTCTAGCCGTGCTGTACCTTCCTTGATCTTCCTTTCCCACATCTACCATGAGCAGAAAGAAACACTTAACACCATACTTCTCTGCTTAATGATACCGACAGGTTGGTTCTGGATTTGTTGAATCCATACTGTTTACAGCAAGCAAAAGGAGGAAAGCAGACACAACTATTACATTGTCCTCTCAATTCCTCATGTTTTTGCAGTTGCCCACTCTGTCACTCCTGGGGAGCTATGGAGCACAGCTGAAGGCAGTTCAGTTCTCAAGAGTTTTGACCAGAAAAGGAGGCTGGGGCTGAGAACTGACTGACTATTGGTGTGGGGTAGGGGCAACCATTGGACCATGCGTTACTTAAATATCTGACTTGCTTCTCTATCTACGTCTGAGTTCCTTCAAGATAAAAGTATTACCTGGTTTTGCAGATCTCTTCTTGATGGCACACTATTTTTTACAGAATTTTGTCAGCAATAGAAAATGGGTCCTGTGCTCTGCAAACAAAACCAGCTTGGAAATACTTCTCTAAACTATCTTTAATCAGCTCAAATATCAAACCATAAAAATTCTAGTACTGTATGAATAGCAGCATTATAGCCACTGATAATATAAAGCCTGCTGAAATCTGAAATATCTTCTGTTTGGTAGAGATCTATTAGCATGAAGTCCTTAGATCAACAGCTCTGTACCTACTGAGAGCATTATGTCAGTGGGGACTCTAATCAGTGATTTTCAAAAATATGCACCCAGTGATTTTTTAAAAAGAAACAAACATTTCTTTCAAGAAATTACATCTGTCTATGAGCTTTTCCTTTTTGTAGTAATATTTTTCTCTGATCCATTGCTATGTTAAAGACCCAACCAAAACCAGCTAACTGGTGTGGGGGAGCTGAGGGAGGAGTGCAGATGACAGAGGTAAATAGTTGATATTCAGGTGCTCTGAACTTCTGCGTCTCCAACTGACATGACCTGGATTTGCACATACTTTGCTTTCCTAAAAAAATAGGAATCAAAGCACAGTCAAAAGTGGAAAGAAAATGCATAGGCTCTGAAAAGAGACCATAACATTTTCTTTCATTTTTTTCATTTTTTTTAACTTTAGATGCATGTTGTATTCTAAGCCAGTAAAGAGTTTGAGATGGAAGCCTGATTTTCAAAATGAAGCTGCTTCCTCTTAATTTAATTATATTTATAATGCAGAAAAAAAATCAGTATTCCTCAATCCCAACCATAACTGCTTGGTGTGATGTTCTATGCAGGCTGTAGAAGACAACTTATGCCTGGAAAGGTTTCAGTCAGACAATATGGAGAAAAGGAAAGGAACATTTCCAGTGTTCCAAAAGGAATATTAAGATTAAACAAACAAAAAAACAAACCACCCACAAAACTTGAGACAGGCATTCACAAATTCCTAGAAAATGTCTATGCTACAAATAAGCAATCTAGTACCATGTAAATTCACAGATCCACTTGTCATCACAAACGGTTAGTCCCTAACAAACCAATTCTTTGATTTTTTATGCATTGCAGGTTTTTTTTAATGAGAAGTACATATAAAGGTACCACAGGAGTGCCATGGCTTCACCTTGGCCAAGGGCTGAGAGCAGGGCAAGCAGGGCTCAGTGGTGGCACACAGCTCCATGCCAGCAAGACCAGAGTGTGATGAACCACAGAGCACCAGTCCACCAGAGCAGCACCCAACAGTGCTGCAAGGGCGTGTTCCTGGGGGCTGCTCCGACAGTCTGACAGCACCTAGCTATCGAGACCCTCGGCAGTAGGAGCTGGGGACAGCCCACAGCCCCACACGTCTTTCCAAGGTTGCAGTCAGAGAATACCTCTGGTTCAGTGACACAGGTAAATGCACAGGTGGTAGCTGCACTGTTCCCACAGGATAGTTCTTCCCGTCACCAAGGTAAAGCTCCCATTAATTCAGTATTGCTGCAAAAATCACACATTTCAGGTAGCGCCCTGAATACAAAATTTCTCACACATGCAGGAGATGCCAAGTGGCTCACAGGAATGGTGCTTTGAGGACTGCAGTGGTGTTTGCTGCTACTAAAGCATCCCTGTTACAGAGCCCAAGGCTGGAGGTGGGGAGGCGTCACCTTCTGTCTTTGGTGAGAACACATCCCACGGTTCAGACGAGCACAGTGGAGTCAGTGAGGATCTGACTTTATCTGCTCACAAGAACAACGCAGTTGTTTAATTGAATTCTCTGATGAGTGTGCTGTTCAGGCCTGAAAAAAACTAGCTGCTTTACTCCAGCAGAGTAAGGCACATAGCAGCGCTCTGTACCTCCAGTGTGCAGCACTGGGTTTTACTGTGCTCAGTTACTCTGCCTGCATGGTCCCAGCCTCTGCAAAATCCTTAACTCCAGCAGAAAGGCACAAATCAGAATAAAGATAGAAAATTTCGTTTTCCAGCAATCTGTCATTAGTATTTCTACAACTTCTTGCTCTGAGCTTAACAGGGCCGTCAGCAGTCCCCGTGCTGCATGAGCCAAAGTCCCAGCCTCCCATCTCCGAGCAGCAATGCTCTAAACTATCCTGCTAGTCTCAGTCATCTCCTATGACCCAGATTTCTTCCAGCCTGAAGAGAAGATCCTAACCAGCACTGGCTGATAGACATCTAGCTTCTGTTTCTTGAAAGGATAGAGAGTACAGAGAGAAAAAACGCACCCGGCTTGGTGGAGAACAGTTCCGTACCAACCCTGCCTGCTGGGCAGCTCTTTCCCCCTCCGGGGCCAGCAAACTCTGTCTTTCAAGGGAGAGTGATTTTACTTGGTTACTATCCTGGCTTCTGGTTTTTTTCCCCTCTAAGACATTCAGGCCAGAAATGATGAGAATTGAATATCATTCATCAAATATGCTAACAGAATAACATTTTCGTTGTTCATAAAATATTGTGACAAACAGTATTTACTGATCAACAGCCAAACCAGCTGTATACTTCTTAGTGTAGCATTTAAAACACAGTCAAATATACACACAAAATGTTGGCAGGAAGCATCATATAAGGGTCAGATTCTACCACCGCTTTTCATGCAAAAATAATTTGAAAAGTAATCCATTCAGTGAAGCATATCAATATATTATAGAAAAACTGCCTGTTAAGAATTATTTATATCTATTTGTTATCTAAACTAATATGGAATCATTATTTTTTTTATTGAAAAGCAGAAATTACCAGTATTTAAATTAATGAAAATTTCCTATATTTGACATATAACCTGAAATCCATCTTGTACTCAGCCAGTATGAGGAAAGTTGGGACCCCAAGTCCTATCCAGGGATTCCACATTTTACTGCTGTGTGAGTGGTCGGACGTACCCTCCATCCCTGTGCCTCTGCAACACCCCATGCAAAGTGCAGATAATGGCACTATCCTACTAAACTGGCATATTGCGATTAGAAATTCAATAAAAATTACGAAGTTTGCACAAAAGGGATCTGAAAGTGCTATTAAAAAAAATATATGTTCACATCCGCCTGATTGCATAAACAGGAACAGTCTAAGGGCTGCAGAGAGAGAAACTCCTAGAACCCAAGCTCCCCAGAATGCTGCGCGCACACATGCAAAAGCCTCTCACTATCTCAAAATCTGGATTGCAAAACCTGGGATCTGCCCCTTCAGGGAAGCTGAGCCAGCTCTGTTGAGAACAGACCTGTACTTCATGTCATGCCAGAAGCAACAATGAAGAGATTTCAGAAGGGAGCTGAGCATGCACAGCTCCTCCTGAATTGAATAAAAACTTTGAGTGAAAGTGATTTCTCAATCCCCCTTTTTTTTTTTTTTTTTTGAAAATCAGATCGTCAATTTTGGTGGCCAACTCTGGGCAGTTATCTACATGTGCTTTTTTCCCTCTTTCTCTGTTTGCTACTTGCATTACAATAAATATGAGATGTGAGCCCCAACTTTTAACTAACAATCTATCTGATAACCACAAACAGAGGGGAAAACAGTTCATCTGATTTTGCTTTTAAATCCTGCGCTGCCCATTCTTTTCTAAAAGACAGTGCATGCTGAATGTTTCATGAGATTAAAATAATGGCTCAGAATAGAAGGACTCCACTCTGCTCACAGAGATTGGTGGTGCCCCATATTCCAGCAAAGAAACTGTGAAAATCTAAAGTTCATGTTCCTCAGGATTTGAAGACTAATTTCAGTATCGTTTTAAATAATTCAAGGCAAAAGAAACATAAACAGCCTATGCTTGCATCTTTTGTATGTGGCAAGCAGTTTTCATTAGCATTTCATAAACATTTTCTGGTTTTCATTTTTTATTATAATTTTAATTTTAAAACTATTAATCGAGCAGTCTGGACAAGAAAAGTAAAATCAAAGATACTAGATAAAGATGCTAAACAAGAACTTAGGAAAATAATTTTATGCACCTTTCAAAGTATAGGGACCCAGGGAAAGCCCTCAGGCCAAAGCTAAGAGAACATCCAATTTCATGCTCCAAATAATTTTACACTCTTTATATAGGCACAGCAATGCACAGGCCAAGAAATTCAGCAGATCTGTAAACATTTCTCATGTCTGATAATAAAAGGAAGTATATAGTAGCATTGCATGTCTTATTACAATAGCAAGAACAGCTCCCACTTGGAAGTGGGAGGTCAGAAACCCGATCGGATCTGTAAAACAAGTCTCAGGCTTGTATACACACATAAACATAGCTGGAACATTTTGGAAGCAGCATGTGTCATGTTTTCTGTGAGGACTGATGGAAAAGCTGAAGCAGAAAGGCACAGTATATGCAAATCTTTATACTTTCAAAGTTTACACTTTAACATCATTTGGTTGAAATGCTGATGAATTTATGACCATGTGACCTGGTTAATTTAACTAAGGGAATACATCAGAAAATTTTCAGTTGTGCAGGTTAAGACACTTGGACATATTATTTAGCACCTATACAGTGTTTCATATATATGTTGCAAAAATTTGATAATATGAACGAAAGAAAAAGGCCAAAAAGTTCTGTTAAGTGTCCAAGAGACCACTTCTGCCCACAAATTCATCATGGACTTCAGTAGGAATTAAGCTCATAGTTTGAATTAAGATGATGTTCTGAATCAGGACTGCTACAGAGTCAAGAGTGTGAGCATGTAACACCCCTAATATCACCCCAGCCACAAGCACAACTAGGAAGTGGGCACTGACAGTGCTTAATTTAGCATTCAGCTGTGCTGGCTCGGGAAGGCACGTGAGCTTTTTCTGTGCCTGTCACTTGGTACGTGTAGTTCAGCTCCAGTCTGGAATGACCTGGCTTTCCATGGGCTGCTCTGCACTGTCTATGCTCTTTGGAGTACCTGGATAAACTACGATCAAAACCCTGCATAGTCTACCGTACCCACAGCCAAACTCTGTGTCAGTATGTCTGTTTTTAGAACACTTCATATGGCAAACTGAACATTTCAAGGCAATTTCATTCATATTAAAATTATGAAAGACAATTTATAACAGTGCCCAGCATTAGCAAGGCAATTGAGACCACTATACTTGAAGACTCAAACAGGCTGCAGCATTTTAGTTAGGATATTCAAGATCACCCTCACATCCAGAAACTTTGAAAAATCTATTAAAACGTAATATACTAGCTTCTGGATTCCCACTGTGCTGCACAAGATTGTTCTGTAGGGAATTTCATGGTCAAGAATGCATGATGCTCTGCCCATAATCGATCGTGCATTGTAAACACAATGTGATGTGTTTCTTTCCTTTTGGAAAAAAACCCATGTTCTTTACTTACATTTACATAACCAAGACCCAAAGAAATTAGGACAGACCAACAGCATCTGCAGCGATGACCGTGTAAAGCAATCTGAAATAGTGTAGTGAAAGATAAGGCAGAAAACCACCAGCCTTCTTTAGATTGGCAGAGCCAAAGAAAACCTTTATGAAAATTAGTAAACTCCCAAGAAAATAAGGAACACAGTGATCAGGGAATGGAACTCCCTATCCAGGACATAATGTGTTTCCCTTAGGGGATGAGTAGCCAATCCTCTAGGACCACAACAGGTGTCTTTTATAGACAGTTGAATTAAAGGCTGTCAATTCATTTTGACAGATGTTTGAGGCAGATAGCTGCCCCAATGGAATATGGTTTTCTGATGAATGGAAGTGGAATTTTTACAAAAGCATTCTCCAAAGAATACAAGAAACAGCACTGAGGCCCCCAGCATCTCCCACACTGAGCTGACATCCCTCCTGCTTAGCCTCACATCATGGGTGATTTGGAAACTGGCTGTAGCAGAGGCTGGCCCTGCAGAGGTGGCTGGCTTATGGCTGAGTTGGATCCCACTGCTCTTGGTATCATGGGGAACTTCTCCAACTTGAGCAATTAGAATCTATTTGACCATGGATTTCTCCCTGTGGACAAGGGTCTACATTCCATGAGGACTGCGGGCCTCTTGCCAGAGCATTTGCTCTCCATCCAGGAGAGCACTACTTGTGCAAAGGCACACAATGCTAAACTGGTTTAATCGCCAAGCATGTTTTGTCTTTCAGTTTTAAGTTATTGGAACTTGCCAATGAAAGTAATCTTTTAGCTCATCAAGCTTTGGCACTACACTACCAAATGTGGTTGTAAAAATCCTGCTTCTGCAGCTAGTTGCGTTACTGCTTGTTCAGGGGCCTCTCTGTCTTGCTTTGCTGAACCCTGTAGTCACATCCTTTTTGGCTATGAGTCATTACAGTTAATCAGCCACATGGTCAAACTCCCATTTCAGTATAAATCAACTTCAGTTTAGATTTGAGTGGCTTAACCATGGGAGGGTTCCCATTGTCTTGTTAAGTTTCTGCCTTTGGACCTTAGGGGACAAAACTGAGAGGTCAATGTTGATGTTTACCCGTCATCCAGCTTCAAGTGTCACTTACTCTTCATATGCTTGTTTGGCAGAGATATGCAGATATCACATAAAGTAAATAAAACCCACTGCAATCCACCATCCCCCTAGGAAGGGGCAGAACAACTATTTGAAAACTTAAAAGCAACAAAACTGTTGTTAAATGTATTTGGCCTTTATTAGTAACTTTGTTCAACAAAACATCTTCATGTGTTCCCTCCCAGGCTCTGCAATAATGCTGACACTTAACAGCAGCATATGATGCTGTGCTGATACACTAATGGGTTAAGAGAGGGTGCTGGGACCAGCTGCAGGTCTGGCAGGGCCCCACTGCTTTCTGCACATGCACCAGACAACGCTACTCTCTGCTGGGAAGCCTAACGTTGCAAAAACCATATATGATGGGCCACTTTTTGCCTTTTTTTTTCTTTTTTTTTTGCCTTTTCCCCGACCCCGACCACCTAGAATTATTGGAAGTTGCTGATTCTCTGCCTTCTCTGAAGCAGTTTCAGCAGCCAACCTCTAAACTGCAATGGTCCCCTGGTCAAGGGGCTGATCCCTTTTGATCCCTTTCTGCCTGGCTCTGTTCATTATCTGTTCATCATGCACCTCCTTATGGAAACTCTCCACCTAAAATATGTGTCCGGTCTTTGTAGCCTGAACACTGACCCGGTCTTACATTAGAGTTTCACCATGAACTTGCAGTTGCTTCAGAATTGCCATCTAGGTTGCCTGTTTTGGTATGTCTTGACAGTTTGCTATGTCTATGCCAACTTGATCAGAAATTCTGAGATTCAGAGGTGACAAGCTCAAAAAGATTGGTTCAGCCTTCCACAGAGAGAGGAATTTAGATCTGCTTGTCCAGCAAGTCTGACGTGTGACCATGGCACTATGTTTATCTTCCTAGTCTTGACCAGATTTCACTGGAGGAATACTGTTTGACTTCAGGTAAACTAGCTTAATGAAAATTTATGTTTCTTTTCAGATGATAACCTAATCATTTCAGAGGAATTTCCAAAATAGACAGGGTCAGCCCTGTTTAATAGTTTATTGCTAAAGATAAATAAAAATTTAGGTTCCTACAATTATTCCTGCAAAACACGAAAATAAAAAGAAAATTTCCATTTTCACCTGGTCTATAACTTCATCTGAAATTATATATGTAATCTAAAAATAGAAAACAGTTGAAATTGTTTAATAATTTAAGGCTGTGTATTTAACATTTTTGAACAAGAATAAGAACAGACACAGGAACTAACAGCAAATAATGATTATAGGTGTACAAGAAGAGTTTCATTAGATACAAATTATGGGAATGTAGTCATGCTCACCTGCAAAACTAATATGGCAGACAAGTAGCCAGAGCTCGTTTTTGCTCCTCCTCAGACACCACCAGGAAGAGACTGAGTTGCATCAGCAGGAGATCTAGCTCAGATACAGATTTCAACTGTACAAAGGGAAGTCAAGCATAACTTTTCAAGCATTTTGGTGTTTTAACAGTGTTTGGAACTAATGGACTTCTTTCAGTTTCCTGGTAAATGGCAGCCTGCAAGAACTACATGGTCTCACAGGATGTAAGTGCCTTAATTTTATCTCCATTTTGCAGAGCACTGGTCTGTACTTAGCAAACCAGCTCTTGGATTGCTTGTAAGCAAGCACCTTCCCATTCCTACAGCAAGGCTACCTGCCCAGCCATAAATGAGTAAACTGCCTCACTGAGGTAAAGGTGAATAGTAGCAAGGTACAAATATATTAACACTTCAGCCTACATCATTTAAAAACACAGAACTTTGCAAAACTAAACTACCAGAAAGTGTAGTTGCCCTAATGACACATCTTTCATCTTTAGAATGCTTCTTTAGCTACAAAGCACCCCACAAGCAGCCTCTACAATGACACAGCCTCCTGGTACATCACAGTATGAGACAGTTACTACCTATGAAATAAGCCTGTTTGTAGTTTACCTTCCATGAGCATTACGCTGTACACAGAAAATTGGGTGACTGTCCCAGATTAGGATGAACTGAGATGCCCAGTATAAATGTCCAATGTACTTTTTCCTTTTATATAGTTCTGCTATTGCTATTTCAAGTATTCTTTAATTACTGAAGTTTCATTTATCCGAAGTCCAAAAATCCACCCTTAAAAATAAGATTACTGTAGTATACTGACTACCTCAACCATACCAACTGATGCTTAGGAAGTTGTTTTGTATTTTTATTGTAAATTCATATTCCTAAGTCCTTCAACAAATTTTGGATGAATCCCACATCATTCAGCTCTGAACCTTACTTCCTAAAGATAACATTCACAAGCTTTATGCAGAGTTCTTTCCTAAAAGAAAACCCAGCATAAGAAAAAAGAAAAAAAAAAAGTCAACAGGTCCTGTTCTCTTCCCCACTGCTCACAGAAGAAAACGTCCTGTGTTGTTACACTGCTGTGGTCTTTCTCACTGCTGACAGACTGAAGCCAACCCTAGTTTCTAACACTGCCTTATACTTTCAAGCAGTGAACAGGAATCTCTCCAGAGACAACTGCATGAGAACCTTGTAAAAAGGCAGCTTTAGCCTTCTGTGTGATTGCACCTATTAAACAATCTAGCAGACCCACCAAGCTATTTACAGGTTTTCTCATTCATTGGACTAATTTGTTTATTTATTATGGGTTTAATTCCTGAATTAATTTCCTCTTAATTTTGGTAATAATTACTTTGCATTTCACCTATGGCAGTTGATATTATCTCTAGTTAGCATCACTTCAGATGGATTTCCAGCTTCAGAACACCTCTAGTACCTAAACAAACACTCATAACCCAGCTATGTTTTTTTCCTCTGGCTTTACTGCTTCCCTCTCCATTTGGGCTCAGGCACACACTTGCATAGTTTAACATAATTTCCTTACAGGTTCTAGGTTTTCAACTTATTTATTTTTAGATTTTCTTTCAGTTCATTCCAAAATGCTTTCTCCTAGAGCTAACTTCCTAACAACACTTGTCCCAGAGAATACTAGTGCTCATATTCTGCAGAAATAGCACTGAGCGTTTCAGAGGAGATGCAACTTTTACTCTGTTTAAATTATACCTAGAAGACAGGATATTTACTTGCAAGACATTACATCTATGTAACATCCTCACATCTCTTACTTTCTAATAGGAAGTGTGCATCGATTTGTTTTTTATAAGACTAACTCCAAATACCTAGTTATAAGACAGGAGCTTTTCATGGTAGATCTCTACCAAGGTCTTAAAATGTGCAAGGAGTCCTCTGGTTAGGTATACTGGGAGCTTGATACAACTGAGTGAATTAACCTTGTTCCTTTGGATGCCTGTTTTTCAGTCTAACTTAGTGGTATTTTCAGTGAGACTTTATGAATGCATTCCTTGTCCTCACAAAGAATACAAACTTGATTACTGGGCGCTTCCAAAGCACTGTGAATGAAATGGAGAGGGATTTTTTCAGACCAAATTTAAAATTGACAGAGGTAAAACCAAATTACTGCATCTGCATATTGTTACCTGTGCTTTTCTTGAAGTAGAATATATTCTTGTAAAAAAGTGTCAGTCAAAATGTGTCAATAAACTAAGTCTGTATTAGACAAAAGGTGGTGACTCACTGCAGTAAGAGCAATGCTATCACTGGCAAAACTATACATTACCTAACAGGTTTGGATACAGTATGGTAAGAGGCATCCAAGTGGCCTGATTTCATCCTTAATGCATCAATAGAAATGTATGACTACGTCTTTACCAATAAACCTGAAAATGCTTCCAAGATTACAGGTCCAGATCAAGCATACCAGACACCAAAGGGGAGGCACCTCCATCTGCCACGCTCTACAGGAAGGAAGCCTGAACCTCCAGGAGGGAAGGGAGCAGCAACATGTGCCAGGATGTCCCCCTGCCCAGGCAGATGGCCAAGGCTGCAAGGGGCAGCTTAGAGCATGCTACTACCTGCAGAACAGATCCAGTCAAAGATGTTTACACTTGGACGTACCACATCATATTTATCTAACTTATAAATTTAAGGATTTTTTTTTATTTCATAGCTTGAGTTATTAAGCTTTTGGGAAAGATTCTTATCAATACAAACAGTTTCTTTAATTTAAATAAAAAAACCCCAACAAATAATTCTTTCTGTCTGCTTCACAGAAGTATGAAAATCAGAGAACAGCAAAAATCAGTTATTTCAATAAAGTTGCCCTGATAGACAGATCAGAAGTGCCACTGAAAATAATGGTTCCTACCCTGGATTAAATGTGTGTGTATGTACATATATATATAAAGAAATATATATATACACACATGTATATATATATATAAAGTTCATTCTGATTAATTATTAGTCTGCTGACAGTACAAAGCTGGTGCAATGGTCTTGGATGTGTCCTTGAAATGTCTCTGGCCTTGTAAGCCAAGAACACAGCAAGGAGATGGGTTTTGCAGATGAGCAATGCTTACATCTCCAGAGAATCCTTTGGATCCCCCCAAATCTGGAGAATCTGTATTGCATGATGTTTAAACCCCAATTTCTTTCTGTAGCATGCACACAACTCCTGTCTGAGTTCAGAAACTCTAAGGAATCTTTTTTACTTCCTCCGTTTTCCTTGTAGCAAGGCTTCACCTATGAAGAAGGCATGAGTTTGGCTCGTGCTTGCCAATTTGATCATTATGTTAATTAATGCAACAAAAGCAATATTAAAAACATGCACCAGTAACATTGTACACACTGGACACTTAAATAATATTAAACCTAATTATTTTTAGCAAAGAATCATCAAAGAACTGAAATTCAGGAACCGTTTCAGATGTTATAACAACAGCAGGCTTATGAAAACCAAGTGTAACCATAAAAATAATGAGCAGAGAGACCAAGCTAGGATCTATTTGCAATCAAACTGGTTTCTTCTCCAGTAACTGCACTGTGAAGCTTCTAGATGGAATCTGCAGACAAGAAACCAACACCTAACACTTCAAATACTCAGCATCACACACTGTCAGTCTTTCCCAGCATTCTTCATTATGAGTGAAATCTCCTGTCTCGGTATAAGAAACCATAGGGATTTGGTTTTGAGTTTGGTTTTGAGCTAAAAGCTTTGAAGCACTTTTTGCTCTGAAATGTGACATTACAATGAATTCTGTGACAGATCATTTCCCTAATGATCACATTTCCTGTAGTGAGACTTCTCATCTGTCTCTATGACTACACCAACACTGCAACCACACGCACTCTGCAACACCTTCCACCTCCAGTGAAAACACTATTATATGTGCACACTGAAACAAGACTCAGACATGTCACTCAGACCTAAGACATAGATTAGGAGTCTGCATCACCAGCACAGCTGAACTGTTTTGATTTGGGGTTTAGAATTCTTTTACAAGGAGAGTAGATGGTAACTTTTATAGAAATCCATCTCAGCAAGACCTGTCGCTGTAGTCCTGATCATGTTAATTTTAATTTGCGTTTGCCTCCTCAGTACCACAATAATTCCAGATCATAAAATTAAATGCAGCTGCTAAATGTACTGACCCCTGCTGCAAAACTATTAGCGCATTATTGTTATTTCCCTATTCTTGATTTACTCTTGCTCATGCTCTAGGACATCTGAAAGGTGAGACCCCTTTGATCTTATCCAACTGTCCAAGCAACCCTTTTAGTTGTGCTTTAGTTTGACACTCCTGCCTGGAAGTACACAGAAATTTTCTTTTGAAGCTGACAACAATCTTCTCCCAGGAAGAAGGATGCATACCCTCATGTCTTCCTCCACTAGGCTTTGCTGAATATCAGATTAACTTCTTGTGTCCATCCTGAAAAGTACTTTATGCAGAAGGTTAACCTAGGATTTCTGGAACTAGAGAGGTGATATACAGGCCTTCTACCACTGTCTATAATGGTCTATTTCTATTTCAGACAATAATCAATGTTACAGTCTCCTCTTATTTTGCATTGTTTAATACAACTTTTTGCTTGAGTTTGCTACAGAATATTAGACTCTTTATGAAATAATAGGCACAAACAAATAACTTAAAAGTTTGAATTCAAAAATGCTCCTCCTTGTGTCTTCATTTCCCCTCCTTATTTTGCTTCTTAATCAGTAAATGTTCCAGAGTATTTCTTTCTGTCCAACAACCCTCCAGATGACCTTTTAGAAGTCAACTCTCTGGATCTGTTTCCATTTAACCTGGGAATAATGACTTCTTTCTAAAGTATTTTGAGACCTGTGTAACAGCAAGATATTTATGAAGGTGCATTGAAGTCCATTTATGAAGCAGAAATATTTTATATCAGCTCTACAAGGTGACAATTTGCTATGATGAACGGGTGTCCCAAGGCTCTTTTCTTTTGCATTTCCTTTAATAATGAATGTTTAGCGGCACTTGCTAAAATAAATACATGGTCTAATTTCTGCAAATACATACTTTTCCCTCTAATAACACAAATATTTTGCAAGGTAATATTGTAATGAAAAATGTTCCACGGCTGTTTTAAGGAAATTACATTTCTTTGTCTCACCTAGAAGATAAAAATGACAGTCACTGACTTTATGTTTCCCTCAAACCCATTGATATGTCTATTAAATAGTCAAAGTTCAAGTACATTCCTGAGTGCAGAAATCTATTCTAAACCCTTCAGCATTTAGGAAGAGTTATTGTATTTCTACTTACATATATAAACCCACACGCTATAAAGAACTGTCAAATGGTTTGGGAATTCTGAATGGTGGCTGTAGGGTGGCTAAGGGATCAAGCCTTGTGTGTCTAGCCTGGTAATGATGTATTCCACTTTCACTATAAAGAATCCTACTGAAGTTGGCTCAAATTTAAGCTAGTGAATAACTCTTTGCTTTCTCAAAGGCACATATTTAAATAAGTAAAAATTAGTAAAATATTACTGAGGTTTCAAAGACAAGCTATTTTTTTCTTAGCCAAAACTCTCACAAACATAGCTTGAAAGCTTCTTCACATAAGAATTTTCTGAAGGGACACTCTAATACAGTAGTGCAGCTCTAGCCATTATAAATATACGAATGAGCTGCCTTCCTGACTGGAAAAATAATGTATTTTTCTTAATTAGACATCACTTCTTCCACTCTGCATTTGTTATGCATATTTGCTTACTCTCTAGAGAAGAGAGACATTCTCAGTGACTTCTCTGAGCAAGAATTCCTCCCCCTCCCCTTTAAGAATTGTCTTCAATCTTTGTTATAAGTGGAAGAACGATAGTATTCTGCCTACACTTCCTGGAAACTCAGCCTAGGCCTGTATGTCTGCTTTTATCAAAATATCCATCAAAGGTCAGGTAATTTTCCATACTTATCTAGAGACAAAGATGTTACCTATCTTGATGAATCGAGTGTTAGTGATTCTCCCTCAAAATTAATCAGATATAATCATGAAGAAAATGAAGGACATTATTTCCATGACTGTAAGTGTGCACAGAAATACAACCTTATCAGATTCTACAGCTTCTTCCACTGTGGGCTCCCAATCCAGCCTTCCCCTGGTTTTGGAGTTGGTGACAGAAGACAAGGAAGCAAGCAGCAAACCAGTCAGTAGTGGCTAACTAGCCAGCAGAGCTAAGCTCTGCACTAGTGCTGGGGGCTATTAGAAAGTATGAGGTCAAATAGGGAGCACAGGACACCAAGTACTAGTTTTGAAAAAGAAATGAGAAAAAAAAAAAAAAAGAAGGAAAGAAAAAAGAAAGAAGAATCAGTATGTCAGCACATTCATTGTAAGCCATTTTAAAGGTCAAAATTTCCAAATCATGTAAGAGATTTAGGACATATCACACATATAAGTGGTCCTCAAGAAGTCCACTATACCCATCAAAAAAAAAAAAAAAAATCTGTCAGCTTCTCCAGCAACAATACAAAGAAACTTGACTGAAATCAGTTTGTGCTGAAGGGACCCTAACATGACCCAAAGAGACCAAAATATTTTCTTTTATTAATTAATTTCTATCTTGGCATTACAGCAGTAACACAAAATTTGCTTGACAACCTAACTTAAAAAGACTTGAAAGTCAACAAATCAGTTTTCTTTTTTCTCCTTAAACATTCTTACACCTGAACAAAGATATCAAATATTTCTATACGATATTTTGCACTTAAATTTCCTACCAACATCCACTTTGCAAGTGTTGGTGCTGACTAAGGATATAAAAATAAAGGCTACAGCTCAAAACAGATACAATGCAATGATTTTTCAGTTGGAACTCCCTCATAATTCTATCTCAGTTCAATGTTCCATTAAATGGGAATTATACTGCCCTTCATCCAAACTGAAACTTAACACGTTCTGAAGACTGCAATTCTGCATTTCCTGACATCACACAGTTCTAGTGGAGATTGTTACAAATGTTCACATTATTCATGTGTTCTGCTATAAACGTGGCATCTACTTTAAGATGTTTCACTCCTCTTTGCAAGAAGCAGGAATGCCTCATAAAACATTTAAAGACCTTTGTCAAATAAAAAAATCAACAAATGACCTTTTTATATCAATAATTGAAAACAAAACAAAAATAAGAATACAAGTCACTTTCATAGTCATAAATACAACAGAAAAAATTGTAATCCTCATAAATAAGTAGGAAAGAAAAATGGACTGCCCTAGGTCAAGAGGTGCAGGAATGTGGCAGGTTTGGTGCTACACTACTGCAAAGAACTGAACGTTGAACTAAACCTCACTATTTTAACCAAAAAAAAAACCACAAGCAAACAAACAAAAAAAATGAAAAAAAAAATCAACACACAACAAACCAGAATTTCAGTATTAGTTTTTCAGTTATGTTCCAAATACTGCAAAGGTAGCTATGAAAAAGCTTGTTTTCCTTTGTTTACAACATTGCCAGAAGAACTTCAGCACAGAATTACATCCTGGAAAGTCACAGATACCTGTGGCTTTACCAATGTACAATTACTATCTTACAAAAAAATCATACACACATGAACTGTTCCAAACATACTGTCTGGGGAGCAAAGGTAATTAGTAAAGAGTTGGCAAGTGTCCATTTGGTTTGCCAGTGCAAAGGCCTAGTTCTTTTACTTTCCTAACACTTACACCAAGATCTTTCATTCTGTGACCACATACAGGTCTTTTGGTCCACACAGAAATGTTCCAGATCATGTGGTGAAATATACTTTTTGCCTGCAGAGCTAACTGTGCATAAGCCATGGAGTTAGGGAGGCAGGGGACCACAGAAGAGAAAAGAGATCTCACAGCTAAGCAGTAAAGTGCTGCTTTAAGTAACAAGATTATATTCCAGATCTTGTCACAGAATTCCTGTATGTTGTTACAAAATCTACTTACACTAAACTTTCCAGACAGCAGTCATTAATGACTGGTCTGCATTTAACAGGTTTCTATCTTAATTGTACCATTCTGATTTGCAGAAGTGGTGACCTTTCAAAACTGCAAATTAACTAAAGTAAGGTATGCTTTAAAGAGTAAGGTGCTTGTCTCGGATTAAGCTTTCTGAATCAATAGATCGATTTTCTCTTTGGACCGTTTTGTCATCACAAATATGAAAACCCATATGTGTCTAGCCCTTAGCTACAAATGATGAGCACCATCATCAGAAAGCTTAGGAATAGGCTGATATATCTAGCTGCAGAAAATTTTGAATTCCATAAATATAGCCTGACCTATACATTGAGCAACACAGATATAATAAGACACTGAATATATTTTCATTCTCTACACAGGGAAGATAATCCCGTAGTGGAAAAATGGTATGTGACAGTAAAAACTGCCATAAGATACAGAGACAAGGCTACTTCCTGGAAGGTGGGTACTTAGCTTTGCAACCTGCATGTCACTCTGCACACGTGATTTCTTAGTTTTTAAAAACATCCTCAAAAAAAAAAAATCAGAAATTTGATGAATAGACACAATGCTGCTCTCCCCAGGCTTTATCAGCAGAACTGGGATGTGTGTATCTCCTTGCTCAGATCCACCCCTTGAAGTTCAGGGAGTACTGTGAGAGCATTAGGACACTTTCAGCTTCTGTGTACGACAGTGCTAGACTTTCATCAATGAGTTTTGCAGACATTTGCTTACAGCACAGAAGTGAAACTCAGGGACTTTGGTTGCTACCTCAGGCCTTGCAGTATGACATAGAGGCTTTCTATCCATTTTTTGTGTCTTTTTCCACCTCCTTTCAGCTGCTCTATTCCCCGCTGCCATCTCAGTCCTAGCATCCAATTTCTTCTCTTAAACCAGTTTCATCATTCTTCCTCTGACGCTTTGGGGTAGCAATAGCTGTACCCTCACATCCTGACTCCCTGTCCCATAACACTCGTCTCCCCTCATTTGGTTTCATCTCTGATCAGAACTTCTTTCTGAATGTTAATTATTAGAGCTACAGAAAATTTCATTAAAGATTCTGATTGCATCCAGTAACAGTGTAAAGATCTGACATCAGCCATAAATTAGAAGATTTATCACTCTATCAATCATTGTGGTGCCTTCCAAAGATTACCATAAAGATCTTACATGACTTTTTAAAAAGGACATAGGCTTATGTACCTGTTTCCTACTATCTGTGGTCACTCACTGCCACCAAGACAAGCTGATATGACAGAGCTCAGATTTTACAGAAGGACAACATTATTCAACAGTTATTACCCAATGCATATGTGTCATTCAAGATTCTACTCACAGCTGTATTTTATGATCAGCTACTGCAATAGCAAACACAGCCGTTGCAAACCCTTAGCATCTCACAACAAAATCTTTTCACTCAAACTTGCAGCCATCTAGAACCCAAAAGTCTTTATGACCCTGACCTCCAACTTAGCTAATGAACTACAATTCCACACACAAAAAAATCCAAACCTCTTTAGAGTTCAATAAATGTTTCAAAAAATATTCTATACTGTAATATGGATCCAGGTCACACTTGAATTAATTGCAGGCAATTCCCAGAGCCTATGTCTGCAGAGTTCACCATCTGATATTCAGGAAACATGACATCATCCTTTGCAACCCTGCAGGTAAATTCTGTATTTCTTTCTCCTTGCTTTTTTCAAGAGAAAAGAGTTATAGTGTGATTTTGATATTTTTTTCAGTGTTACTAAACCTGTTAGGTCAATTACAGGTCAAATTTAGTTTATCATTATTATTACTATTTGTGTGCACTTAGATATGAGAATGCTGAATGCAATGTAACAGTTTTATGAACTGAACTAAACAGAATGTGGTCCCTCTCTTTTATACACTGATGCTGTTCATGTTAGCTCATCTCCTGCAGATAGAGTATCTGCTACAAGAATTGACAATCAGAGGGATGAGGTTATGGGCTCCTCCACACAAGTGAGTGAATGTGTGTGTGTGTGTTTGTAACACATCATCTACACATTCTGTTGTTTGTTTACCATATTTCACTCACTGGTGAGAGAATGCAATATGTTAATGAAAGGATTAAACAGCTGGAGAAAATAATCACTGCAAATAAACACAGTGCCTTTGTATGTGACCTGTGGTTTTTTTTTTCTGTACAGCAAGAGAGGACCTTTAGAGCACCATAAGTTTTACATGTAGCAGTTTTATCATTAAGAGATATCTTCCAGGAATATGTGCATCAGTTATTGTCCCGTAAAGAAGTTATAAGAGCACAATGTGAGACCTGCAATACATGGACCTATGTATAAGAGCTTATTTTGGAGCCAAGAAATTATTTATTCAGTTGAATAAACACCTTTGAATAAGGTGTTGTATGTCCCTTTCTCAGAAAAGTAAAGTAATAACACAGGGTATGCAAGCTCTTTTGCTGGGCACATATGTTACTATTACTTTTTCTCTTGTCTGTCTTTTCTCTTGCCTCCTTATCATTCCATCTCAAAAAATACCCATGTTATTCAGAATCAGATCATAAACCCTTTGAGGACAAGATTGTATTTCATCCTATGTTTGTACAGCCCTTGGCTAAACAAGAATACCTGATCATGACTGTGGCCACTAGCCCTACTGTACACACAGGTCAGACAGTCACACACACACAGAGGAGCAGCTCTTTCCTGACTTTCCAAGTGTTTGGTATTCACAGCTTCAGAAAAAGTTTCAGAAAAGATTAACTTGCAGCTGCACAGTCTAATTTTTTGCATTGTCTCAGTGACCAACACATGGAGGTCTTCTAAAAATCTAATCATTCTCTTCTTTGAAAAAACAGTTCTGAAGTGTTTTGGAGCTTACAGTCAGAATTGGGTGTGTGTCCTCCAAACAGCCTTCTCAGGGTAGCTAACAGAAAAGTATAACTTGGAGTTTGAAGACCCGCAGTAGGTTATTTTAAATTAAAATAAAATTAAAAAAAAAAGAATTATTTTCCTGTTCTAATATACAGCCAAAGAAAATTCAAAAAATATGGTAAAAACCCACAAAGATAAAATAAATCCTGTAAGACACTTGAAAGCATTTTCAGACTTTCCACTGATGTCACCACTGAGGTGAGACAGGTGAGCAGCAATTCTGTTGCAAAGAGAAACAGAGAGCATCAACTGCAGAGAGCAGATGAAAACGGCATATCTGACATGCTCTGTTATTAAAATGACTTCATTGCTCAGTGAAGAGTGTTTTTTAGAAGCTGTGGTTTGCAAGCAATCCTTCCCTTGCTATTTAAGGCATGCTCCTGCAATAACACACTTGTTGACATCTCTGGAGCAGAATCACTTCCACGTTGTAAATGGCTCTCTTCCCAACAGTAGCACAAAAACTGAAACCAGCTACTGTAACAAACACTTGCCTGTTTATTCATGGATTGTGCAAAACTGCATCTTAGTAGGCTCTTAAGCCCAGCATTAATCACAGCAAGAAAACAAATACAGCTGTTGATTTTTTATTAGCTTGTAGAACAATCTGATCCCCAAATCTCGGAATTTTTGTGGGACCTTTTCTCCTGGACTCTTCTATGATTTCTAATGAACTTAATACAGCCTGTGTTGATTCAAAAGGCATCTGTAGGCGAGAACTCCATAAACAGTATGCCTCTATAAATACTATCTCACTACATATTAAAACTTACCTGTTTTATCACTTCAAAATCCTCATGGCCAAAAAGGCCAATCTTCAGAAAAATATAAAGTGCTAAATTCAAAAGGCCGTGTATCACTGGATTTTATAAAAGTTTCACCTCTGAGTATTACAAGACTTCTAAGTATTACAGCACCTTGATCCATTAATATCAAGGATAAATAACTTTGTAGATCTCACATTCATTTCCTTGAACCACCTCCCACATATTCAGTACCATTCCACTGTAAACCCTCTAAGTTGTAAGTATGCAAGTTGACACTGGGTTACGCTGTTACGATTGCTAATGTCTTCTAAGAGTGAGAGTACTGGGTGGCTCTCAGAAACATTTATTTCTAAGTCATTTGATTAGCAGACTAGGACAGCAAAACCAGAAATGCTACTAAGTTGTGCTAACACATATTTCTTACTGCTGTTTCACATCTTTCCCTCAAACCTCAACCACATTTCATACTTCAGACTAACACACTAGACTGCAGGTGTGTGGAGGATGTAGAAAAGTCTTTCAGTTCTGTTGAGACAGCACAGTTGAGTACAGAAGCATTAATGAAACTGCAAGCAAGGCCATGTATTTTTGTGTACTTGTTGGGCAGTCTCAGTTATCATAGATGTTATGCTTCCACTCACACACACAGATACGTGGCACAGGTAGGCATGCATCTTCACACACATTATTTGGGGATGAGGGAACTTGTATCTATATCACTTACAAGAGACCTAGGGGATCAAGTCAAAAAAAAAAAAAAAAAAAAAAAAAAGAAACCACATAATTTAAAACATATGCTTCATTATCATTTATATTCTTCCAAGAAAGAGTGACATGAATAAGAAACTCTCCATATCCTCTATCCAAAACTCTTTAAAACCAAAATATTTATCTAAGGTGTATATGCATGTGATTCTGCATTCATTTTAGACATCAGAGGTCTATCCCAAGAAGATTAATTAAACTGCTGCAGTAACAACATTGGTCATCTTTCCTTCAGCTATGCAATCAAGGCAGAGTCAGCTTGGTCTATATCTCTCCACAATGGTTGGGTTACATTTATAAATGCTACCACCGAGACTCCTAAAACACCTAATTTACTAGACAGGCTCACTATTGTATTTACCCTTAAGTGTGGAGGATGCTTTGTAGCATGAAGCCTTTTGCTATGGTCCATTTAGTACAGCTTCTCACCTCATCTTGCAGACACTGGAAGTAAAATCTTCCAGTCCTGTTCTTGTGTCTCACAAGGAACCACTGACCAACTTCAGTTATTTCACGCAACACTGGTTAAAATGGAGACTACAGTTAATGTGATCATGTTTTAGAGAATTTCAGATTTGCTGAAATTAAGCACAGCATGGTTTGTTCTTACTCAGCACAAAAGTATTGGCTCCCCATTGATGACATGTCCTTTAGTACTTAGAATAAGGTAGAAATTTAGGTACAAGTCATCTGTTCCGTATTTTTATTTTTCTTTGCTCAGATACTCTATTTCAACATAATCTAATGCACAAAAAATCAGTTTCTTCAGATTAATTTGTGATAATTTACAAGTTGCAAGAGATGAAGCACCCCTCAGAAAATTTAAGGAATTATGACCCTACATTTTGCAACAAGGTAAGCGTTACTAGCTTCAACTTAACAGGTGATGAAACTGAGATCTGGAGAAATGAAAATGACTTAACACTTCACATTATGAGCTTCTGAGACAGCCTAGACTGCAGCTGACTTCTGTCTCTTAGATCATATTCTAGAAGCTTGACTCCGCTCTGCCATTTATCTTACCCTTTTTTTCCACCTACATATGTCTTAACTCACAAGCATCCAGAAACAGTTCAGAGACTAATATTATCTTAAATATTCCATTCACAGCTTCTGCAATGTATATGAATACCTGGAAAGGCTTTACTAGCTGTATATTTTTGTACCATCTCAGCTGAGGCTCCGTATTGTATTACATTTCCCTGAGTGTAAAATCTTTCAGCTCATATAGGATATATATCCTTCATCTAACCAACTACTATCTCCTTATATGTTGTACAGGAAGCTTCATTGTACAGCTTCATTTTTCTATTAGCTAATTTGATTATTTCTTTTTGTCTGGAAAAGAATGTATATCAAAAGGCAATTAAAAATATTGCTCCATTGAGTCCACGTTTTTGCAACAACAAAAGAAGTCATTCATGCACAACAAAAAATAACTCTAGAGCTCTATGCTGGGCAGCAGGATTATGAATGAAGAACAGAGATTGTAAGAGAAGTCTTTGAAACTAGAGAATAGAAACCTAAGCAAGCAGGCTAGCCGAGGAGGCACTGACACTGCAAAGTAGTGGTATAAAAGGACAGGACAGGACAGGACAGGGAAAGGAAAGGGAAAGGGAAAGGGAAAGGGAAAGGGAAAGGGAAAGGGAAAGGGAAAGGGAAAGGGAAAGGGAAAGGGAAAGGGAAAAGGGAAAGGGAAAGGGAAAGGAAAGGGAAAGGGAAAGGGAAAGGGAAAGGGAAAGGGAAAGGGAAAGGGAAAGGGAAAGGGAAAGGGAAAGGGAAAGGGAAAGGGAAAGGGAAAGGGAAAGGGAAAGGGAAAGGGAAAGGGAAAGGGAAAGGGAAGGGAAGGAAAGGAAAGGAAAGGAAAGGAAAGGAAAGAAAGGAAAGGAAAGGAAAGGAAAGGAAAGGAAAGGAAAGGAAAGGAAAGGAAAGGAAAGGAAAGGAAAGGAAGGAAGGAAAGGAAAGGAAAGGAAAGAAAGGAAAGGAAAGGAAAGGAAAGGAAAGGAAAGGAAAGGAAAAGGAAAGAAAGGAAAGGAAAGGAAGGAAAGGAAAGGAAAGGAAAGGAAAGGAAAGGAAAGGGAAAGGAAAAGGAAAGTGGATCCTGTTAGCTATACAACGCTATGGATAATATAAGCTGGCACTTAAGTGCTCACAGCTAGTTTCTAAAATCCTGGCACTGAAGGCCCCAAACTTCTTGACTTGAAAAGGAAGGAAGCCTGGAAATAGATAAAATGTTGTAACAGTTACTGAAACACCAGTGAACAAGATCTGTTCACAAGTGTATGGATAGCCTGGAAATTCATCAGGACACAGAGTACAACAGTGTGAGAGAACAGTAAAGTTGCAGGGGAAAAACCAGCTTTTACCACTCTACCTGTTATTTTAATCTTGATATTTACAGAAGGAAGTCAGAGTTTTGCCGCTTTAAAGTTTTTTTTACTATTTTTTGCACAGAAGTGCTTCAGGGCCTAAACCGAGCTTTGAAGAGTAAACTATTCCCCCTGCAATGTATTGGATGTTCTGTACTTCATAATTTTGCCTGAAAGAAATAGCTGTTTGATTTCTAGTTATATACTATTAAAGAGGAATAGCTGTGAACAACAGACATCTCCACATGATGCAGAAAGCAGCAGAGCTCAGGGACAATCACTGTCTCCCAGACGGGGCTGGCAATCGCAGCCCCAGAAGCCAGCTCAAAGGACATGTCTCCCAAGCAGGGCACAGGCAGCCAAGTCCAGCCCTATCTGAGCTGTTACATTCCTGTAACACCTGTGTTCTTGCTCGGGTTTGAAAGGAGTTCACTCACAGCCACAAAGCTGAAATGCTAGCAAGCCTTGCCCAGCACACAACACTTCCTTGCAGTGCCTCTCATTCCTCTGTTGTCTCAAGTGCTATTTCTGCCACCCCTGCACTGCGCTCCCCTGTGGTCCTCACTCCTGGGGCCAGCAGCACAGGAGGAACAGCCACCCGAACAAAGGGGAATGATGGGGGTGAGGCTCAGGGCAAGTCTGTGCTGCAAAACACAGGGTAATGCAGATGCACTCGAGCTAACTCTATATAAGGTAGCTGAATGAGTACAAAGACAAGTCAAGCCATGACAGCAGAGAGTTCATTGTGGGTTAATTTGCTCTGCCTTCCTGGTGGGCCAGATATATGCCTATGAATATTAATTCTTAAAACTAGATCAAGAACATAAACAGAGGACAGAACATTTTCATGGCCTGCTGTTCTCCTTTCCTTGCTCCCAGCATGGTACAGTATATACCACAATGCAGCTGCACAGCAAAAGGAAACAGGGTAATTTTCATGCACTATATACAATGCATCCACAATTTCACTGTGGAGACTGTCTACTTGTTTAATGTATACACGTGCTCCCAGGGAGGCAGGCAGTTCTGTAGATAGGTCACAGGAGTCAGAAAAACGGTTTGATTCCCAATATTAGGTACATTTTGAAAAGTCACTTCATCCTGTTTCCTCCTCCCACTTCTGCCTTATTTCATTATACATGCAATGTCTCTAACCCACTCACTGTTGATTAGTTCTTCAGAATCTAAATATATAAATGTAAGTTCACCAAACCAAAACTAAAGGAAGTGGTTCCAACACACCATGCCACTGAGCTGGATTTTCTTTAGAACTAGTCTCTGCATGGCACTTTTGCAGCTTTAGGTCTATACTGCCCAAACATTCTCAGTATGTCAATACACTGATGTGGGCGAATACAGAATGATGAGCAAATGTCTTTTTCATACTATGTAAGAAACACTCATTAGTCCAGTGCCTCTTGCCCTGTCTATACTTATAATCAATATACCACAATAACAACCTAGCCATTTGCTCATTATGTTTGTGCAGGTCTAGGTGAATGGATAAGAAAATTACACGTTTAGTCCAAATCAGTAGCTAATTCTAGTCCAGAAACCACGTAGCTATGCCAGTGTGCTGCTGTGCTCCAATTAATGTGTCCTGCTGGTGGCTTAGGTACACCATCGTAATGAAAATGAACTGCTGCTTCCAGTTCAGAAGTGGTTTGCATCAGGCCAGTCCCGGAAGAGAGCAGGACTGCCTGCATCTCTGTGCACACACAAACTCTCTGTCATGGTTGATTTTGAATAAAGTATTGGAACTGTGCAAGATTTGAAAAGCAGGCAAGTTGTTTCAAGTGATTAAGAGGTCCCTGAGTTTGAGACTCTGGGGTATGTATGTCAGAAAGCTTTAAGTGCACCACTAGAAAAAAAAACAATATGACACAGTCTTAAACGTAACCTGCAGGGGAGCATCCATAACAGGAAAACATCAGAGGCTGTGCTCTGAAGCCTTCACTTCACTTTCTTCTACCTTAATACTTATCCTCCTGCCAGAGCAATCTCCCTTATCCTTTATCCTACACATAAAATGAGCCAATATTGCTAAGTTCTGCTATTTAAAAATTAGGTCTGACAGACTATTTCTAAAGTGATAGACCAATCTGTGAAAAAGCTTTTCACAGAAAGTCAAAGCCATAGGGTGTGCTACTCTGATGCTGATGTCTGTGCAAAGAAAACATAACACTTCGAGGTGGAAACCTCCACGGCTGCTGGGCACAGAGACTGCATGGCCCCAGATTTCATGTGTGTGCACTGGTTTTGGCTTGGGATAGAGTTAATTTTCTTCACAGTAGTTAGTAGGGGGCTACGTTTCAGATCTCTGATGAAAACAGTGTTGATAATACAGGGATGTTTATGTTACTGCTGATCAGTGCTTACACAGAGTCAAGGCAAGCTTCTCACATCATCCTGTCAGCGGGTAGGCAGGGGTGCACAAGAAGCTGGGAAGGAACACAGCCAGGACAGCTGACCAAAGGGATATTCCTGACCATATGATATCATGCTTAGCATATAAAACTGGGAGAAGGAGGAGGAGGTGGGGGAACATTCAGGGTGATGGCGTTTGTTTTCCCAAGTAACTGTTACACACGATGGAGCGCTGCTTTCCTGGCGGTGGCTGAACACCTGCCTGCCAATGGGAAGCGGTGAATGAATCCCTTGTTTTGTTTTGCTTGTGTGTGGTTCTTGCTTTACCTATTAAACTGTCTTTATCTCAACTCACACGTCTTCCCACTTTTACCCTTCAAATTCTCTCCCCCATCTCACTGGAGGGGAGCAAGTGAGCGGCTGTGTGGGGCTTAGCTGCCAGCTGGCACAAAACCATGACAGTCCTTTTTGGCACCCAGTGTGGGGCTTGAAGGGTCCAGATAATGACAGATTTGATTGAAATGTCCTAGATTGAATTTATAGGGAGGTTTCTGTGATTGTGATGCGTGGGGCTTGCTTGCCTCATTGTAAATTGGACTTTAGTGCTCATTAGTAGCTGTTTTTTTGCTTTTGCTGCTTACTGTACTGCTTATCATTTTATTGTGCCATGCCTGGGAACATTGTGATAACAGCAATGGCGATGCACCAGGGCATCACTGCTGTTTCTGTGCTGCTGTACTGGACAGGCTGCAAGACCAGTGTGAGCTCAAGTCAAAGGGACTGTGACCTGTGGATGAGTCCACATGGGAGCAGGTCACCTTGAAGCACCTGTGGCCATGAATAAATCCACACCAGAGCAAGAACGTCTCAAAGTGCCTGTGGCCATGGTTATGTCTGTGCTGCAGAGGTACACCTCTGAAGGCATTTTAGCCCAAGGACAAGTCCATGCTGGAGAAGGTACACCTCACAGCACCTGTGGCTGTGGATAAGTCCATGCTGCAGCAGGTACACCCTGGAGCAGTGGCTGTGCATGAGGTCATGCTGGAACCTTTCAAAGCATGTGGCTATGGATAAGCCCATGACAGAGCAGGTACACCCCTGGAGGGACTGCAGACATGGGTAAGGCAACACTGGAGCAGGTTTACCTGTGAAGGCATTGTGGCCCATGGAGAAGGCCAGGCTGGAACAGGTATACCTTAAAGTGACTGCAGCTGTGGATAAGTCTATGCCAGAGCAGGTATACTTGTGAAGAGACTGTGCCTCATAGCTAAGGCTCCACTTGGAGGTATCCCTTGTATCCCTTAGGTACAACCCCCCAGGGTCTGCAGTCTGCAGATAAGTCCAAGCCAGAACAGGGGCAAGGAGAAGAGTTCATTGCAATGTTAAACCCTGCAGGCTTGTCCAAAGGGGCCAGGGGTGGAGGCTGTAATGGTAATACCTTTAATTTTTTGTAACCCATTATTTGAGTTGCATATTATAGGAATTACTACAGTAGGAAACACTTGAACCAATGGAGGACATGCCTTGCAAGAAGCAGTGCAAGTGCACCAGTAACCTGACCTGAGCTTGCTTTGGTGCCCAATAACTACACACCACACCACCTCTCCTTCCTGAGTGACCACCATAACAGGTGGAACCCAAAGTCATGGACCAAAAAAAATCAATGGACATTTGTGGACATTTGAAAGACATTTTACAGAACTGGTCCCTAAACTAAGGGTATGATGTCTGTGTACTATATCAAAGGACCAGAAGGGTGTGGTGGTGGTCATGGTTAATGAGGTTGTATTGGATAGTGTGGTACCTGAGCATGACAAAAATGGTATGGAGTAACAAAAACATCCCTATATTATCAGCATTGTTTTCAGCACAAACCCAAAACATAGCCCCATACTAGTTACTATGAAAAACTTTAACTCTATCCCAGCCAAAACCAGCATAGCATGCCTGTCAAAGCTCAGCATTTTTAACTTGGAAAATAAAAAAGTCACACCCAAAAATATCAAGCTTCCTGAAATAAAGGAAGTGGCTCAGAAGTGGGTGAAGGTTTTTGAAAGCTGTCAAATTGCTAATACTTTTGTGGAGGAAGGGGGAGGAACCTGAATCAGTGATGTCATGGAAAAAAAATAGGGGCTTGTCCTGTAAGTGTTTCTTTTCCTTTTTTCCAAATGGAAGCAAAAGGTTTTTTCCTGGGGTATTTCGTTTCTTGGTTGTTTTTCTTTTCATTTGGAAGTTGGGGAGGGTAGTGTGTTCGGTTTGGGGTTTTTCATTTGTTTGTTGTAGGGGGTTTATTTAGTTTGGTTTTGAGGTTTTGCTGTGGGTTTTTTTCATAAACAGGTATTGATGCATTGTTTCATGTATGTTATGATAACTTTTTTGATTGGGAAGTCAGCCTAGATATTAGAATGTTATCAATCTTACACTAAAGATTTAAAGAAGCACACATCAGGAAACTAAGGATTTTAGTAAAGCTAGCTGTTCCATGTAGGTAGAGATGAAAGACTAACCAATAGTGCACTAAACGCTGATAAATTTAATGGAATGTTTCAGCAGTGGAAACATTTACAAGGATAGATTGAACTCCAAGTTTGGTGTTTATTGGTACCATATATTGGTATGTACATATTGGTACTACATCCATATATTGGTATGTACATCCAGAAATACAATTACTGGTCTATTTCTTATTAGGATAAACAGCTGAATACATGTCTTTTAATTGAGGGATTTACCTAGTAAAAAGGCCTTTTTGCAGGCTCTAGTTATTCCTAACATTGTTGTTGTTGTTTTAATGTAGTTTGATGCTCCTAAAAGTGGCTTGGTGATTACAGAAAATTAGATGTTTTATAGGATGCCTGTGCTTGTGGTGGAAGTCGGACAACCTTAAAGTTTCTCCTGCTAGGTCTTCAAAATCACTACATACAATAGGCTCTTGGAGAATAATAATAATAGTAATAACAAAAGAAGCCCCAAAGCCCACCCAACATTTACTAGCATGTGCCTGAAATTAGTTCTTGCCATAAAACCAAAGCCTACACCCCTTTTCCAAATGTTGCTCCTCCATTAACAAAACCCTCCTTAGAAGACTGCCCAGCTGCCCATAGCTACGAGGCAGAGTAATCTACACAGCAAAGATGTGTGACAGGAGAATCAATCTCTGTGTCAAAGTACACGGTGAAAACATGGTCTGTGAGGTTGAGTACTTGATACTACAGCACAAGACTGCTAATTGTTTTAAGTGTACTATAGAGGAGTTAAAACTTATAGTTTGAGGCCCTACTGTTTAGTAAAAGCATGTAGAAAGGAACTGGCTCAAGCTAGACCACTGTGAGTGGACAGAGAAAATAACTATTACTTGAAATAAAATACTGCTACCCCTCTTTCTGTCTTCCAGCCCTCTCTTAGTTAACACATTGACTGACTGTGGAGGCGGCTGAGAGAGCAGATAGTAACCTGCCCTTTCTGAAGAAAAGGGAGTGGTGGGAAGTCTCAGAAAGACTTATAAAATGGAAAGTAGGACAGCAGATGAAAAAAAAAAAAAAAAAAAAAGAGGAGGGGGGGGGGCACAGGAAAAGCAAGAGATTTTCTTCTTTTCCTTTACGGTACAATATTCACTTGTTTTCTTATGATATCCCACTGCTACCAACCAGATTTATTCAGTACTGCCTCTCTTCAGAGACTTTGAAGGACAAGAGAACTAATGGTCAGGCTTCAAATGCTCTTCTTAGCTGGTTATCAACTAAAGGTAGATCATTTTCTGGCTTACATCAGTAAAAACCTGGAGTTACTATAGTGACATGATGATAGAAGCGTGCATAAATTCAATGTATGTGAAAAGACACTTCAGCCCTTCAAATAATTTGCTGTCATTTTAGAATATATGTTTCAAGCCACTTTTTAGGGTGAACATAACTTTAGAGAAAAGCTTTTGTATCTGCCATCAACTATCCCAAATTACATTAACTAGCTAAACCGATGGAATGTACATATACATAGAATGCTGCATGTTTTTTTTCAAGAAAGTATTAAACACAGATCTGTTTTTGGTTTTATTTTGTCAAACTATTACCTCAAAATTAATTGTTTTTCTTGCTACTCACATTATCTGTCACATCTAGCATGTTTTGCAAGATCAATCTCTTGGGCTCTTTCCTTTATAGAATTTAAAACAATTAAGCAATAAATTCACCTGCAGTGGTATAATTAAACAGATAATTAAATTTTTGAAGGCTCTTTAAGAAGCAGTTTTTATAAAATAAATACATCTTCTATATTTTACAAAATTATATAAAATAAGTAATTTCCCAACTGTAGATATTAACTTACAATGTTTAGATTTTTTTCACTACTGCTACTGCAGTAAAAATAAAAATTTGAGGAACTCTAAGCAGATTCTGAGATCAGGGAGTGGCTAAAATGGATGGGAAGATTTTTTTCTTGAAGGATTTAAACACAGAAAACAAAGTACTACATTGTGAGATGAAACCAAACATTAAGACTCTACTGAATAGGTTCACATAAGAGATCTAAATGTATTCTTTTTCAAATACAACTACAAATCTTTTGAGGTTGTTTTTTTTAAATGGTTTGTATAACTCTCACATATGACCATGCGGAAGACATTTTAGCCTTGTACATTATGCGTCAACCTTCCTGATCTAGGTTCTGACACGATCACATACAATTGTATTCTAGTTTCTGAACAAAGGTGTTATTTCTCTGCTCTGCAAATCTTTTCATTTGTTTTATTTCTACAGAGGACATTCAGGGATCAAAATGAGAGAAAGAAATATCAATTTCTACCTACCTTTGACAAAAGCATCCTGTCTCAGAAATGCAACACCAAATGCTAAGAGTTTAAGCCACAAAAACATGGTTATTTCTGGAAATCAGGCGTATCCTTATGAAACAGCATGTGTCTCCCTCTGGAAAGCAAAATAAGTGTTATCTGTCTGCAAAAGAACTCAGCAAAACTTGAACCAGAAAGGAGAATAACTAGGCACATACATTGCACTGCCTGCTTATCTGTGAAGGAGTTGCTTCCTCTGTTACCCAAACTAACCACTCGCAAACTCGCTAAGCAGTTTAGTGATGTCAGAGACAAACTTCTTCAAAAAAAATTCTTTCAGTTTCCAGGAAGTTAAAAGGGTTTTTCTTAAGTTGCTGCAGTAATGCTCAGCTTCCTTAATTCAAATTAAATATATTATTTTCAGCCATTTCTTTCTACTGAGGAGCTAAACAAGACTTAACTTTTCAAAGGACTGGATTTAATAGTCATCCTTTCTCTTCATATTTACTTTTCTTTTGCAAATATTCACTGTGTCCCTTCTACGTTATGGATGCTTCCTGAGATTTCTGTTGAGAGAGAGAAACCCAAACCATCAGTCAACAAAACCCTTCTACTGGTAACAAGACCTTCATAAAAAGATGTATCCTCAAGTGAAGTGTCTGCTGATTAAATGAAAACCCTTTAAACATGGGATATATTTCTGAATCTTTCTGCAATGATGCAATTCTAGGTATGACAGTAATACACAACAAATGGGTAGACACAATCTAATTCTGTTTTACGTAATGTTCAGTTCCTATTTAGATAGTACAATGCAATTCTTTACCATAATAGTGCTGGAGGATTGTGATCCCTTTCCTGAAGTCGATACAAGGTACAGCAAAAACATTTCCCCTCACTGCATGCAGTCAGTTAGTACTCAATAAGAAATGCCCATTATATAGTAGGTTAACAAAGGGAATAAATGTTGGGATGGCTTCTCTTATTGGAGGTTTCAAAGATTGTAAAAGAACCAGCAGAATCCTGTCACAAGATGGATAAAGGGAAAAGAACACATTTGTGCTTATTCTTGATTTCCTTTGGAGACTACCTAAGCATCACACGGGGGAAAAATGTTGCACAAATTCACATAATAATTCAAGGATGACATGAGTGAATCAAACTCCTCATATGATTAAACCCAGCTTCTACACATCCAACTTTGAGTCAAGTCCTATAACATAGACCAAAATCTTAGCTTCCATTAAGCAATATTTCTCTATACAAACTGTCTGTAATAACAACTATATTGCAAATGTGTTCAGAACAAAACTGACATAGTGATATCACTCTGACACTCCAGAGACTCCCACTTTGATACACAATAACTTCATCCTAAAGTTGTCACAAACTGGATTTGGACTACAGCCATACATCGTCTGCAGCACTGGCATCTTAGTCCCTGTTATCCTAGGCAAAACCAAAATACCAGAAGGGCTGAAGTGTGCCACCTGATGAATAGGGTGCATGATATCCTGTGGAGAAATTCACATAAAGGCTCTCAGCAAGAACCAGGCTCTATTTCTACCTGAGCTTCCCCAGCAGTTTTATATAGCCTCCACCCAACTTTTTATGCTGTGTCGCCAAGACAAACTCCTGCACAGTGGACCTTTTCTGGCTGTGTGATATTTACATACCCTCCATAGCACTGAAATACTGCAACATATTGTATATATTATTTAGTGATAACATCACACACTTTAGCCATCATACCATTCTGGTACAATATTATTACTCGCATTTAACAGCTGAGAAACTATAAACCATCAACTGCTAAAATTACTGATCAAAATTACAACTTAAACTCATGGAGGATTTAAATTTTAAAGATTAAGGATTAAGGATTAAGACTTAAACCATATATCATAAGTCTCAGTGAAATGCTAAGAAGAAAAATCTCTCTTTCTGAGAGCAGATCCTTCAACCAACAAATTATTTCAGTGCCCATTTTCTGTCAATGAACCATTGCCTCGTAACTCAGAGAGAACAAACACCTCCACAGAAATTATATAGTGTCTTTGATTTCAGATTAGTCTTAAGTGTTCTAATATTCCATCTGCTTGCAGTGCATTTGAAATAAGAATTTGTGTAGTCTATTTGACATTTGTCTGTATGGACAACTGAGGAAGAAATCAAGGATATTGTGGTACTAAAACACTGGATTTTCAAAGACACTAATTAAAGCCGATATTTTTACTAAGAGATGCCACAAGCATTTTAGTCACTAAATCCTTAAAACAGCTGTGAATCTGGCCTAAGAAGGAAGAAGGAAGTGTGTGACAAAAAGCAAACTCTCAAGAATTCTACCCTCATAATAAGCCTTTGAAACCAGGTAATTATCAACTACATACACAAAGCTAGAAATTACAAAAAACAAAGTTCAGATTTAAACAAAAAAAAAAATACATAGAATCAGCCAAAGGGAATCAGTATCCTCTGCTAGAATTTTCATTAGTCAAAAAAACCCTAAATGTCACAGGATATAAAGCTGTGTGTGCTGGAGGACTTCAGAATTGGCAGAGCAATCTCAGCTCTCCTGATTAACCCAGGAGAGCGGTTTAGTTCCTCTCAGCAACAGGGAAGGTCGGGAAATGGTTGTTGCAGACTTGCTAAGTGGAAAACATGGGCCGTAAAAGCAGTTGCTCCAGAAAAAGAAAGAGAAGATGGTTTGAAGGGAAAATTCCTACAGTGTAGGGCTGGCTGATGGCCAGGATATATGCTCTTCTGTTTCACTCTTCTGTCAAGGAGAGATTGCTTGCTTTTGCTAGCTAAGATCACTGCATTGTGAGCAAGCCAAAGAACAGGCTATGAAGTATGGAATTTTTAGCTCTAGTGTGGTTCAGAATCATGCTGAAAGCAATACTATAAAAGATGCTATAGTGGGATTTTACACTCATCTTATATTGACCTCCATATCACATAGTTTCAGTCTGCAGCTTTCTACAAATTAATATATTATGGCTACACCAATGTATTTACACCCCATGTATTATTTCCTATTTGTGGCTCACCCAGAATTAATCACACATGTGTTTAAGGCTGTTAGAACACATGAAGTCTTTTACCAAACAAACTGCAGTCTTCTTCCCAAGGATAAACCCAAAACCCCACTTCTGGGGGATGAGGAGGGAATTAATTTACTCTACTTGCTTAGGACACAGCCGTATTTTTTAATCAGCTAATTGATTATGTCAGTATGTAACTACAGCAGTACACTTCCCCTGTGCTGGAAAGACTCAAAGCCAGAACCATCAATTTGTACTACCAAGAATTTCTAAAAGGACATTAAAAAAAAAAAGCATATGTTTAATTTATCCATCTATTTGGAAATCTTTGTTTTGTATGTTATGAAAAAAGCCAAAATACCCACCACAAAGAAAACAAACAGACAAAAAACCTGTAAGATAATCTTTCCTTGTCCGATCCGATCCACCTGTCTTGCAATACAGTAGATTTGTTAAATTATCATAAATGTCTCCACATTCTGTGCAGTTAAACACCAGCTCAAAGGGCAGTTATATCACAACTGCAATAAAAGACTAAAAATATGAAGTGCCAATAACAGTTTGCCTTTCAATTCACACCTGAAGCATTTGAAAAAGATAAATACATGCCTCCTGCTTCATACCAAAAATTTAAAGAATGGAGTCCTTGAAATATAGAGAAAAGAAAGGGAATTCAAAGTAGAAAGAATTAAAGCAGTATGTCCTTGCTCCAGATGAGTTGCAAATATTGTGATGAAGTAATTCACATAATTTTACATGAAAATACATTGACACCATAATCATAAAATAGATTCATTATGTAGTAATTACAGTGTTTATGACATAAATATTTGGTTATATGACACTAATTATGCCATTTGAAAATATTTCTGTGGTAAAGATACCATATATTTGCAGATAAATTAATTATCCCAGATCGAGATTGAACTTTTAATAAAAAAAAAAAACCAAAAACGAAAAGGCAAACAAAAAAGGAAACAAACTCACAAGAAATAACAGAAATATAAAACAAGTTGCATTTCAAAACTAGCTAATACTTTACAGGAATACATGCAGGTCATATTCAGCTTTAACACCTAAAATACACCACAACTGGGTCTAATTGACAGTTGCACACATAAAATTTGGCTGTACTGTGAGAGTGAAATTAAGTCTCAAAAAAGCATACTATTAGATCCTGTATATTCAGATACTCTATCCTTGCAATAGCTTTATGAAACAGATGACGTAAGGAGAGAGAAAAATCAAATTATTGTATGGAAAGATGCAATGAGAATTCCCACAGTTTTTTATTTGCATTTATATGACCCATATGTCCCACATGAAAATAATAATTGTTGAATAAGGAGATGATGATAAAGATATCATCAGCCCTCATTCCCAGTTCTCTTTTTCTCCCACCTATGTAGTCCTTGGTCAGGTCTAATAAATGCTCACAGCATTTGATACGAACCCTTGAACCAGCGGTGTCCCTCTGGCAGGGAAGTATTTCCCTTCTAGCCATATATCCACTGTTTTTGGCAAGGTGACGCGAGTTAGATGGAAAGAAGAGTCTCAGCACAGGTGGACCTTTCAGTGCCAGGCCTGAATTGTTTCCTTAAATGGGGGAAGGGCAACTGTTTTGCTCCCAGGTCTTAGTCTTAGCCCTAGGCCCAGGCAATTGTACCCCTGGTTAAGCCAGGAGAAAGGTCTGGTTCCTTCACTGCTAATGAGACTGCAGCATTAGAGCAAGGAGTTGTGATCCTCAAAACACTACATACACCCATCCTCCTGCACAATCTCTCATAACCCGTCAGGCAGAAATGCTGTTGTTACTCAAGTGACTGAAGCCAAATAGTGCAAAAGCTCTGCCCAGATCCCAAACAATCGGAGAGCTTGCTGAGAGAGACCAAGATCTCTAATAGCCTCCACAGTCACTGTCAACTTCCTTTCCACCAGGAAACATTTCTGTAGCTCTATTTTGTAGGTTGTGCTGCGCAAAAGCATCAGACTACAGAGTGCACTGGGCATGGTGTGATCCTTAAACACTACTACACAAAGCATTTCTCATTTTTTGCTTCTGAAGGCATCATTACTTAGTGGTGGTCCTGCTTGGCCAGGTGTTATCACAATGTGTAGGCAAATGCAAAGCACAAAAAGAGACAATTCAGCTGAACGTGCTTGATTCTGTGGTTAAGCAGATTTCCTTTCCCAGAGTATTTCACCAACCTTCAAACAAAACCAAATGGGCAGCCTGAGCTGTACCTGCTCATGCAGGAGCTCATGGGGAATGAAGCACTCACCCATGAAGGCAACAGTACTCAAGCGGGAAACCTGCAAAAAGGGCCCACAGCATTTTCAGTACATCTAAGAAGGAAGGTATGAGCAATGACTGGAGAGTAAAAAGGTACCCATGTATGCCAAATAAACACAAGCACTTCTCCCTAGCTCCCTGCTCTACATGTGCTTTACTAGGAGGTGGTTCAGGGTGTGTGGCATCTTGCTCTTTCCATTACAGACTCCTGCCTTATTTCCTCCCTCCAGGTGACAGTGATGTCTGGGAGCAGGGGAGTTGGAGAGAGAGGGAGGGATCACACATGACACCTCAGGCCCAGAACAACTCCATCATAATCTAACACAGCTAAAAAATCCCTTACTGTTCTTTGGGGAGAAACCAAGGAGCTGGTTCCTATTCCAATGAAGGGTAGAGAAAGTAGAAAATAGAGAAGCCATAAAAAACACTACTATTTACGCTAGAGGCAGGGAGACCACAAACTCTTCATCCATGTAAGCGACTTCGAGAATCCCCTCTTCCAACCCAGAGAGTGTTCCCAAAACTATTTCCCATCTCTGCCTGGTACTGCAAGGCTGACAGAACAGACTGGAAAGATGGAGGGAAGGCAAAAGTAGCAGTAACCACAGTGTGAACAGCATTTTCATACAGCCACAAGCCAAATAAATTTGTGTCTTAGGTTGGATTGTCATGGCTTGCCTCCAAAAGACTGGGCCACCCTGTATCTGCCATCAGGTATCAAACAGCAGCCATGCTTACCCTGCATGCTAAGACTGTGCCACCCAAAAGCTGTCATTCCTGGGGCTTGCTTTGTTTGGTGCCACAGGAACCACCACTGAAAGATGCCAATGAAACCCCACTCCTTGTGCTCTCTTTCATACGATTTCACATTGCTCGGTTTCACCCTATGTTCATTTCCATAAAAGTTTAGTCAAATAATGATGGGGCATTCACATTCTTCACCCAACACAACTTCCAAATCCAGGTTTTTAAAGTTGATATGGTGTCACTTTGGCATTCATTGCAAAGAATTTTAACTGGGTTGCATTTCTGGTTTTTCCTTTTTTAATTCAAGCAATGGTATACTCCAGTGGTACCTAAACCTGATGCTGTTTTGTGTTAATGTGTGTATAAAATGTTATATAAATTAGTTTTCTCAAGAAATGTATTCTTGAGAACCGGCTTTTGTTTACTTTTTTCCAGAGGCCTTGAAAGAACATAGTAGAGAGCGTGCAATTCAATAACACCAAAATTCTCTACACACTCCAAAAATTGCTTGGATTTAAAGTTATGCAGACTTTCTTTGTTTGCACAATTTTCATGCATGGAAGTCAGCTGATATGGCTCAGCTCAATTACACTGATATTCAGCATGGCTACACATCAGAATTAAGCAGTTCCACAGAATCTGAAGGCACACACCTTAGTAAACACTAGCGGGCACAGGATAAATTCATCCCAAGGGCAACTCTGTTTAAATCAAGGGAGCTTCCTCCACAATACATTTCATCCTGTAAAATTAATTTGACAGCCTTACTGTGAAAACAATGTTCATGCTAGGGAATATATGTTATAATACTCTGAAGTTTTTGTTGAATATTTGTTAAGAAATCTATTTTGCACAGTTTTTCAGGTTTCTTTGCGATTGCCAAGAACTATTTCTTGAAGAAAGAAAACATTCTCACTTAGTATGTCATATTGGATCGAATTATTTTAAGGTCAAGAGTAAACAATACAGCTCTTTGTGCAGGCATACTGCTATGCTACTATCAACCCTCAGGCAATGATGATTTGACATCTTCACTTCATATGTTACCTGCATGATCTATGCATACCTCCTCAGGACAGAAATTGTATTTTGGTATCCCTGAGGCACAGTTCACAATCTGGCCCAAAATGAGCAGTAAGTCCATGATAAGCTCTCAGAAGTGCCAGGCACTTACTTCTCACTTCCACATAAAATCATTCCAGGATAACACTACACACAGTTACTGTGAAATGGCTGTTCTATAATAGCTCTTCTTAACATGCCCCCTTAGAATTTGCTGCCCTTAGACAGTGGCAACGTACCCATAAGTACTGAGTCAGATTTGTGCTGAACATCTGCTCCTCCTCCTGGTTTTGAATGAGTGCTGGATGCTGAGAAATCTCAGGATTTAGCTTCATATGTGGAGTTCAAAAACTGCACAATGAATTAATTCTTTTCACATTATGAAACATCAAATAAACATTTTTATCCATAGTGTCTTTTCTTCACATCCTTCCATCATCCAGTTTGAAAGGGAAAATTAAAAGAAGGGACAACATTTACCTGAATATTTTCTACCCATGGACCACTCCTTGTTCAGCTCTCGTTTGGAAGAGCCCTTCAACAATGGCAAATTTTTCCTTCTCTTAGTCCAATTCTCTTTTTTTTTCCAGTTTCATTTCTCCTAGTACTAACCTCTAGATTCTTATAGACAGTCATATGACTTCGTCTCAGCAAACGAACAGCCACAGCTTTAAAAAGCACTGAGGCAAATGCCAGGAATGGACTTGTGCTCTGCAAAATCACACTGAATCTCAAGAGTACCACCACAGCTGGAGGTACTAAACAAGCTCCCTCTGTTCAGGATCCCCTCAATTACCTTCACCAAATTCACCCTGCCTTTAGCAAAACTGATTACTTGCTTTCTGATTGCCTCATATTAGCTAATCTGTGTCTGTTAGTTAATTTTCCCAAATTATATGCAAAATTATACACAACTACATGACACGCTGCAAGAAATGCTGTCCTGCCCCATAGAGATAGTTGTGCCAGAACACACCTGACAGAATATGAGTCAAAGCAATTGTAACACCAGCCAACACAGAAGACGAAAATGCCTATAGAAACAACCTTTCCCAAAATATTTCCTTTCTGGTTTCAAAACAGCACTCTCGTACTTCATTGCAGTTTGCCAGACATTCCCTTATGTCTTGTACATTGTCTTCTGTGTGCTCTGTAACATGCTTAAAGACATGTATGTTTACTCTGAAGCTAGTGCTTGAAATAACCAAACAAGGTGGGAATTTTGATTTTTTATTTTTATTTTTATTTTTTAAAATTTTTTTTTAAGCACAAATTTAGCTGAAGCGAGCCAGGTTTGGTGCATCAGGGTAGGCTACCAAACATGTGTTTTGGTCTGTCTTTCTACAATATGATACTTTTGAGCTAACTGCTGGTTAGTCTGTGTCGGAACACCAGCTTGCTTTCTGCAAGTTATCTGTCCATTTTTCAGGTTTTCCCAAGTAGGTATTTTCTGTGGCATTAACTTACGTGTTGTTTTCTGCTGGCACTGTATTCTGCTTCCACCCAGATTGCTTCCCACCTAGGATGCCAGATTCATTGTCATACACTATTAGCTGTGGTCTGCAAGTCCTCCCAGTGTTTTGCTGTCAGATGACAGTGCTTATATCCAAGAGTATTTTGTTCATTTTTCCAATAAGATACAGGAAAACTTTATACCAAATGCTTTCCTAACATCCAAACTATTATCATTTTTTGGCTGGAAATGTATTCCTACAGCTGATTGCAGTCATGGTATAGAAGCATAAAAACGCCTCTGAGCAAGGTATTTATGAGCATAAACCACAAATATTTATCTAGAAGGCTGGTCTGCTTACAGTGATGCTGTTGGTCATCTTCTGATAGCCCATCTCTTACCCTTCTCCACATTTTGACATGATTTTTCTCTCTAGGGCTGTCCAAACGGGTTAGATAGATGTCTCCAAAGATAAGCATGTGGCAGGCATTACTTCTTCCTCAGTGGCTTGTCAAGAAACTACTGCTATAAAGCTAAAAAAGTCCAGAAGATTTATATAATCTTAACTCATAATATCCATCCTTGAATTTGAAATTGTTAGGAAACCAGACTGCTCCCATACACTTACCTTCCACACCAGGGTCTATGTCACATCTCCCTCCCTCCATTTCCCTGCCTGTAACTCTTCAATTTATGTTTCACACACACACTATAAGCCATTTTACAATGCAGCAAGTTCATAATCCTGATACTTAGACAAAGTCTGTCTAAAGACACAGGGGTTGTCTTTGTTTATTCTCACACTATAAAAACAACAAAGTAATTAGCACAGGCAGTAAATTCAAAGCTTCTTTAAAGAAAATGTTATCAAAACTGAAAGGAAACATCAACAAATAGCTCATTATGCAGACAAACTTTTCTGAGAAGTTTCTGTAGCGTAAAAAGACTTCTGTAACATTGAAAATCCCATGAAGCTACATCCTGGGCCATACACTTTTGAAAAATATTTCTAACGCATTGTCCCAGAAACACTTTCTATTCAGTCTTGTGAAAGTCCATGTACCTTGCTTATTTGCTTCCTTAGTAGGAGTCCTAAAAAAATCTGATATTATCACCCATCTTCCCTGATTGACTTAAAAATGAATCAGTGTTTAAAAAATTTTTTTTCACAATACAGGTAAGAAATGGGGGAAGGGTGGGAGGCAGAAGTAAAGAATATGTGAGATGCATTGCAGTAGCTTGGAAAGAAGCTTACTTGTTGCATGTTATATGTACTTCTCGGTCAAAATATTTCAGGTTGATTAGTTTTCTGCAATAACAGTTATATTAAATTCAAATTTATCGAACTATCAGCCTTCTCATTTTCTCTGCTACATCCATACTGATTTTACCCTTTTTTTAATAAAAAATGTTATTTGTCCTGGGACATAGAAAACATTGCAGATTAAAAATGACAATGGAAGAGAAAAAATGAAAACAATACTAGATTATTCAGGAAAATAAGATTTTCAATTAGAATCTACCAAATTTAAGATGGTCTGGCTGATCTTTTATAGCTATAGCCTCAAATTTCTAGTGTTCAGAAAGTTCAGTTAAAATCGTCCTGCTTGGGTAGACTGGTGTCTAGACTGAATGAGAAGTGCAGAAAGTAATTCTGAACAAAAGTGAAAGAGAGACTCAATTAAGCATTTCAATTTCATTAAAAGGATTAAAATGGGTATTATCTAAAAGTCATTTATGCAATTTCAAATGCTTCTCTATCACTTCTTGTTAATGGGCATAACTAAAATAAGCTAACAGAGATGCAGAAATATTGGAAATATATGCTTTTAAAGTAACAGCCAGGTAAACAGTAGGCTTTTGTGCGAGACACAAATGGTGGCAGAGTGCCAAGTAAATATTTGAGTGATTTAAAGATAGGTAAGAGAAAAGACAGCACTAGAAAACTAACTACTCTGAAATAAAAAGCTTTGTTTCATTATATTTGTTTCATAGCTTATTTTTATTTCACTGTAGGATATTTTGTAATAAACACTCAAAGACATTTAGCACAAATTCGCTATTTTAACTGTGACAGAAAAGCTCAAGAAACATTGCTAGGGCCTTATAAACACACACAATATGTTTACTGTATACAATGCAATGGAATAGCCAAAAATAGCCAAAAGATGGTGGAGGAGAAATAGGGGAAGCTTGTAATCTATCATGCTGAAACAGTCCATGCTGTGATACTCCCAAAACATCTGGAATTCAGAGTATGTAAACAATAGAATCACAGCAGTAAACCAGTATCAGATTCCTTTAGTTCAATAAAAGAAAAAAAATCACATTCCACAAAAAATATTACAATTTCACTATCTAATTTTATAATTTGAGCTCACATATACTCTGCCAAAAATCTAGTCTCTGTAAAAAAAAAAAAACAACAACAAAAAAACAAACAAAAAAACCCCACACAAACAAACGACAAAAAAAACCAGAAAAAAGGTTGAGTATCACTATTGTTTCTTCAGTTTGTTCTAAAAAGTGATAAAGCATTAGCAATATGAATCCCAGCATAGCAAGAATAGCTCATTTTTCCCATGTCAAGCCCAGGCTGACATACTAACTGGGGTAATGTGCTCTCTCCCTCCCAAGATCAGCATATAATACTTGCACATCCTCTTTCTGCTTTACAGCAAGTGTTATTTCCAGTACTTAGTAAGTTAGGAAATATCACAGAAGATTAAATTCCATGGAATAATTATTTAGCAAGAGGCTCTGCCTTCTTCTTCTCATAAGAAGATCGGCATTAGGGTTCATGAAATTCTGGGTTAAAATACAGAGGCATTATTTAAAACTAGGTTTTATGCAAAACAAGAAAAACCTGTTTGCTAAACGTTGCCAGTTCCTAGAGCAAAGTCAGTCTGTTAAGCCTGTAAACTCGTAAACAAAATTTAAGGTTTTTCCTTCAGATAAAGGTATACTGAGAAAGATATCAACTTCATTTCAGCTTGACACCCCAGCTTTATTTCTGGTTTGCAACAATCAGCAAGTTGCCCCACACTGATCAAAGGAGATGCATTCAGGAGGGATGAAATTTCTGACAGATTTTACCCCCTCCTCCAGCACACTGTCTTTTTAGATGGAAGAGACCAACCACTATGAAAAAATATTTACAAATAAGTTTTGCTAAAAAAAGCAATTAATCTGTTAATTTTCCTTTCCTTCTTCTACTGTAAGAAGGAATATAATTCAAAGACAGATGATGATAGCGAACAAAATAAGACCAGCCTGCCCTTCACTGTCTCTAATCCAGAAAATCCTTTGTGCTATTCCTTGCCCTTTGGAACCTTCCTTTCTCCACATTAGCCTGAAAAATACCTACCAATGTCTAAACTTTCTCACTACTGTTCACAGATAGCTCACCTTCTTAAATCCTAAACATTTAAGATCAGACTTGCACTTCCTGCTAGCTGAAAATAATATCTTTCACATACTTCTACAATATTCAGACAGTGAGAGCACCAAACACCAGTCCTGAGGAAACCGTGTTCCAATCAAACCCTCGACTTTGGGGAGTTTGGGATGAGGTGGAGAGTTCAGCCAGTCTTCGTTCCTTTTGTTTGCATGAGGAAAACAAGCAGAGTGAGAAAAGAGAAGTTCCAAAATGAGGTGCAAAGAGCTTTTCTCTGCTGTTTCCACAGTGGCCTCTGCTCCAAGGGGGTAACAAGAAGCAGAAAAAGTGTTTCTGAGAAAGTCTGGGTTTGATATATGCCTAGCTCAGTGCCGGGAAGTTGAGCAGGCTGAAAATGTACATGTCCTTTGTACAACCATTCAACCATGTGAACTCTCTGTAGATCATGCATCTTTACTTATTTACCTATTTTAAAGAGTTCTATGCTTTCATTAACATTCAAACTAATTAAGGAAAAAAAAATGGGCTTTGCATGATCTACAATAGTTAAATTGTGTAAAAGTGGTTTTATAAATTATCTATACGAATCTTCAAAAGTTCTTAAAATTGCTTATTGATCAAGTAAAAGCTCAAAAGGAAAAACCAAACCCAAAAGTCCTGTCAAATAGATTATCTACCTTGAGTCCAAGCAAATACCCACTTAAACTACTGCTGATCTTTTTACACTGTTTATCAACAGTTTATGTACTGGAAGCACATTTTGTTTAACTGCAACATTAGGTACATTTACTGCCTTTATTGTCAATTACGCCATGAAAAATCATCAGCAGTGTTTTCAAGACTGTCAGATCAAGACTGTTAGGCCCAAAAAAGCTATAACTGAAGTTGATATAACTGCAAACCAATAAAACCTCCTGACTGCTGCTTTCTGCTTTAGCCTCAGCTTAGCCTGCAAAGTGATGCTGCTCTCGGCTTTCCAAACCAGTTTCATTTTCTGGTTCCTGTATGACAGTTACCAAGGCCCAGCAATGGGGCAGAGCTGCAAAATTTGTAACTGAGGGCCTGAATATAACCTCCTTTTGTGGCTAAGTGACATCCAAGCTACATCACTGAATCTACAATTTTGCTCACATTGTCTCTAGTAGATGTCTTTGAAGACAACTTTCTGGAGTTCAGCTAAGGTGTTTTGATGCAGCCCGCTGCTGGTACCTGAAGTTCAGAAATACTCTGGGAGCTGGAAACAGCAGCATTGATATCCAGGCCCCTGCTCCCAGACCTCAATTTAACATATTGAATATTATGTTAGTGCATGCCTCCTTACCTTTGAATTGTTTGAATGAAAAGACTGGTTCTTTGGGAACAATCTAATTAATAACTTAGATTTCATTTTGCACATCAGAGGTACTGAGCTCCTTGTCACCAGTCTGGCTTTGTATCTGAAGTGCCACAGGAGCCAGCACTTTCTTACGGAAAGTAGAAAAGTACAGTGCCAGATAAATACTACCCAAATTCTCATCTAAGGATTAATTCAAAGATTCAGCAAAACTTTTTCAGTCAGTTGCCTTAGGTTCTTCTAAGTTGATAAGCTGTTGTCACAATACATTGGATGATTTGAAGTTTGCACTGAACTAAAGAATCCATGACACTGACTCCCAGGTCCTGCAAACCAATGAACCCTGCTCTGGGGCAGCAGAGGGTTTGCAGAAATGTACAGAAACTTGAAGTTCTGTCCAGTCCAAATGCCAAGAGCACACCTCTTGCTCTGCCTGGCCCACAGCTGCTTTTTCAGCTTGTGGATGGCTTTCATTTGAGAAGACAGGACTTGAACATGTTGTACGAAACAAAATGGTCCTTTTAGATAGCCCTCTCTAACACCACTTTCCAGCAGGACATTCAATGGGATGCATGTTATGTTTCAGTGTGTCAGCTCATAGTTTAATCACACATTTCAATCTACCTATTGTATATACAGTTGCTAGTATCTCCTCTTTCCCTTACCAGCCAACGTGGTGTGAGGTTGGGTTTTCGATGTTTAGAAAGCCAACACTGTTGCTTTCTGCAGCACTTTTTGGAATAATGTGAACATTTTCATCTTTGGAAGACATACTATATTACTAGTGCAGAGATCTACGGTGTCCTCTCCTAAGATAGGGACAAGCACTGACAGCACCTTTATTTTTCCAGCAGATGCCCCCTAACTATACTACTGTTCTGGGAAATGCACACTTTGATTAATCCAGCTTCATGCAGCACACATGTTCTAGATGAACAATGCAAATGTGTGGGAGGGAAGTGGGAACAGAAGAGCAGAGGAGAAAAGTAGATCATGAAGTAGGAAGTGGTGATCACTCAGAGCACTGGAGATGAAAGCAAGATGCTGGTAATAATCTCAGCAAAGAAAGCACGAATGCTGGTACAACATGCTTCACTATACCCAGCTCCATCTAGGTGTCAGGTTGCTGTGCTCCACACTCAGCTCTACAGGCATTTGTGAAGTCCCAAGGAGTGTTCCAAAGGAGCAATAATCACAGGATCTTCAGTGTATGTGTAGCTATATATAAGAACATGTTCTTAAGTATATACACATGTATGAAGTTGCAAAATAGTTACCATTTTTAGATGGAAAGGTTGTCAGGCTAAGAGGATCTTTACATGTTCCATGTTTGTGTAACATGGAATATGTTTTGTGTTTGACTTTGAATTATGGAAAAACATTTTATAACATTTATGATTCTCCTTCCTGGAGACCCTGACTGTAAAAATGAGGCTGGAGGAGCAAGTCCACTTCTGGTTTTCTTAACAAGATGGTGTCCTTAAGCTGGAGGAATCTTGTAATAATTCAACATAAGCCAGACAAGCTTTCAAGTAATCTGTGTGTTCCTTTAATTGTCTTATAGCTAAAGGCTTTAAATGCAACATGAGGTATGTGCTTCCTTATGTCCACAGCTGCAAAAAGACACTGAGCAAAAATTCTAGATTTTATTATGAAGCTTTCTTGAGATTATGACTTTTTTTTTTTCTCCATATCTAAACTTCAGACTACCTTTCCTCTTTCCAGATTTGTAGCCTACAAAATCTTTGCACAACAGCATAGTGGGATTTTCAAAATTATATCAAACAAAATAGCCATTCTTAGCTACAGAAAGAAATTCAGAGGTAAATGCTTTAAAACCTTATAGCCTCATTCCTGCATAATGTGTAAAACAGACTGCTTGTCCTGCAATCAAAAAAATCTGCTGGAATAGGATTTCACTATAGCAAACAAATACAACTGTTATTCACTTCACAGCTTAAACTGACAATGACAGACATTCTTATAATTAATTATTTCCTCTATTTAGGAGTCAAGACAAAAACCTATCTATATGTCATTGCACTGTTTTCTGTTAGAGTTTTGCACCTCTCATTTATCTTATTTATATAAGGAACTAGAGCACATGATGAAGAAGCAGAGAATGAGATAAATAAGTTTGTCAGTCTAGACCAAAAAAAAAAGCTAAAAGGGGATGTTATTGTTGTCTTTACCTGGTGGGTGGTTATGGAGAAGACAGTCAAATGCTTCTCAGAGGTGCAAAATGAAAGGATGAGGAACAACAGGCACCAGCTGCATCAAGCAAAATTATGACTCAATATTAAGAACCAAAATTTCACAAGGACAGTCATACTGTGCAAGCATCCATTCTCAGAGTCAAAACTTGATTAGGAAAGGCTGTGAGCCGCTAACATTGAAGTAAGCCCTGCTCTAAGCAAGGGATGCAGGCAGGTGATGTCTCTTGAGAGCTTTGCTAGAGTAGGTTATCATGTAACACCACTGGATAAATATGAACCAGAAGGGTTTCATCACATTCTTGGGGAAGGGGGTGGGGAGGTTGTTTCTGAAATCTGGGGGATTTTTTTGTGGGATTGGGGTCTTTTTGTTTTCAACAACTTCAAAAATTGCAAGTTTATTTTACAGTTACTTTCCCTTTCTTAGTTTCCAGGAGTAACTACAGAAACCTCGGGGGGGGGGGGGGAGGGACGGTGTGTTAGGTTTTTCTTCAAAGTGTTTCTAGGGATAGATTTCAAATTATCAGAGGTTCTCTTTCTTATTTAGGGACACTGACTGACCATAAGAAAAATGTATCGAGGCATTAGATGTATTTGTTTGAAATACCTGATATTGAAATTCAAACAGTTCTTCAAGCAGAATTCCTAATAAGAAGGATTTGTGACAGGGAGTCTACAAGATTTACTTTGAAGAAAAAAATGTGTGTTTAAGAGATCCATGAACCTTCAAAAGAACACCTCCTTCAAAAGGCCCCACCTCACAGCTATAAGGGATTTTCAGAAGTTAATGTATTTACATAAAGTGGAAAGACTTGCAAACTGGAAACAGTGGTGTAGTATTGAACAAAATGGTCCTGATTTTCCTAGTTTTTTTCAAAGAAATCCATTATTTCTTTCATCTACACTAAAACTATAGGCCAAATCCTGTAGGCCTTACTGAAAAAGAAAAAAAAAAAAAAAAAAGTCATTTCACAGACCTCCTGCTGGTCTCCTGTACAAAGAAAACGAATACTCCAATGAGGTGAAGAGCAGAGAGAAAAGGAGCTTGAAAATACAGTCCATATGGAAAGAAAAACTGCATTTAAAATGCACCTAATAAACACTAGAGCTCTATTACAGTACTTTTCAGCAGCTTTTGCTGACAATTATATAACTATTCATATGTGTCTATACAGACACATATATGCGCATGTATACACACACACTTCATTCCACATATTGTTATCCAGATTAAAAAGCCTATCCATTCCTATTTTTAGACATAACACATTGAAACTTATACACTCATTAGCTAATAGTTCCCTGAGATAGTGCTCTATGGTCTTTTATTGCTGCATGTTTCAAATCAACTTTGGGAACCTATTAAAACTATTTCAGGAAGAGAAGGATATAAAAGATATAGATAAGCAGTAGCGTCTAGTTAAGCAATTCAAAGTTATCTTTGCATTTATTTTTGGTTTTTCTTTAAAAACATTTTCCCCCTTTTATTTTATGCATAAATATTTCTGCCTTCTGCATCTCACCTTTTACGTTTCTCCTTATCTCTGCAATTAGTCCTAAAATGCTTCAGGGAGAGGGGGAGAGACTTTAAAACTATTTTTGTAGCACAGCGTAGGACTGGTAGAGCTTGTCATCAACATGTGTGTGCACATGCACACATGAGCACGTGTACACACCAAACACCACACTCCCACTGATCTGTAACTGCCAGTAAGGACCAAAAAACTTTCCTCACTGCAAAACATGGTAGAACAAGTCTGGTACTTTTGTACACCAGTTCTCTAGATTTCATCAAGGGAATCTCTTCCCACTACTGTAAACACAGTAGTATTATTCAGCCTATGCAAGATAATATTTTTTAATCTGGCAATGTGTACCAATGTGGTAAGAACACCTAAGTAGTAAAATAAGGCTACCCAATACCACCTCCTTATACGTATGTACCCAATTCACCTCCTTTAGTAACTAGACATTTTTAATTAATTAAAAATTGGATTCATTTTTAAAACTATCTTAAATAATTTAAAAATATTACTAACCATCAGTCTGTTCCCACTAGATGAATGCTCACACTGTTTAAAATCATGCTGTGTATTTGAAGAGCAAAAATATAAGAATAGATTTTTCTATACATCATGCCCAGCATACAAATTCTATGAAAAACGTGATGGTTCTGTAGTTGTGAATATCGAACCAGCTGACTATAAAGATTACAGACATAAGTATCTCCTAATTACTCTCTGCATAATTAACAAGTTAGGTCTGAAATGCTAGGACTCTAAAGTGACATCACCTCTTGTGGACACTTGGATGGTGAATTCTGAGGATGGTTACAAATCAGTAACTGAATCCAGCTTTCTTTTAATATCTAGAGTTTATAGATTGGCATACAGAGTTGTAACTGAAGGCAATTTGCAGAATTGTGCATGAAGCTTGTTTGGGCCACCTTAAATTTATTTATACTTTCTGAAAAGCCAGTCCTCCATAATTAATACTATGAGCTTTTTTTTGCTTTTTTTTTTTTTTTTTTTTTTTGCGGGGGGGGGGGGGTTTGGTTGTTGCGGGTTTTGTTGAGGGTTTTTTTTTGCCTTAACCTTCAATTTACTCTTTTGATTTTTTGATTAAATATAGATACTTCCTGTCTATTTTATATGGTGTTTTGGAGAATAGACTATTTCCAGGAATTTTTGTTTCCAAAAATGTAAGTATACATTTCTGATACCATTATTTCATCAATAATGATACCATGGACAATAATATAAGGACAGCAGAGGAACTTCAAGATACCACAAACTATGCAGTAGGCAAAAAAGGCTTTCAAATCCTGGCATATGATTTAAGGTAACAGCCCAATACAGTAATCAAATTGTAGGGATAGGGAAAGGCTGGTAACATGATCTTTAAAGTTGGTACTAATCACCGAGACCTAGGCATGCAGCCCATACTGAAACTGTTAGAAATTCTTTCCACTTTTATTGTGTTTCATGAGAAAACAACAAGAACAAAAAAAAAGCCACCATTGGAATGAACACTCTATGAAGAAATTTTTTACTTTATGATTTCAAAAGTGAAGCAAAGGTTTTCATTTATGTCATTCTATGGTCGTTGCCATTTATGCAGTGACCCTAACTGCCATTTCCCCCTCAGTCATTCCATTCTGATGAGAATCTGGTATTTCTGCTATGAAACATTATTTTTAATGTGTTTCCTCCAAACGGAGAGCCTACTGCCACTTATCTCCTACAAAAATTCTAAGCATTAAGAGTCTGTGTAATCAGTGCAGTAAACACAAGGAAATCTTCCAGCCGTTTGCCAATACTCAGACTTCCCTTTGCTCAGATTTTGAAGCCTGTCACTTTAAGGTTTCTGTGTGGAGGCTGTGATTTAGTAACATTACTGAAAGTCGTAGGCCTGAAAACATTTAACTGAGCTCTTGGTGATTTCATAGGAAGAAATACAGTCTCTCAGGCCTCTGAGTTTTCCCACATGGATATTAGTGCAAGGTAGAGAACGCTAGCTATAGGAAGCATTCAGAGACTAGACATAAGCAGCAGTTTTCCCACTTTACGTCCCTGAAGCACTAGACATGAAACTTGACTCACTGAAGTAACATAGGTCCACTGCTTTTTCCCCACTTCTACCTGCAGTTGTTAGACAACATGAAAGATGTTGTGTAGTTCAGGAAAGGACTGGTCATCTCTGCATCCTTTCTAGACCAGGACACAGACAGGCTGTCCATAGACTCTGTGGTAGAGGTCCTGTTATGCCATAGCACCCGTAGTTCTTGCCTCTGGGAATACCTCTTTACTGCACCAATAATTTGCTCCTTCAGAGCTCAAGCAAACTGCTGGTAGACAAGGAACTAAAGCATCTTCATCCTCAAATGCTGGTAGGATTCAATATGCACAAATCATGTTCCTGCAGAGAACTCTGAAGGTTCCCCTTGCAAAATTATGTTTCAGGTCAGTTTTCTAAAATAAACATAGATTCTTTGACAAGGGACTATGTTAAGATGTTATTAAGATTTGTGAGCTGAATAACAGCATACATCGAGCCACAAGCATAAATATGTTTTCACACAAACCTTTGGTTTGTTGGTAACAAGCCTATCAGATACTGTCTGGGGAGGGGGAATGTTCCCATAACCAAGGCATCCCTTTACATTTTTAATCTGCAAACTTCAAAACAGAAAAAATTTGTATAGAGGAAGTCAAAGTTACTGTAAACTGTCAGGTTTACGAACTTCTTACTGCTAGCGCCCCTCCCACCCTTTAATTCACATACCTATTGACACAACTTTCTATGCTGTAGAGCCTTGTTACTTCTTCAGTGTCATCATTGCTGTAATAACAAGTGTTTCACATACTGCAGAACTGCAAAAACAGAAACATGAGAGGATCAGAAGAAAAAACTGGTATCAAAGATATTACAATGAAAGAAGGTAATTTATACCAGAAAACTACAGGGAAATGATTGTGCTCTACCTGTAATGCTTCAAAGCAGTCCTCAGTGTAATAACATGTATTCCTGGTTTTTTTCTGGAGTATATAGGACACAGTATGCACATTATGAAAAATATATCAACCTGTTGCTCTTAGAATCCGTTTCCACAACATCCAAAAAAATTGACACTATAACAACACACTTACTTCACGTACACAGGTGAGTGTTTCCCATCCCACCTTGCTGTAGCTCACAAGGAGAAAGTCTTGTCTTTTCATCACCATTTCTATCCCTCTGGTTCCTAGGTGGGATTCCTAAAAACACAGCTGTATAAGCGAGTGAAAAGGCTGGCAATGCTACACGTGCAAGTGGGTGCAGCAGCCTGCCTGAAGGTTGTACTGAACATGAAGTTCTGGACAGCCCTGCTGAGAGGGAGCTGCTGGAACCTACAAAATGCAGGCACTGCTCTCCATACTATCACAGGTTATTTCATAAAGCCAGAGTCGTTTTTGTTCTGAACACAAGGAGGAGTCAAGTGGCCAGAAAGACGTAGAAAAAGAATACTTTCTGAGATACTCAGTACTTTGGCATAAGGTGTTCACCCCTACCTAGAAAAGGGGGAGAAGTGAAATGGACAGCTGAACTGCTGTAATATTCTGAATTCTAGGACATATATCTACAATCATGTCTGCTATTAAGAGGAGGATCTCAGGTGGCTTGGAAGGAAAAGATGCAGTAGGGCACACTGACAGAATAAAAGCTATTACTTGTCAGGCTTTTACTGAAGAATTTCAATGGATTTAATCTTATTTCAAGAAGGTTTTGAAAGCCAATATTGCGTAGCCTTTTATCAAGCGTTACCTTACCATAAGCATGAAGCTCCTTTTTCTAATATATCTTTTGAGGTTTTTCAGAGCAATGATTTTTCCTTTTGAGAGACTTCTATAATACCCTGTGTCATGCTCTGGGAGAGAAGGCTTAATCCATGCTGCTTCTGCTGTCACCATAGTGTCAAAAAAGAGTAATGTAAATATTTCATTATCCTCAGACAGAAATATAGAGGTTACTTTTGTGTATACATAGTAGTCCAATTCTAATTCATTCTCTAGAAAAAGAAAACTTTCTGGGCATTTATTTCAAAGATAAATTACGCAGCTGCTCAGAATAACCAAATTGATAATAATTTGTCTATATTGTCATTTTTAGCAGCTCCTGTCTGACCATGTATTTACTAGAGAAAACTTTTCATATTAACATTAACTGCATGTTAATGAAGTTCCATTTTATATTAAAAATATAAATAATGTAACAAAAACAGTCATCCACCTTGTTCTTGCGATGACTTCTGACAGCACAGACCAGTGGTTAGACACTCCCCTTTAAAATGGTGCAACACCAGAAGTCTCGTGGCTCTCTGCAGGGCCAGAAAATACTCGCTGTGGGTAGACAAGGAACTTCCAAAATGTTCCTAAAGTACAATACTTTGTTCCTCTTTGTCCTTTGCATCTCCCAGGCAGTTTGACCCCTACAACTTCTGTGCAATAACCACAGAAATACAGGGCAAATATCTCCACACAGGAGTTGTGAGGGACATGTAAGAGGAGCACTTCCATGGCGGCCCCTGCCCCAAGGTCCACTGCTAAAAGCACAATTCTTGTCAGAAATGCACCTTTTCAGCCTATTACACTTCCAAGTCAATGATACACATCCTCTTTAACCTATCTCTGGATCACTACTCCTGCCATTTTCCACCCCACACAAAGGAAAAATCCCAAAACAACACTGGGCCAAAAGCACAGCTTAGAGCGAAGTCTCACCCTTCCTCTGAAAAGGCACTGTGAGGGCCACAACACCTCGGCAGCTGGCTCCCACCAGCTTCGTCTCCCAGTCCCAACACCAATCCCTCCAATCGGGCCGATAACCCCAGGCCTTGCTCCCTCACCTCCCACCTTCCTCCCCACCGGCTTGGCCCGGCGGCTCCATGCCCAACTAGCAGGCAGCCCAGCAACAGGCCCGTGGGAGGCACAAGCAGCGCAAGGGGAAGGGGGGGTCTAAGCTGGCGCCAGTTGCTGCTGTGAGACTGGGCATCTCCCACACATAACCCAGAGCAGATCATCTACGTGTGGCCTCTGGATCCGGTGGCAGCGGCCTCCTTCAATGTCCAAGGCCTGGCCCCCACGCACAGCACTGCTTTTCTGTCAGCTGTAAGCGCGAGCTAGCTGTGACTCTCCAATTGCCATCCCCAGGTTTTCCTTCACAAGTTCTGCCATGATATTTGCATCTTAAAGAGTACTACATACATAAAGTAACACTTTAAAAATTATAGTACTGGATTAGAAACGCTGACCAGTTGATGACGCATCAAGCCATTGCCCAAAATATTCACCAGAGGCAGCTTAGAGAAAATAACGTGATGCAATTTTTGCAGCGGCAGCCCTGAACATATAAGGAGAATCTCTCAGGAAGGCCTCAGATACATCTCCTTGCTGGATAAAGCATCAAAATTCCTCATGCTAGGAAAACGTGAAGTGTGTTGCGTGCAGACACGCTGGCATTTTTTACGCTCTGCATGCAGCAGCATAAATCAACCAGCTTTTAAAGAAGCCTGGCACAAAGTCAGGACACATTTAATGTGTTATAACTATGCCTGGCTTAGCTAAACTCTGAAATTACTTGCAAGTGAAGTGATCGAAAGAAAATCAAAACTAAAGGTGAATTTCGACCTTTTTCCCAAGCCTGTAAGTGGGACAAATGCTTTACATAAAACATACAGAGATGCTTATCAACAGAACTATTTTCTGCAAAGCAAAACTCGAAACCATATTAGTTTCTCATGGACTGGCTGGGGAAAAAAAAAAGAAAAAAAAAAAAGAAGGAAAAAAAAGAAAAAAGGGGAAAATAAGCATGTTTACTGCATGAAGGCTTGACAAAAGTCCTTCCCTCTCTAAGATGAGGAACTGCCTGATATGCAAGGCTTGCTAGTCTCACAGCCACAGAGAACAGAAATACCAGAGACATGATGTAAAGCAGTGAATAGGCTAAAATTCGCATTCTGATTTCTTTTATGAAGGGAAGGTAATTTGTTTTAAAAATGATTTTTATTAAACCAAAAATCCTAGTAGGCATTGGAAAGTGAAGAAATAGAGATTTTAAATCTCAGTGCACTAACACAAAGTACACATGTACTAGCATAAGTAAGTACACTTACATGTATTTTCTTTTAGGAACACTAATTCAAAAGCAGGTCTTACAAAATAAGGAGAACCACACACCCCTCACCTTCATAATTGTACCAGGAAATTTTACAGGGCCTAGCTTAGCTAAGGCACATCTACTCTGGTCTTAGAGACAGATTGCCAGCATTTGTCATTTTTCCACCCCAGGTTTTGTGTCTTACCTTTCTAAATAACAACTTGCTTTATGTGGACTGGAAAAAAAAAAATAAAAAAAAAAGCTTTAGTTTTCCTTCTTCCTATTGTAGTATTAATGTTTTCACTAGAAGAAAGGAAATTCTTCTTACCCCTTTTATTCACTTTCAGTTTAAGCTGGTCTTGCTCAGAGCTGGAATGAAATACAATGAGATGACTGAGTAGAGAATTAAGATTTTGCTAAAGGTCCGCAAATTGGTTAAATGACCGTGAGCCATATACAAAGTCACAGCACGTAAGTACAGTACAGAGGACGACAGATTCAGCTCCTCAAGGCTGCAAAGTTGAACTGGTTTCTTTGTGGTATCTTTGTTGACCTTGGTAAATCTAATTTGAGACAGTACTGAAATTTTCTGATATACTAGACTTGGTTTTCTTCAAGTGAATGTTAAGCTGTGACACGGATGCGAGTTGTTGGTTCGCATATATATACAAAACGTACTTAGACGACTCCCCACTTCCCCTCCTCGCCTGCCTGCACACATGCACTAGGGAGGCTGCAAACTTTTTGGGGGGAAGGCGGCAATGCTAAAAATTGAGAGGATGTAATAAAGGGAAGAGGCATGCTTTTTTGCAGTAGGGTGGGAAAGATGACTGCAAATAGGTGCTCTGAGAAAAGAAAAAAAGAGGAAACATTATTTGAAATGAAACATTGCATGCTGGGTCTGGCTGGGACAGAGTTACTTACTTCATTGCAGCCCACACGTTGTGGGCTTGCGACTAAAATTGTGTTGGTAGCACACCGCTGTTTTAAGCGTTGCTGAAGGCAGTGCTTGCAGGGTGTCAATGCTTTCTCTGTTACTCACTTTGCCCCTGCAGGGAGCCAGCTGGGGAGGGTAAGATGCTGGGAGGGGACATAGCCAGTTCAGCAGCCCAGACTGGCTGAAGGGATATTGCATGCGATGTAATGCCAGGCTCAGCAATAAAACTAGGGATTTGGTCTTTCCAAGGTAGCCACTATTTGGAGGCTGACTGGGCATTGACCTTGTGGGAGGTGGTGAGCAACTGCTTTTGTATTACTTCGCCTACTGCCCCCACCCCTTCCCTTCACTTTTTAAACTTTTTTATCTTGACCCACAACTTTTTTATCTTTTGCTCTTTTGATTCTCGCACTCATGCCACTGTGGGGGAGTGAGCAATCTGCTGGGTGGATGCTTACTTGCTGGCTGGGGTGAACACAGTAGACACTTAGAATAGGAAATAATCACAACCATACTGATCCTCAAATTATAAATTAACCTGAAAGTTTGAGAGACTATAGCACTTTTTTTTTTTGCACTTTTTAAAAATTATTTATCTGCATTATCACATCACATAGGTAGTGAAAAAATAAAAGGATAAATACTTTTTTCTTAATTTTCCTCCAAAGAGTTGAAGAGATTTTTAGAAAAAACAATTAAATACAAAGCTCGTGCTGGCATTCTCTCAATGCTAAACCAACTATAGCTGCAAACATAATTACTCATATTAAGACACAGGCCAAATTTAGGAAAAAAATGAGTTGGTTTACAGATAGGTGTTCAACATACGTTAGGCAGATGGCTATGCCAACTGAAGCTGGGGCTCTCTCAACAGACTTGGCCAGCAGTCAATAAGCTCACCCAGCCAGTATGGCAGCAACCAACCTCTGGTAATATCTTAATATTTATTCATCTTTGCTTACCTATTTGTTCCCATATTTTTCAGGCTTCTGGGTGAAATTCAGGCTGCTGATGTCAACTGTGCTGATGTCAACAGAGCAAGAATGTCACTGTCAGAAAATGTTGTAGTGAGAATCCTAGCTTACAGACATAATGACAACTTCAGTACAAAGTTCATTACTATTTTTCTTTTTAATATAAGCAAACATGGTTGTTGAATTCAGAGAGAAAAGACCATGACTTTGAGAAACTTTGATGGTTTTCACTGCATACATTTTAATTTATGCACAAAGACCTTTTGACATTAACTACTCTTTCTCAACACGATGTCTTAGTCCATTTGAAGGTGCTCATTTTCATAACAAAAGCAGTCCCCATCATGATGTAGAGGAAGTTATGCAGGTATGCACCCTGCTTTTCCTCACTTGGGCCTTTCCAGGGCAACAAAACAAAAGGCACACACTGACACACAAAAGCATCCACACCAGCTGCCCTGCCTGCCATGCTGCTGATATTTTAATGCTTTATCATTGAATCGATGCCACTGCTTTGAAGTTGTAGCCAGAACAAAGCGTACTACTTAGTAGTCACAGTAGCTCATTTGGAAAGAGTATTTTTTGTAATAAAAAGAGTGATTAAAAAAAAATGTGTGTGCTTTGGGAAATACAGCCACAGAGACAATGCATGGGAGACCTTCAACTTCGACACATTTCAGTAGAAACTCTGCCTGCTGCCCTCCTACATAACAGGAGAGCCTGTGCACACTTAAACCACAATAAAAGGATGCCACAGCACTGCCTTTACTGCTCAGTGGCTGATGGACTGAGAAGTTGTTACATTCATGGTAGGTAAGGCTCAATCTGAGTAACAGCAAACAGATTTCTTTTCCAAATAAAATAATCTGAACTACCTGGGTTGAATTTACCCACTGGCCCTGACCTTCCATCTGCAAAGAGAAGACAGCAGCTGCACTGCCTCCATCTAAACTAGAAACGCCTGATTTAGAGTGCTTCTGCTGGTGAAGCTGTGGATGGAGCACAGGAAGCCCAGCAGGGTCTCTCATCCCTTGTATGACCCGTCATTCCTTTACTCCACAGCTTTGCTTCAGGTGAGCGAGAATGCCAGAACTGAGCCCATTTTTCCCTTTCTGTCAGTGGGGATAACCAGAAAGAGCTCAGGAAATTCTGGGGACCAAGATAGCAGGTTGAAATGCTGAGAAGGCAAGGGAGGAGTTTTTTAAAAAAAAAACACCAAATAAAAAACCCCAAAACCAAAAAACTTCTCTCTGCCCTCTATCGCTCTAGTAACACCAGTCCTCCCCCCACCCCCATCACCAGTCACCACATCGGTTTCTCTTTTCTAATTAAATGAGTCTGGAGCTGGCTTGGAAAGAAAGCTAGCAACTATGACACAGAGAAGTTTCTTATTAGCTTGTGTTATGAAGAAGGAGCCTGTTGGTGGCTTAACCTACTTTATTTTGATGAATTATCCATGAAGTGGGATACACAGAGGTGCCATGTCAACATAGCCTGAGATCATCACCATCATCATCATCAGACAAGCTCTGAAATTAGTTCTAAGAGGCAGTACTTTGTGTGGAGTCTAACAAAATGTGTATAAGCATTAGCCAGCCAAAATAAATAATCATCTTCTCCCCTGCAGAGGTGTACCAGTACCTGATGCTGTGAGGAATGCCAGCATGGCATGCCATGCCATCACACTGTATATGAACTAACTACAAGGAAAATATAAACTGAGGTATTTTTTGATTCAGTAAAACATTGAAATACATGACATCTGCAGCTCAAAAGAGCTGCTGAAGAATTATATCAATTTTTTAACAATGGAAGAGCTTTGTAATTTGTTCAAGGGTTGGGGTTTTTTCCATTAAAAATTCATCATATAGAAATATTTCTTGTGAAATATTAATTAAAATTTACAGACTGTAAATATCAATTCAGATAATTACTGAGGCACATGTAACATAATTACAGCATTGAGAACTGCTCTGAAAAATCAAAGGATCCTGACCCCTGATGCTTTCAGCCAAGTCCAGAAACTCTGAAACAGTTTAGTTTGCTAGCAGCTCCATAACGTTTCTTGTAGCAATGAGATTTGCTTGACAAGATCCTTTGCCTAGAATATACTTTTGATGTCTGAGACAAGCCTGACATTTCTGTTTCCTATTTAATTTTTAAGTAACTACTGCTTTAAAGTTCTGAGCCCAGGTTTCCTGCCCCAAGTAAACCAAATCTCTTTATTTTTCCACTTCTGCTTTTCTTTGCCAGTCAGATAATTTGGAGCCAAGCCCCAGTGGCACAACAGGCATCCTAACCCTACAGTTTCCATATTTTCTGTACAATTGATCATCACTTGCTCTTCTATGTCTGAATAAAATAAACTTCAAGGTTATGCATTACAATCATCTAAAAATAGCGCCATGTCTGCTCTCTTGCAGCTAGACCAGACCTCTGATTTCAGTGCTGGAGATGAGGAGGCATCTCACAGTTTCTGGATGAAAGAAGAAACTCATTGACTAATACTCTATAAGAAATTGGCATTTTCCTGAGAGAGTGCCTGGGTGGAATTTGACTCCATGACATCAACATCACTAATCAGAAAACAAACCCACTTTTCAAAGTCTCCATGTGACTGCCATTCAGAGCACAGCTGAAGACAGTAATAGGGCAAGAGGCATCTCCATCCATTTTCTCTCAAGCCTGCAGCTTTTGCGGGGGGGGGGGGGGGGGGGGGGGTGGCGGCGGAATGCCAAAAAAAACTCCACACAACTTCGTAACAACAGTACACATTTCCTCATAAGGATCAGGTAACGGCCTTGCAGCAAGCAAGTAGCATAGCACAGCTGTCCTAGGACGCCCCAGAAAAGAAAGGGCCCTACAGCAAGGACCATTAGCAGAGAGCAACAAATAATTTTTGCATACGTCTTTCATAATATATGTGCAGAAATTATATCTATATATACACATACATCTACCTAATTGAAGTCTGAAAAAGCCATTTACATCAGAAGGTGATCTCTGGTCCTGACATAGCTGCGTCAGAAGAACTTGCAATAAATACGCTTTACTCATGCTATGAAGTACTGAGAAAAAAAAATATTTTAATGATGCATCTTGACACATCTTCCTCCTGTGCAATGGCTGAGGTACATGTGACAGTGGGGATTTGTTGTTTTTTCAATAAAGATTCAAAATATAAACATACTGCTTATTCATGCATTAACTTACAAGATTATTTTCCTACCATAGGAAACAGGATGTGCATCTACAGCCATGCTTATGTGTTCGTAAGGACTTAAAAGTAAGACCTAGATCAGCAGTCATATGTTCCCAGAGTCTGGATCTTAGAGCTAATCCCACAGCTTCCCTCCACAGCACTCATCTACCTCATGGCATATTACAACACAGAGCACACCTCCACACCACATGCTTTTTTAAACTTTAGTCCCTGATGAATTCATTCCCAATGAAGATTTTTTTAACAAAGTGAAAAAACTCTAATGAATAATGTTAAGCAATAACACCAAACAGAAGCCTACAACCAGTTCACTGTGTTCAGCCAAAACTAGTTGTTGACCAAATCTGATCCTTCACACTCAGGGAAGTGATTTTTATTCCAAGAAACATATTTTTTCCCCCAGTTCTTCTGACAAGATTAACTATATTTTGCTTCAGCAATAAAAGCTTAAAAAAAATCCTCATTTAACTACAAGCCACTTGGAGTAGTCTTCCCAATTGTTGATCAGGCACTTCAGATCTTCTGTGACCCTGAGGAGGGGACAACATTCCTTTCAACCTCACTACAGTGGTTTTGTGATTGCACTAGCAGGCCTTTTCGACCAGCAGCAATCCAGGCAGAGCCGGCTGGTTTGGTGCAATCTGGAAATCTGTTGTAACGACAGAACAAAAAGCACAAGGAAGAGCTTGCCGGCTGTATAAAGCTCCAGTCCCTGCAGAAGTTCACCCACCTCAGCAATCAGCATGACCAGCCAGTCTCAGGGAATCCAGCAGCTTTTGCAGGCAGAAAAACGTGCCAAGGACAAACTGGAGGAAGCAAAAAAAAGTAAGTAGCTGGACTGCTTTTATTGTAGCTTTCAACTGTAAGGTCTTCAGAATTACAGTGGCTCACAGAAAACCAACATTATTCCATCTGTATACATCACAGCTGTGCTGCTCCTGTTCTTTCTTCTCACTTGCATTACTGCTGTGCCTTGACTGCAACCAGGCATTTAACCAAACCTGAACATTCAGTTTGCTTAAAATTCTGTGTGCACGCACACATGCCTTATTACATTAAACAAGGTTTTCTTTGTTATATTCATCCTGTCAGCTACATTTATTCTTGCTTTATCTCAATGCCAATAATGTCATTACAGCCTTCCTTAGCTATTTAAACTAGAAGCCTACACACCAATGGCTGCCAGCTCTGGAGGACCAGGGTCCAAACTCTCTATTTCTCTTTATAGGTCTTGTATAAATTTTTCAGTGCTCCTGTTTACTTACAAAATCTAGTAACTTGCTTTCTAATCTCAGCTGGGCTTCAAAAAAGTTATATGAAAATAAAGGGAGAATTCAGCACAATGACAGTAATCAAAGTCATGGTATAATCACAAGCACTGTCAGTACTGTAGTAGGTCATTCATACAAGTCTTATTACATAGCACAAGTAATCACCAAGTGATTAATGTTCAATTTAAAATAAATGTCATTTACTGAATGCCTAAATGCCCAGCGTAAAGCATGTGTAGATATCCAATAATAATAATAATTTCAAGTATTTTTATTCTAGTCATATATAAGCAAAAATTAATAATAACAAATATAGAAATGAAGGCATCTACTAGAATAATTTAAATCAAAGAAATAATTCTCCTGGTAGAGTCCTTCCTTTATCATTTTCTGCATTCATCTCCCAGTGATTTAATGCAAAATATGGTGACCTTATTCTCCTGAATGTAGGTACCAACTACATATGAGGCACTGACCTACATTAGCACTGAAACATTAATACTGTTTCATGGAGTTACCTTGATTCAGAAACCAGCAGCAGGAAACAATGTCGTCCAGCAGGACTCAAATGCATGAAAACAGTGTCATGTGGAGCAAGAGGCTGATAAAGGAATGTATTTTGTTTTCCAGAGAGATATAGGAGCTAAACAAAAATTATTTGTGTAGTTTCTATATTCCTTCTACACAAAAATCAGCATTACTGTGTGTTCATTAATTATTAGCGTGACTTGTTAATTCATACAGCAGGAGACATAAAATAAGTAGAAAGCAAGTATCGCTTCCCTGAGGACCTGGCTGCTGCCTGTGCCCCACAGCCTTGCAGGAGCAACAGAGGAGGAGGAGGGGGGGGGGAAGGAAGAAGAAGAAAAAAAAAAAATCTCCCACCTTCATAAAAGAGAAGGCTCACAAAAAGATGGTGTCTGAGGGTTGCTGGTCCCAGCAAAAAAGCAAGGAATAATTAAGTGATTAAACCTTTATATAGCCAAACGAGGTGCTCTGAGTGGGATGGTTCTTCCCTTCTCAGGTAGGGCAGAGGAACCACACTGTTCCCCAAAGCGAGAATGTGTGTAACCTGGAAAGGCACAGCCCCCAGCGAGGAAGTGTGAACACAGGCTGCAGAATCAGGCCTTAAGCTATGACAGCTTGATGTTGATTACCCTTTAATTTGGGGGTTGGGTTTCTTTTTTTGCTTTGTTTTCATTTCATTTGGGTTTGGTTTTAAAACCAGAAAAATCATCTTTGCTTTTTCAAATACAGCCAGTTAAAAAGAGGTTTTGTAAATTAAGAAACTCCAAAAATGAAAAGTGTCATTATAACACAAAAGTAATGACTGAAGATGAACGTCTTGCAAAATCCAGACATAGCTACAGGTGTATTTAACTGTACTCTGCAAATAACACTCCCCTGTCATCGACTCAGCCTTAAACAGAGTGCTTGTGATAAGCACTGGGCTTCTTACAAGTAAACTATCTTCCAGACCCCTCTGAGTCAGAAACTTGAATTAAACCACTGCCTATGCTTACTTCAATACTAGTACACTGGTAGAAGTTATTTAGCAGCTACAGAAAAACATCCATGAAGAATTTGGTGATCAGTAAAAATACTCAATAAAAATATTTCATCAGTGATTTTCTTCTCTCTTTGAGGGCTAAACATTTTTTTGCCTTTATAAAAATTAAGGAAAATAAAAATTTCTCATACACTAAAATCGAGGGGGGGAGGAGGGGCAGGAGCAGAGAAGACAGAGCCAGACTCTTTTCAATGGCATCCACTGAAAGGGCAAGAGGCAACAGCACAAATTTAAGCATAAGAAAACAGCTCTATATCTGTGAGGGATGTCAAACCCAGGAACAGGCTGCCCAGAAAGACTGTGGAGTCTCCATCCTCAGAGATGTTAGAAACCCACTGGATATGGCCCCAGTCAAGCTGCCTTTGCCGAACCAGCTGTGCACAAGGGGTTGGAGCAGATCCCAGATCCCGGAGGCTCCTTCCAGCCCCGGTAGCTCTGTGTGATCCCATGAAAAACCTCAAGAATTTCTAAGAGATTTTATTCCTAGGTAGACCAGATCAAGGGCAAAAAGTTTAACTTACTAATGAAGTGGCAAATTCATCTACAGCCTAAAGACTTTGGTGGATCTTTTTGTTCGTGTTAAATACTGCCAGCAGTTTTTACGAGGGTGCAAATAGCAAAGCTCTTGTGAATTTTAGAGCTCATGAATCACACAAGCAAGGTCAGGTTTCTGATTTGGGTTTTCCTAAGGACTACTCCACCCTGGACTTTGTGCTAAAGGAAGCATTACAGCCAATCTAACAGAACAGTTATTCAGTAATCATTACAGAACAATCATTGGACAAAGACATAACCCCCCATGGCAGGGGGGTTAGAACTAGATGGTCTTTAAGGTCTCTTCCAACCCAAACCATTCTATGATTATTATATGCAGCATTACAAGAGGCTTGCAGCAAAGCTACAAAATAAAATAAAATTTCTGTTGCCCTTAGTATTTTTCGTAGCAATGTCACTATGCCACCTTAGATGCTTAACTATACCAGCATAACTTAAATACAGTGGGACAAGGACAAAAGGGTTTCTTCTAGTGCTGAATCTAGTTATGCCAAGTCAGAATTACTTCAACAGTCTCTTCCCCCCAGAGTGATTCTGCAGTTAGATCAGCATAAAGGATTGCATAGTCTGAGCATAAAAATTAAGATAAAACGAAATACATGAAATGCAACCAATATATCCAGTTCAATCGGTTTGCCAGACACACAATCTGGCAAACAAGGCAAGGACATGCTGCTTCACCCCAGAAAACGCCAGCCCAGATCCACCTGGTACCAGCTCAGATCGGCAGCTTCTGCTCAGGGCCTGGCGCTCTGCGGGCCTGGGCTGCCAGTGAAAGCAATCAACCTGCCCAGCAAGTACAAACGCAGTCCCGTCCCTGCTAACCTGCACCTATGACCTCCTTTGTTACCTCAAACAGACACTGCACGAGGGAGTCCCACTACTGTACACTTCAACATGAGAAGAACGAATGGTAGAATGTTCATGGGACACAACCAGGAGAAGTAATTTTCAAGGAAGTGCCAATAGCAAAACTACCCCTATGCAAACCCTTCGGTGTTTACAGTTGATACTCATAATCAGATCAAAATACAGCATGAACACACATAATATTGTATATAAACAGATAACAGGCCTAAGTTTTGCTGACATATGTGCAGCTGTTTGTAATGCAAAATCCACTTTGGATAACTGAAAAATTAAGATAATAAATGAAATTACAGTTATAGACACGAAACAAAGCAAAAATATAGTGCTAAAGCTCTGCTGTACATTGGCTGATATCATTTATATCTGAAAATTATTAATAGTTTGTTGGTAAATGCACACATATGCAAGGCTGAAACTATTAAATTGATTAAACAGAAACCAATAACAATCTGCAAAACTTTGGCCTTTTACCCACAGCACTGCTTTATCTATCAGTTTTGCTTGAAGCATAATTTGGATCCCCGAAATAACTGAGCATTGTCAGAGCCAAGACATCAATTCCTGAAAATCCTTCTGGGTAAAACAAGGGAAACATATGTGTCATGGACACTGGGTTTAGCAAAATTTGTTTTCCTATAGATTTTTATATCTTGGCTTGAATTTCTAGTGCCTAATAAAATGAAAACTCAGCTGAAAGATTTTGGGAAGTCAGATTAAAAAAAAATCTTAATCAAAATAAGATATTGTAAACAAAATTATATACATGGCATTCTGTTGGATAATACCCAGGACATATTTTATCTACCGAAAAAGCTATATATACTGATCAGCTGCTTCTATTCTATTTTATTAAAAGTGCAAAATAGTTTTCACAAAATGAGCATCCCTAAATGCCATTTTGCAGACAGTTTAATGCTCTTGAAGACAACTGAAATGGTCCTATTTAAAGAAAATATTAATAATTTTTGGCAACTCCTTCCTATGACATGATTTCTATGAAGAAATTCAGCTAGAAGCCTCGATGATGTGTTTGAAAACAGAAAGCAAATTTTAGCATGGCAGTTTTGGGAAAGTAAGATACCATCGTGTTTAATCAAATTAGAATGCAACATTTTTGTTTCCTACATTTTCTTGCAAGATCTAAAAAACCCCAACAGCCTAAAAAATCTCACCAGTTCTTCTGGATCTAACCAGAGCTAGGTAGGTATTTCATTAGCATCACAGAATTACCTAGACAGAAGAATACAGCCTTTCCCCATACTAATTATGCCTCCCCATGTTAGGTAAGAAAATCTAATACAGGGCTAATACAGACACAAAGTTAGTTAAGATTTCACCAATTTAACATGATGCCTAGAAATGTATAGGCTGCCAGCTACAGTAATCATGGACAACAGTGGTCAAGGAAACCAGGCATAGCACAGCTGCGTTGCTGCTCCCCATCTTCAAGGACGGGAAGGAGGGACAAAGGAGCAGCAGCAAACCTGGACCACGTTGCATGCCCTTTGGGGCAAAAGCCTCTTCAAACTTGGAGCTTTCTGTACCTCACTTTTATGATCCTAGAGGAAATGTCACAGGGACAGGTTGGTTTGCCCATCACCCTGTATTTCTTGCCCTTTTTTTGCATAATCTTGGCTGAATTTCAATGCTTTTCCACCCTGCAGTGTGTAAGGTTTGATTTCAGCTCGGCCGTGCTCTGCAGAGAATCAGTGAGACTTTGAAAAGGCAATCCTGTATTGCACAACTAAGGTAGCAGACAAGTGGTTAATAACAGACTGACTAATTAATTTTGGTTTTTCTCTAGTGAAACAGCAGGTTAAGCTCTAGTTTCTGCTTAACTTAATCAGGTGCAGCATATGCACTACCACATATGTTGGCAGTTGCCGATTCTGTCCACAACGTTGTTGAACTAGCAGTAATTTACTTACAGCTTTTCCACTTAATTAAATAGGAAGCAGCAGGTTCCTGCTGTGCCAATCCTAAAGGCATCATGGAAAAATGAAATGGCAGTCACCCTACAGTGACACCCTATGTATTGTGCTTACTCCAGTGCACTGTCAAGAGCTGACATGTACATATATATATATACACGTTTTTGGTTCACTAGCTACATTGTCAGAGGCAAATGAACTGTTGTTTTACAGTAAATCTCTTTCCATTTTGTGCATTTTAAATGGATTTATCTATCTGGTAGCCAAATATGCAACATATTTACTACAGATGGCCCCCCAGATGGAATTCAAAATTAAAATCCCACTGATTTTGAAGTAATTTAATTTGCTATAGAGATCCAGTTCCTCAGCTGGTGAAATTGGCAGAGCTTCACCGTAGTCACTCCTCCCGATTTCCAGCTCCAGAGAATCACCCCCAGCTCTGCTCCTAGAGGAAAAAAAAAACTCTATAAAAAGCTGATCAGCTCCAAATCTGGAGAGGAGAATAAGGGAAACTTCAAAATACAGGCCTAAACCTTGTTCCAAATTTTGTTGTCCAGACCAATGTCAGGATCTTACATAAATCTGTAAACTGGTCCCAAGACTTCATACGGTGAGTGGCAGAAGTTGAGAGAATCAGCCCTTATCAAACACACACAAACTCTAGGAAAAGTACATGCTAGGTTTTAAAGTGACTTGCTGCCCCTTTATGTACATACGCACAGTGTCTCGCTGGCATAAGGACTCAGAAATATGATTAACTACACCAGAGAGCACTGCACTGACGAACTGAGAGGCAGTGAAGCTATCTGGTTCCTCACCAGTCTGCTCCTTCCTGCGAGAAAAGCCTTTATACAACCACACACCCCAGGTCCCACAATAAGCACACCCACAAAATCAAACAGTCCAGGGATCAAGACTTCAAAAGGAAGCCTACACACTTCAGGCCCCTCTCTGCTTCTACTCAGCCATCTGCAGATAATGACTTCAGAAGCAACTGTCAAATGGGCAGATACTATACTGCTGGATCAGGCATTTTACCCAGGCTTTTGTTCAATCTCAGATGTATCAAAATCAACAGTCTTCCTCCCAGGATTCAGCTTCCTCATGGTGCCACGCTCAGTGGAAGCAGATTGCTATATGTCACACCCGATAAGGCTTCAGAAGCCCAGCACAGGCGTAATCAATTCAACGTAGCAGCCTGGAGAAAATAAATCAGAAATACTAATGCTCGCCTTTCTAGCCCAGTTGGAGAATGCTCCTTAGGACTTCAGGAAAAGTAGTTTTCAACTGTTGTGCTTGAACTGAAAGATTTAAAAACCAAAAAAATATCATAGAATGGTTTGGGTGGGAAGGGACCTTAAAGATCATCTAGTTCCAACCCCTCTGCTGTGGGCAGGGACACCTCCCACTAGACCAGGCTCAAAGCCCCATCCAACCTGGCCCTGAACACTTCCAGGGATGGGGGACCCACTAATCTGGGCAACCTATTCCAGTGTCTCACCATCCTCATAGTGAATAATTTCTTCCTAATATCTTATCTAAATCTCCCCTCTTGCAGTTTAAAGCCATTCCCCCTTGTCCTATCACTACACACCCTTGCAAAAAGTCCCTCTGCAGCTTTCTCGCAGGCCCCCTTTAAGTACTGGAAGGCTGCTACAAGGTCTTCCCAGAGCCTTCTCCAGACTGAACAACCCAAAATCTCTCAGTCTGCCTCTGTAGCAGAGGTGCTCCAGCACTCTGACCATCTTTGTGGCTCTCCTCTGGACACACTCCAACAGGTCCGTATCCCTATTATGTTGGGAGCCCCAGAGCTGGATGCAGTACTCCAGGTGGGGTCTCACAAGAACAGAATAGAGGGGAAGAATCACCTCCCTTGACCTACTGGCCATACTTCTTTGATGCAGCCCAGGGTTTTCTTGGCTTTCTGGGCTGCAAGCATACACTTGTGGGTCATGTTGAGCTTCTTGTTCACCAGCATCCCCAAGTGTTTCTCCTCAGGGCTGCTTTCAATCCATTGTCTGCCCAGCCTGTATTCATGCTTAGGATTGCCCTGACCCATGTGCAGGACCTTGCACTTGACCTTGCTGAACTTCATGAGGTTCACACAGGCCCGTCTGTCAAGGTCCCTCTGGATGGCATCCCTTTCCTCCAGCATGCCAACCACACCACATAGTTTCATGTCATCGGAAAACTCGCTGAGGGTGCACTCAATTCCACCATCCTTGCTACCAACAAAAATGTTAAATAGTGCCATCGCAATACTGACCCCTGAGGAACACCACTCGACACTCGTCTTCACTTGGACACCAAGCTATCGACCACACCTCTTTGAGTGCAACCATCCAGCCCATTACTTATCCACTGAGTGGTATACCCATCAAATCCATGTTTTTCCGGTTTAGAGACAAGGATGTTATGCAGGACAGTGTCGAATGCTTTGCAGAAGTCTAGGTAGATGATGTCTGTCACTCTTCCATTATCCACCAACACCATTGTAGAAGGCCACCACATTTGTCAGGCATGATTTTCCCTTAGTGAAGCCATGTTGGCTGTCACCAATCACCTCCTTATTTTCCATGTGCCTTAGGATAGTTTCCAGGAAGATCTGCTCCATGATCTTGCCAGGCACCAAGGTGAGACTGACCAGCCTGTAGTTCCCCAGAACCTCCTTTTTTCCCTTTTTAAAAATGGGGGTTATATTTCCCTTTTTCCAGTCTGTGGGTACTTCCTGGACTGCCACGACTTCTGAAATACGATGAATAGTGGCTTAGCCACTCCACACACCAGTTCCCTCTGGACCTACAGATGCATCTCATCAGGTCCCATGGACCTGTGCACCTTCAGATTCCTTTGATGTTCATGAACCTGATCTCTTACAGCAGGTGGTTCTTCATTCTCCCAGTCCCTGCCTTTGCCTTCTGTAACTTGCACAGTGTGGCTAGAGTACTTACTGGTGAAGACCAAGGCAAAAAATTCATTGGGTACCTGAGCCTTCTCCATATCCTCGGTAACCAGGTCTCCCACTTCCTTCCAGAGAAGGCCCACATCTTCTTTCTACCACTAACATACCTGTAGAAGCTTTTCTTGTTGCCCCTGATGTCCCTGGACAGATCTAATTCTATCACGGCTTTAGCTTTCCTAATCTGATCCCTGGCTGCTCAGACAATTTCTCTGTGTTCCCCCAGGCTCCCTGTTCTGGCTTCCACCTTCTGCAGGTTTCCTTCCTGTGTTCGAGTTTGTCCAGGAGCTCCTTGTTCATCCATGCAGGCCTCCAGGCACTTTTGCCTGTCTTCCTCTTTGTTGGGATGCATCAATCCTGAGCTTGGGGGAGGTGAGCCTCAAATGTTAACCGCCTTTCTTGGGCCTTTCTTCCTTTCAGGTCTTTATCCCATGGTACTCTACCAAGCAGACCCCTGAAGAGGCCAGAGTCTGCTCTCCTGAAGTCCAGGGTAGTGAGCTTGCTGTGCACCCTGATCGCTGCCCTAAGGATCTTGAACTCCACCATTTCATGGTCACTGCAGCCAAGGCTGCCCTTGAGCTTCGCATTCCCCACCAGCCCCTCCTTGCTGTTGAGCACAAGGTCCAGCACAGCACTTCTCACTGGCTCCTCTATCACTTGGAGAAGGAAGTTATCATCAACACATTCCAGGAACCTCCTGGATTGCTTAGCTTATGCCCTTACAAAAGTATTCATATTGTTCAATAATGTTAAGTACGTGGTTATGATAAGTAAATAAATAGATGTTTCGCACATCAGATCAAGACACCTTTTTCAGTTGCCTAGTCTCCATTCTCTTGTTCTTGTGATATCCTAATTTAAGCAACTAAGCAATAGCTTTTCTCCCATTAAGAAAAGGGAGTATTATCTCCTCCAACTCCTAAAATTCTAGCTGTACAGCAGGAAAGAGACCCCAAAAAATCAGCATCAACCCAGGTGTCTCAAATATATCAACTTTCAATGCAAGAGGTCTACAGCCCCATCAGTTAGAAAAAGATTTTTACCTCACCAACTAGCATAGCAGTGTCCTGCGGAGATCCATGCAGCTCTACCGACTTGATACAAAACAAGTAGACTGAGATACATCGCCATGGGGTGGTTATGACACGTTCAACACCTGCTTCATGTAAAAATTTAAGCATCACCTTCTCATCAAACCTTTTACTCCATCCCTACTAGACCCAGGAACTACCTTATGCCCAGTCCTGCAATGACACAGATGGGCTTGATTTAACAAACCCTCAGCATTTTACTTGAGACAAAAGTAACGATTCATAGTGAACACAATTATGTAAACAAACTTTTTCAGGAGAAAGGCTCTGGTTTCCACTACAGTCTAAAATGCCACCTTACATATCACCCTCCTGTTTAAAAAGAAAAGAAAAATAAATGTTTTCTATATTTTCTATGCATTACTAGAGAATACCAGTGACCTCCTTTTTCTCTTAATCACTCACCTCTGCATTTAGCAAATGTTGAGGGGGGTGGGGGAGTGGGGGGTGTGAGAAAAGGACAAAGCCTGAAGTTGCAACTCAGTTTGGTAGTGGTTAAGACTTATTTTGTAGTACTTTGGAAATATGCCAGGTCTAAGCAGAATCCAGTTGGTGTGGGATGAAGGGATGCTGGCAACCCATCAGTACAGCAAATCTTACAGAATAACGTCTTTTCCCATCAGTGACAACTAAAATCTGTTATCTGGCTGCTACTATTGCTGAAAAAGGAAAGATAGTTATTTATTTAAACACTAAGCTGTAATTAAAAAAAATGGCATTTGTGTTATGAGATAATGTGTAGTTGCAAAGACTTCTGTTAGCAAACCAACAAGCTTTTCATTTGATGTGTGCTTTCACACAGGGAGCTGGTCTCAGAAGGTAGATACTTGTGTGACTGGCTTTCAATCCAAAAGTACCCTACATAAATCATGTCAGCTCTTCTGACCGTTCTTGTGCAAACCGAGAGGCTGTTGACTTTTCTCAAAGCTTTGTCTGTTTTATTATGCCACATGAAATACTTCTGATTGTGGCAAGGCTGAGAGATTCCTTGCCACAACAGATTCTCAGTAACCAATTAATAGCATGCTAAACTTTGAAAATCTTCACTAAGTGGTATTAAGAATTGATTGTGCACAAGTAATCCTTTAGATATAAACCATTGACCAAGTCTGAGACTATGTCTGGATGCAGCCGCACCTAATCTCCCCTCTGAGAAGGAGTTCAGGGCACAAAGGGTCCTTTCTGAACCTCAGCACTCAACAGGAGGGTCTCCCTGACAGATGTGTCTGACCCTGTCCTCTGTGCAGTAAATAATCCCATGTACCTTGCCATCAAATCTTGTTAAACAATGGTCATATTTACTATCAAGCTTTGTTAAATTGCTGTTTCATACCAATAAACATATTGCTGCTTCTCTCTTATGAGTGGAGTCCGTCACTCCATCTGTGAATCTGACGTAGAGAGATTCATCTTTTGGGATACAGTGACGAGTGTGAAGTAAATCCCTGTGTCTTCCCCCATCAGGAAAGGGGAAAAGGCTGAAGCAGGCCAAAGAAGAAGCCATAGCCGAGATAGACCACTACCGGTTACAGAGAGAGAAGGAATTTCGGAACAAGCAAACAAATGTAAGTAAGAAACACTCTTTTATAATGTCAGTCTGCTCAATGGTAAAACAAATTGCTTCAAACAGTGTCACCTGGAGACTTCTGCAAACAAACACGATCATACCAATTAAACACAGAACTATCACCTATGATGTGTGTATGTTTCATTTTGACTTCTTCACAAGTTTTGAATGCATTTGTAGAAGGTATTGTGGACTTTCAGCACCAAAATTGTCCAGCTTCTGTACTTGGTTCATGCTTGTCCTTTGAAGATGTATCTCCCTTAAGGCAAAATACCTTTGGGTCCTCTTTCTTTAACTCCAGACAGACCTCACTCCTGTCTTGAAACTGGAGGTTTCAGTAAGATGGATGTTTCCGTAAAAGCAAAGATTTAAAATCTTTCTTTCTGTTTCTGTCCCATCTTAGCTGACTTTTTTGACTGCACATAAGACTACATCTTTGATGAACTGAAATCACCAAAACTTTGGAGTTTTTCACTACATTTTCATAGTAAAAGCGGCCTGGCTGATATTTTCGTATCTGAATTAAAGTGCATTTTATACACTTATGTCATCTTGCAGTTCTCTTTACTATATTCATGAAGGTTCATAAACAGTTCTCTTTTTACTTGGTGATCTTCCTCTTACACTCTTGTTCTTGTTTTTTTCCCTTGCTTGTTTTGTGCAAAGGCAAGGAAACTACATGTGCAAAAGCCATTACCAAAAAAGCCAAAGAGGTCAAATAAAAACTGCTTTACAAACCTGTCATTTCAGTCACACTTCACATGAAACATTTCCCAGCAGAGATCAAGCCTTAGGAACAGATATACACCCAAAGTCTCTTAACATACACTGCCAGCCCCCAGACACACTGTCACACAGCCAGGCCAGGTGTAATTGTCTCACATGCACAATTTCAGACATTTACTAAAATAAAGCAAAAAACACCTCTAAAATTTGTTCATCTTTTCATTCAAGCCAGACTTCTGGTTGTAGATCTTAAATAGCAGAGGAGAAAAGATGTTGCTTTTGTGTGAACTCAATTTTTTTGTCACAAACAAAATTAAAGCTGAATGGAAATGCCACTCTTTGCCAACTGAACATTTCACACAAGCACGACAGAGCACATATTGCTCCTCGAATGGCAGCATGTTGTACAAGGTCATTGCAGTCCTCCTTCACATTCTCTGACCCCATTATGCGGAGTATTTATCTACCCAGAGAAATGCCATCTTTACTAACCTGTGCCTGGAAGGCAGGCAGGAGTTCCAGCTAAACCAGTGCAGAGGGAAGCCTGATGCCCAGTTCAGTTTATTGGCTCAGGTATTTGGACAGAAGTATTTTTAATTCTTTGTCACAGTCTCATTTAATGTGATTCCTCCTCTTTGTGTTGCTGTATGCAAATTGGGATAAATTTTCTCATACTATGAGATGTTCCATATCAGTTCAGAATGAGCAACAGCAGCAATAGAAAATAACAATTAATTTGAGGTTAGAGTGACAATATGCAAGATTATTTTTTTTCAGACTATACAAAATTTAAGCACAGATCTCAAACCAATTTTGTTGCTGCTTATGGTGTTTATATGCAGGGTCTGAGATCACTGAACTGTGGAGATACACAGCCTAGTTCCGAATTTTGTGGCTTCCAAGTCAATGTAACTTTTTAGCAACTTTGGAATGACCCTAGCATAAAACCAGTATGGGAAAATACGGGACAGATCTTCAAAGTCAGCAGAAGCCACAGACTAAGCAGAGCATTGTCTTCATTCCGACAATAAAAAGGTCTTCAAATTCAGAAGCAGAAAAAGGGGGAGGGGGGGACACACACGGACTACACAGAAGAGTAAGAATCAAGTATCTCAAGTTACACTATTAGCATGAACTGAGAAAGCAGGTTCCCAGTCTGCAGAGGCTCTTCTTAAAATTATGATACTTTTCTTGAGGTTTTTCAAAAGTATTTAGTAGCTGGATAATATGCAACCATCTGGGATCTCTAGAAATGTATTTTCCCCAGTGGAAAAAAACAGCTTCATAAATCTGGTCTAAGCTGTACAATCTTTCCCACATCCACATGAGACCCTTACAACTTGTCTAAAAGCTACAATAAAATGCCAGCTAAAAATAGTTACCACAGAAAACTATAATCTTTTCCCAATATTTACAATGACATCTACATCCTGTATTTCTTCCAAATAGAAAAGTGTTTTACATCTGGATTATGGAAAAACTTCCTACTATGTTGCCAGGTACTGATAAACAGAATTGCAAAGGTGATTTCTGCAAAAGGTCTTAAATCAGTTGCTTTTCCTTCTTTTAAGAACTCAGTTGGGCTGAAATCTCATGGAAAATAAAGCAAACGACTGCCTCCTTGTTTCTGGTCATGTCTAGGTATCCCATTAACATCACAGGTTCATTTCAGCTGCTAGTCTACCCCAGATAACCATGGCAGGAACAAAAAGAGTATGTTACTTATTCCTTTCTTACTCTGTCAGCATGCAGAAATGTCTTCTGCTCTCCCCCATGGAATTTTTTAGCTGGAAACCAATTTCTCTGCTGGTATCTGAAGGACTTTTCCATAAGGGAAGAATTCACGGGATGTTGGGGCAGTGGGGGAGGAGGGAGCAAAGTCACAGGATTTGGAACGCATGCATCTGTTTATAACATAACCTTGCTAAAATGCTCAGCGAGTCCAGAGTTAATTAAATTCTAAGCGAATGTCCTGATATTAAGTGTGCCAGAAGCTGTCTGGTATTTCGCCAGATAAGAAAATGTAACATTAAAAGACCTTGTCTGAGGCCTATTGAGGGTTATACATCACTAACTGCTGAAGACATTTCAAGTACTCTGAAACTGTAATTATGCATTGTCAGGAAGCCTTTCCCATGTTTTGCTCCTTAGCCACGCTCACATTCATTCTCAGTGAGGCCAAACGAAGCACACTGGTGATAGAACTTAGTTGACTAGTCATTAAAATAGAAAACAAATTAAAATGAGCGATATAAAAGACAAAATGTGCACAATGTAGTTCCCACAGTGAGCTGGGAAACTTTCATTACATGGGGAGGTTCCCATTGCTAATGAGCAGATGCAAGAGTTCCCTTTAATCCTGTTTTCACATGTACAGTTCAACCTAGATCATATCCTTAATATTAGGATGAAGTGGCATGTTTGCATTACGTTTATGCTAGATGATGAAGAAAAGCACAGTAAACATAGTCATACGTAACCCTTTATTTTGCTCAGAGGACTTCTGCTTTTCAGGTAATGGGCTCCCAAGGTAACCTCTCCACTAAAATAGAAGAGCAAACAACAGAAACCATCCGAAACCTCTCTAGCAGCTACCACAAGAACATGGAGAGCATGATGAAAAAGCTTTTGAGCACAATATGTGACATCAACCCTGAAGTTCACCCAAACTTCAGACACGCGGTTTAAGATCCATTGATGTGCTGAGGAAGGATGTTTGTAAGAAGTAGCCCTTTAATGATAAGCATAAATATTTCCTCATTTATTGTTTCTGTATGTGTGAGAAGAACACTAAAGCGAAAATCACAGAGTTCCACACAGGCTTTTGATGTGACAAGAATTATACAGGATTTCACAAGCATTTGTTGAAATACTGTTTCCTGTTGGTAGCAAAGCCCCTGTCATTCAGATGAGGGCAAGCCAGCAACAGCAGAATAAATGATTATTTGACACCAGCAGCTTTTCAGTGGGAATCTTGACTCCTTTTCTCTTATAAAATGTTCTGTACTAAGATGTGGTGTTGCATAAAGTCTGTTTACCCCAATCTTCATTGTACTTCAAGGCACGTGAAACAAGAGTATCACAAAAACTTAAATTATTTCTGTTTTTCTTGTGACACATGGAGCGGTCAGGTCATGGAACATATAGGAACTCCGTAGCTTTTGGTCAAAAACAATAGGTCAACATATTTTTGATTCTTTTATGCTAATTTAAAGCAAAATATAGCTGACGTGTACAGAATTACATTCAAAAGCCAACTCAAAGTATTGTCCTGTTGTTTAACCACACCACAAACTTTGTATAGCTTTGTTACGTCTGAAAAGCAAGAACAGGAGTAACCATTATCTACAAAACTGCTTTGGTTCAAGGCATGGACTAACATGTCCATCGTTATCTACACAGTTACACTGAAAGCACAGGAATCCATGGGCTCAAACTCTACACCAGTTAAGCCAAATGGTACCTTAACCCACAGGTTGTTCACAGAAATCATGTCAGTTAGAGCTCACTTTGTTTACCCTGAGTGACCTTGAGTAATACTTCCCTCTGAAACGGCACAGATTTCCCTTAGAATAAATTCTACTGAAGTCTGGAAAATAGAATATGATCTGGTGCTTTCAGGGCGAGGCTCATTAAATCTGATGGGAGGCACTGATGAAATGGGGGGCCTGGCACACACCTGCATCATGAACCCACTTTAATGCTTTGTCTCCACCACTTTAATGCTTTGTCTCCACTACAAAATTACACTGAATTAGAAAAGAAGCTTGAAAAATTGCAATGACTAGCAAACAATAGTCATGATTTTCGGTCCGTGTAGACACAGACAAATGATTTCAATTTCACAGCAGCTAGTCATAGGCAATCTCCTGTTCCAGCAATGTTTATACAGCTGATATGCTGTCATGTGTAACATGACCGTAAAGCTGTAGTCACCTTAATGTCAGCAAACATGACTCCTCAAGGCTGTGCCTGGATGCTATATAATCTCCAGACCCCGATTGTCACAGTCTCCTGTGCCTGCTTATATTCTCTGGGGACACAAGGATGCTGAGGAACTGGAAAGAGACTAGAAATCCTACTGACATCAGCTGAAAGCCTCATTTATTTGGGAGCACTTCGAATCAAGTTGTGATAGGCTTTGATTTACCGAGGGGATGAAGGAACTCCCGTCCCAGGCTATGCACCCCAGCCAGCGCAGGCACCCTCCCACGTGGCCCAGGGCCTTCAGGATCGCCTCGCTGCCTGGGCGCACGCACCTTCAGTTTGGGTCACGGCTGTGGTCCCACCGTGGTGCTCAACTGTGAAGCACATCTTTTCTGTGAACTTAAACAGTCACCAAGCTGGACACTAATCTCTCACAAGGACTCGCTGCAGTGTTCATGACTGCTCCCCTTGCCCTTCTGAGCCACCACAGCACCCTTTCCACCAGTTATCACTTCTAAATGCACTGAAGCGTCGCAGGTTCAGTTGCAGAACTAACCCAGTGAGGTTTCCACGGCCAGCTGTATGGGGTAACCACACACACCCCTGTACAGCAAGAGCAGAACTGCCACAGCCTGGTGGGTAGCAAACTGGAAAAGCTGAGCAACTGCTCAGGAAGCCAGCAACCCACATTACGTAAACTAAAGCTTGGCCTTCCTGCATTGCCCTGCTTCTTCTTATGGCATTCCCCCTTTCCTTCATTCTTGCCAAAATCTGTCTTCTGTCATCAACCTCTTCTCTTGCAAAGCCTCTGCCCTCCTCTCAAGGCTACTCTCTACCCTTCTGTTCCTAACAGCCACAAACACATCTCTTATTTAAATCTTCTTTTAAAATACATCATCCCATGAATACACCCTCCTTGATAAAAACCTGAGTGCATGGTGGGGGACCAGCAGAAGCCACCAGCAGCTTGGACGAGCACTGTCTGGATGGGACACTGCAGCTGTGCCACCTCCCACACAGTGACACTGCACTGCGCGTGTGGCAATGACCTGCCCGTACCCTCGCTGTCACCTGCAGACCTGAGATATAAACTGGGCCTTAACTACTCCAGCTTTCTGAATGTGACTATTTTCTTGAGCTGTGGGCAGAACAAAAAGCTACCACTCATGAAAAAGGAAATAAATTGTTACGATTAGCTCTTTCATCTTCAGAAATATAAATCTGAGAGCTTTGAGCACTCTGTGCAGTTGCTCTCTTCTACATTCGTTCCTACTTCTGGGCGGGGAAAGGGTAGCTATACTACCACTTTTAGCTGTACAGAGGTAAAGGTCAAGTCAGATTTCATGTAATTTGACAAGATGCTGTGTTTTTTAAATGAAGAGTGTAAACTACCAGCTGCATCAATGGAATACTGAGGTGCCAAGAAAATGCCTGCTGAATTCACAAGTGCACAAAGTATCTCATATGTGACATTCACATATTCAGGATAACAGCAAATAATCGTTCCATGCAAAAGAAAAAGAAATAATAGAAGCAAGGAGATTTAATTTCAAATTCAAAATGATTTTAAATGCATTTGAAGAAAAAGTAAAAATAGTTACTCCGTATTAGCAGCAGTTAACCACCACAGATGATTACCAATGCCCTGCCATCTCCTGGGGAGTATCCCCAGACCCCAGGGAGCCCCCAGCCCTTGCCATGCCCTACATCCTACTACCTAATATGTACCAATGCAGTTGCCAAAAAAATGGCAACATTTCACATATCACAACACAAATTTAAGAAATGGAGAGCTGCATATAGACAGCATTCATGCCTGTGTACATTCTTTTTTTTTCTTTTTATGAGACTCTCTGAAATCAGGGTCTTAGGAAACACCTGGAGAGCTCCCATGAAAGTTTTCATCTCTCCAGCCATGCTCCTCTCTTGGAAACAGTGGTTACCTGACCATGACACCACTTCAGACAGAGGGATTTTCTTCACATCATTGGAAGCCAAACTGTAAGAAGTAATTACTATCGTCCCCACGCAGTGATAACTACATAGCAGCAGTGACTAGCACTTTTCCGTATGTCAGTTTCTTCTAATTATGAAGAAAGCAGTAATCAACAAAATGAATAGAACTGATTCAAAGTCTATATCTGATCATATCAAAATCAACTGCAAAATACCCACAGTGTGAGATATTATGACAGAAACAACAAACAGAGTTTCCTAGATTGGCCAATTTCTACACGGATTTACAAGAGGGGGTTAACAAGGCTTTTGCTGTCTGGGGAAAAAAAAAAAAAAAAAAGAGTTGTATTACACAGTAATTTCTAAATCTATTGATTAAAGTGCTTCAAACAGCAAGCAGTGGAAAAGGTCATACCAGTGGAAAGTACAAGAACGGTTTTATACAACTCATGACATGGACTGGGCTGAATCTCCCTGGCTGTTTTCCCTCAGTGTTCTCCTTTGAATTATAATATATGAGGATGTAGTGATGTGATTCCCATTCATAGGTGATGAGGTAAGATCTCTGAACTCATGCCAGTAAGACAGAATATTTTCCACATCTAAATAAAGTAAAATGAAACAGACAAGAAGAATTAATACTATGCTCTATGTAGAGGCTTTCTACTGACTTTCCCACTCATTTCTGAAGAGACTGGAAGCCAAGATTTAGGAAGTCAGAACCAGATGTTAATCTATTACATGGATTATGGTATTAACTGAAATCAGATTTCATTCCTTGTGTATAGTTACATCAATTAATTTTTCCATATTAAAATACACTTGGAAGTTCATCTAATCTGTAAAACATAAGTTGTTCTTGTAAATGATTGTATGTAAGATGTAAGTGTATAAGTGGAGCTCTTTACAGAACGAAATATTTCAGTCCCAGAGTTAAAAGGTTTTGTAGGTGAAGGACTGTGAGCAATGTGTCCCTATAAGATGGGATGAGATGTCCCACTGTTGCAGAGCTCAGGAACTATAACAGGACAGGTGACAACGGCTGCCATGACATACAGTCCCAGGAGGTGGGAACCTGCAGATACATACTTGCACACGCAGCCCGGCCCAGGAGCACCCTTAACTGCAGACAAAGCAGGAAAGACATCATTGTGTAAGGATTTATTGAGCATCCCTGCAGCAAGGGGCTGGGTCGAACTTTGGGTACATATCTAGGCAGGGTGCAACTTCAGACTGCGTCTGGGGATGAAATATAAACTTATTTTTAGGCTACTAAGCAATACCTTCCAACGTCTGCAGTAGCACTGGCTATTCGCTATACTGACAGGCAGGTTACACTGTCATCAATTAGAGACAGAGCTACTGCAAAATAGTAACAGCTTTTTAAAAAGGCAGAATGAACCTTGCCTCTATGTTCCCCTTAATGGGAAGACATTACCTTCAGCTGGAATTTCTCTTAACTAAAGCTGTACAAGAGAGTGCTGCACCTTTCAACTATGGATTTTTTTTTCTCTCAAGTAACAGTGTGCAGGCTAATCAGATGTTATCGAGACACAATTCTTCTCCAGCCCCAAAGACCTGTGAGGTTCCTACTCTCGTATGTCCTCACCAAAAGACTCACCCATGGGAACGCTACCCGTGTGGCATCTCATCATCACCTTCTCCATACCCTGGGGCAAAGAGCATTACCCAACTGTCCAGCAACTGAACAGGGAGCCAGGTGCTACTAAAAACAAACGTAAGGGCAGGAAAGCATACTGGGCAAAGATTTTGGGGGTGACAGCAGCATTCCAGTTCTTTTCCATTCCAGGAACCCACCACAGTCATGTGTTGATTAAGTAGGAAACTTGAAAGTTTATGTTCTGCTTCATGTATACAATGCATATACCTTCATAATAATTTCCTCCAGTTCATCACAGAAATACAGCAAATGCCTGTTACACAATACACAAGTGTCATATATTCCTGCCAGGTTCACAGTGGCCTGTCCTTCACAGATTTGATTATTCCGCATGTTATGGTAGTATAAGGCACTTCAGACCCTAAGTCTTCCCCAAGGAATGTTAACGTTTGTTAGAAGTACATGACCCAACCAGTATTACTACAAAACACTTGGAAAATGTTACATCGGAGTACTATTAATACACTCTATTGCACTTAGAGGACATGACTGCATGCGGAAAATCTGATGACTTGCAAGCTTATTAACTTCTTCAGATTCCTCATGGCTTTTATGAAAGATATGTCACAACTGAATTACCTGACCCAGGGCGATTCCTGAAAGTCCCTCTTGCCCCAGATACCTGATTTATTTACAGGTACATCAGACTCCAATATGCTACCAAATTTATGTACCACCTTTGAAATACAGAAATTTTGAATAGAGCTTTGCTCCAAAAAGTGCTAGTTTGGTTAAAAACAAGCTTTCTGTGAAATATCATGCCAGAAAAATAACCTCAATACTTGCTATTAAATACATCTTGCTTTAAGAAACACAATATTTATAATTCAGTTCATTTGAAACAAACCAAAGAGAATAAATATAAATATAAAACAGATCAGCAACGTCAATATAACCTAATTTGTATAACCTCCTCCATATATTTCATGTAAATATTTATTTTACAATCCTGTGGCACTGATTTATTGTAGAAAATAGAGGGACAGGTAAAGACAGATATCTAACAGAAATGTAATTTAACCATGCATGTGTCACTTCGGAAAATAAATCTAGCATTTTGTGGCAATCCTCTCCCCATTCAGACTTACTTGTGGGAAATAGTGCAAATACATGAGCAATCCCATTGCTGGCAGTGGGGTAATTCATACTGTGCTTAAAATTAAGTAAAGGTGAAGTGTGATGGCAGCTCAGAGAGCAGAAGTGAGACCTACCAGCAAGGACAGGCTGCCAGAGCCCTGCAGCTGCTGGAAATCACTCCTGCTGTGAATTCTGATCCACATCTCCTCTCGGCACCCAGGGCTGCCCTCCGCCTCGCACCGGCATGGCTGTTCTACCATCCCAGGACCATACACGGTGACTCTCCAATAACCTCGGGAGCTACTTTGTAACCTGCTTTATAAAACTGGCTCCTTATGCATCCGGAGGATGTATTTTACCTCTTACTCATGGTTTCCCAGCTGTTGAAGAATGTTTAATAAATGAAATAATTGTGTCTTATATCAGATTAACACTTCTTAAAAACGTATCTACTAATATCAGTTTCAAGGAAAAAACCCCAGCATTGTTTCCTACTAACACTTAACTGCTCTGTCTGCATGTGCTATGGGAAATGTTTCTTGTGGCACAGGCTGCCTGCCAAACCTGTTCAGCATATTTTCCCTAATGGCTTTTCCATTCAGCTCTGGAGTAAGTAAATTAACATTCAGCACTTTTCTCTTTTTTTAAAACCATTTTTCTTCCATATAATTTCTTAAATACCCTTTGGAGTCACCCACAAAAGTGACACTGAGACAACCGTTTACTCCAAGATAAAAAGTCTGCAGAATCTTCACGCATTTCCGTAAGTACTCAAACTCCTACTAACTTACACAATTTTTACTTACAGGTACAGATGTATATGAGCACCAAAATGCCCTGTGTGCATCTTTTATATTAAAACAGTTAATTTTCATTATTCATTCAGTTCCTGGTTTTGACCATAATTATTTATCTACCCTGTAAAAAATAAACAAAAACTACTTTGCTACCTGTTTATGTCAAATTCAAGCCTGAATAATTCACCAATCTCCATTTAATTACTGCTAAAAATACACAAGATTCACCATAAAGGTTTTTAGACCTGACCTAGGAGAATCATTTCCAAAGCAATTACAGCTTTCCTTGAAATATTCCTTCTGAACTTTTGGTTATGTAGAATTTCTGTGAAAGAAACATCTTAGACTTGATTGGCAGCTGCTGGGAATCACTGTAAATCAGATTATACCAATGCAGCAGCAATAAACTCAGTTTTTGGAAACCCTCTGAACTCTACATTGGTGAGTATCTCTGGCACTTACTGCACTGTGTTGTTCTGTAACGTCCCAGCACTTCTGCTGCTCTGCTGATACCACCGCTCCTATCTGAAACCAGATCCATAAGAAAAACACCTCGGGATGGAGGGATTTTCTAGACTAACAAGGCACAAGAATAAAGAGGACGTGCACGGTCCCAGCTTGTGCTAGGTCTGCATGCAGGTACTTTTAACTCCCCAAATAACTCACTGTCAATGAAACAGGCTGCAGCGTACACTAAAACATTAAAGAGAATTTCAAAGCAGGAGTGTATCTCAGTAAAATTGGTGTTTTCTGAGAAAACTTTGCATGAAAAGTTCTTCAGTTGGCTCAAGCTTTAAATCGTGATGCTGTAATATTTTCAATGAGAATAACTTTAAGAAAAAGAACTTACTCTGAAGCGCATTGCAATACCCTCTGGAATACAGTCTGCTTGAACAGAACAAATAGATATGGCCATGTTCAATGCAACACAAAAATTTGTCACAGCTTTTTCTGTACAGAAATTCTGTAATTCCACAGTATAGCATGGTGCTTCAAATACGTGATTCACTTGTTTGAGATGTGACTCGCTCAAGCACTAAGACCAATATTTACACTCTTTGGTGGTTAAGAAAGATGTCATATTCAGAAGAAAATATGTTCTACGCAGAGGCATGTGGACTTGTCAGCAAACACTGAATGCAGTCATATATACTAATATGTTGCTAATGGCTTTGTGGATAGTAAAATCAAATCCCTGATGTGCTTCAGAATGAAAATAGCTTTCCTCTCCTTGAAATGGTGAGCAAACTTGTACCCTACATATAAACATCAACTGAAGCATTCCTCAAAATCTTGCACAGCTTGTAAATTAAACTTGAGATTTATTCTCTAAAACCAGGTGGAAAAAGATAAGATTAGATCGGTACTAGTTAAGGCAGCTTGTAATTAAAATTCAAAGCATTAACAAAAACTGCACTATGCTGTTTATAGTTGAGATGCAGGCATAAAGTTTAATGAGCCTGTTTTCTTACCCCCCTGTGACTTGTTCCAACTCTTTTAACTATTCTTTTGCCTTGTAAACTTCAGGTCCATGAGAGGTGAAGATCAGTTTGAAGGTGCATATAACATAACAAGCGTGTCTGAGTTTGTGTTTCACTGCCTTACTTCCGCTCAGCTGCTCTTGTGAGGCTGGAGTCTTGCAGAGCACTAACAGCAACCAAGTTCAGAAGTCAACCAATAAACTGGCACCACAGCAGTTACAAATGTTTGCATAGGAAAAACATCAGTAGTACGTGCACAAGCATTTGTTGACCTTATAGGTTACTACTGGATTTCAGACTTCAGCATGTCTACGAATGAGCTGGGAATTGAAAGAGTGATCTTAACAGAGACCTGTAAACAAAAGGAGGCACGCTCCAACAGCATGGGTCTGTCAGAGGTCCACTTCTTGACTTAAAACCGAAGGCTAATGCCCTAAGGAAATTGCTAGTGCAGCTCTGCACTGCAGCGGCTTTCACTAACCATCGGGGTGCCCTGTGTTTTCAGTGGATTTGTTCCAATACAGATGAGGCAGGGCTGTTTTCCAGAGATCACACTGCTGACATGACTGAAGGACTTGAAGTCACCTCTCCATAATTGTAAATGCTGAATTTGTCTCCCTTTCACAGGATCCTTGCTCAAATTTAGCAGAACTATCACACTATCTAGCAGATACTAGAGTAACTAGTTTGTTGGTTAAGTCTCTTTCTTGTAGCCACTACTGTCATTGTGAAGAATGAAAAAACCAAAAACATAAGGCCCTAAAAATTTACGGGTCTCTTACTTTCATCAGGCCAGTGGTTTCTCTCACACCAAACGTAACCTGCTTTTCTTTACTTCTAATGTGTATCTTCATTCCCCCCATAACCTCTTTAATTTCTACTTACTTTATGGATCCGGCTTCCATTATTCTCACGTTACTTTTTCAAATCGGCATCTTCACACTTTCTCCTTCTCTAACAGGAATCCTCAAAGACACACACTGCATGGCTTCATTTTCCTCCTCCACACTCTTCATAAGAAGATTTTGCCACAAATCCTACCAAAAGAGCATGACAACCATAAAACAAATTGTGTTACAAAACTACTAGCTACCATATTACCCAATAACACCTCAATAATTTCTTTGTTTTCTCATACCCCTACTCATCTGCTGTCATGCTCTGCTACAAACTCCTGGAGACAGGACCTATCCTCCCCCCAGCCTCAGCCCTGAGTCCCACCCTCATGGAAGTCCTGCTCCGTGGCTGTGGTGCCCAGGACCTACCAAATGGAAATTATTACTACTAAACAACAGAGTGTGTGGTTCAGATGTGCCAAGCCCTATACAAACTGGGAAACAGCGATCCCCATCTCAACCTGGTTTGGGTGCCAATGGATACGCTGCCTGCTATTGCACATGTGAATCTGACTTTCCTGAAGTATCCTGCAACAGTAGTTTACAGCCTGCTTACATCGGTAGAGCTGTACCAAACTGCTTATGGCTTGAACAAAATGTTTGCTAAAATCAGCTTGGACTTCAAAGCGGGGCAGGCTGAACCAGGTCATTAGCCCTGTTTAAACTGAGAAGCAGCAGGTAATTCTAACCTGTCCCTCTTACATTTGGTAGAAAGCAAGGATATTCCTTGTGTTTATCCCTAGGGTGGGATTAAAAAGGCACATTATAAACCAAAAAAATCCCATTTGCATTGTTTTTACTGAAAGATTTTAATTTAACAGGTCTGACCTGGATTAAAAATAATGACCCTCCAAATTCCAAACTTTCTTCATATAAATACCGGCTGGCCATTTATAGCATAATTTGAGCCTGTTCTTAACTTGTAGCTGGCTCCCCACCACCTGCCATTAACAGCTTGTGCAAAGCTGAACCTAATTGTACAAGGACAGGAGGAAACCACCAGTTATTTCTTAACCAGTCCATCATCTGTCGTGCCCATCTCTAAGCACTGCGCTGCTGGTGGGCAGGCTAATCTGTCAGATATACAAGGAAGGGAAGGGTCTACTGCTTTGCCATTACTGCTGGCTAATCTTATTCAAATAACAATATCTATACAATAATTAGATGTCGGAAATAATGGGTACTGCTCTAGTTCTGCCCTCTCCTTTCTTTCTTTGACTCAGTATTTCAAGAGAAAGTGATCCAGTGGCCTCTAGTTCTGACCTTTATCAAGTATTCCCAAGATCTGCAGCTCAGCTTTTCTAATCTTACCTTGACTCCTTTTCAGTGACGCCACCCCCCCCCACCCGCCCTTACAGACTTCCCCAATTACCTCCCTATTCGCAGTATTCCCTAAAGCACTGCTACATGGAACACTATTATCTCTTATCTAGTTTAAATAGATAAAATAATCTTTTAACTTTAGGAACATCAGCAAGCTATTATGGCAATTGTGCTTACAGAAAAGGAGCTGTGCTTTAAAGGTGTATGTGGAAATTGTTTGCTGGTTAGGATACATTTTGCATTTTATTCTAAAGGAAAGGGAACTAGATGTTTCAGTAGCAAAGCCAAAGTATCTCAATTAAGCATCTTGGGTATTTTACATTTGGAGAAGCATTTATACTTTTAAAAGATATTTCTACCTGCTTGTATTTTTCCCCACACATTTTCTCCTGCTCATTCATAGAGTCCTTCAGAAGTCAAGAGTTACCTGGGGATGAAGATGTCCTGGGTCTCTGACTCTAGCCCCATACCCTGTTTTCCATGTTGACTGCCAGGTTCTTAGGCTGATGATGCCGTGCATCTGCCTGGGGATGTGAAACAGACTCCTGAAGGGCAGGATGCTTCAGGAGAAATAGACAGTTCGAGAGAGAAGCAGTAGTCAGCATGGAAGAGACAATAATAGCATGAGACAGTAGTTAAAGCTGGAGGAGCGATCTGCAGGAGCAAAGCTCACCCCTGCTCACATACCATCAATAGAACCAGCAAGTTATTTACCAAAATATCTATTTATTTTCTAATCAAAACGTTTTGAGCTTTTTAAAATCTGAAATTCAGAAATATTGTCTGTAAAGACAGCTGAGATCCATTTTTTCCCCCTCTCACTGGTGGTTTGTTTTTGTTTTTTTTTTTAAATTGCAGATTTGGCCATGCAATGAGATTGCATAACATTGCTGATTCCAGCTAAAAGGGGAAAGAATCTGCTTCACAAACAAACTCAAAACATAACATTTTGATCTAGGTTTTTTTTGGTTACTGCTGTTTTTTTTTAAAGGAGAAAACCCCATAATCTCCCAGTTTTCCAAAAAGCTTAACATGTTTTTGAAAGTTATTTCTTATTTTGAGGGGCAGAGCAGTGGCAGAGGCATACAAATGCTCTGAGCACAGGGAGAAAGAGAAATCCTTGGGGCTCTGCTGTACACTGGGGGCAAGATTTCAAAAGCACCGCTTTTATTCAGCCTCCTGCATGGACAGGCAAATATTCCAAAGTAGTCAGGGTGATTTAGAGGTACTGAGCTCTTCTACTGAAAAAAAAAAAAAAAATCCCAGGTATTTGGTGCTTTCCATGTTTAAAGCTGTTGTTTAACCACATAATTAAATATTATTTTGAAATAAGAGTGCAGAATGATAACCCCGACCAGGACTCTGTGCTAATTCAATCTCTAATCAGCAGATGGCACCATGAACTCATCAAACAGGATGGAGACCAGAAAGAAGTAAAAATTTATCAAAAAAACCCACAGAAAAGAAAGAAGAAAAAAAAAAAAGAGGGGAAAAAAGCATACACCCAACTTGACACACATAAATCAGGAATTAAATTCAGAGGGTGTAACTTTCCCCTCGTTCTAACCCTCCCAAAATAAAACCGGCTGTGGAGCATGCTGTGTTACACCCCTGCCGATGCAAACACCAGCTATACCTAAAATGTCCCCAGCCTTGCCCTGTCACTGACCTACATTGTCTCATGACCCTTTGTGAGATTAAAAAAAAAAAAAACAAAAAAAAACCAACCCAAAACCGCTCTTTCTCTGTCGTCCCCTTGCTCTGAACAATGGCATCTCTGGAGAAGAAGGTCTCCCCTGGGCTGGGGACCAGGAGTGACTGCAGGGAGCTCAGAGGACTGGTGGGCAGGGTTGCAGCACAGGCCCAGCGGTGAGGATGGTGCTCAGAGGCCTCAGCTGGGTCCTCTGCTCCACGGGCCAAAGCCCTTTGGCTCTGGCACTGCAGCATGTGGACACATGCACGGAGGAGGTCCGCCAGTCCATCCAGCTAGCCACAGGCTGCTGGCAACTTTTAGGCTGAGAGCAGACAGGAGGAGAAGAGTTTACGTGACTTTTGTTTCCTTCCACCCAAATAGCAAAATTCCTACTTGGAATTCAAAGGGTGATAGGAGCAGCCTCACCCTCCCCTCACCAGTGCCCTACACCCTGGACAGAGCAGGGCATGAGCCAGGAGGCAAGCCCCGTGCAGCCATGACCACCCCGACCTGTGCGGGCAGGTACATGTTTTGATGCTCATGGAGCTGGTGCCCACCTGGCCTCGCCTCATGCCCACCAGGCTCCCACAGGGCTTCACGGGCGGGTGCGAAGTGCGGAGGGAAGGCACGTTCCTGTGTACACGCCAAATGATGTGCAAGATGTGCTCACCCCCAGCAAAAATCTGCTGCCTTAAATATGGGCTCTCCATGCTCTTACATATGAACAGCGAGTGTGAAAATCCTGCCTGTCCATCTGTTCCTTTAAAGGTTTCTTTCTTTTGCTGCGTGTTAGAATTTCTCCCCAAATCTTCTTCAGCAGCACAAATCCCATCAGTGACATTTATAGGTTAAATAAATAGTATGCTGATGACATCACCTAAGCAGAATAACAGGCACAGTTAGGTTGTCTATAGATAGCTTTAAAGCTATGGACTCCAAGCTCCATTTATCTTCTTCTCAATGAGCGGTAATTAAAATCTGCAGCAACAGACATATTGCTCTGAGAAGCAATAGATCTACCACGCAAAGCACAGAAATTTTGCCAACAGAAGAGAGAGTTCAATCAACAGTTTCAGCCATGGCACAGAAATGAAAACTCTGACATTTGAAATTTAGAGGAAAGCAGCACAGCAGCGAAAAGATGAGCTTACCTTGCACTGCATGGAGTCATCGTGTCCCAGGCCCAAGGAGAAGGTGCTGTAAATTTCTGCCATCTCAGGCTCTGTGCGTCTGGTTGTTGCAAAGTGATTTTTCTTCCTGGCCATTCCTTATTATTTTCCCAGCCTGCCTAGCAGACACAAGTCAGGAATTACCAATACCATCGGCAGTGACATAATTGATTAAGTATGAGCAATACCAGCTTGGGTTTTGCACTCAGCCAGAGCTCTGTAATGGCAGCACAAGGGGCCTCACTTGTTGAGCAAGGAGGGCTTTGTGTCACTTGTCCCTAGAGCAAGGCGCAAGTGAGCCTGACGGAGAAGACAGCGAACATACTGTCAGAAGCCATATTCGCAGGAAAAAGGCAGAACAATGGAGATCAAGTGACAGTGCAGAATCAAGGAATTAAGTCACCTCCGAGGCTCAGATATTCCAGGCTTCCCCACAACACCTGCCGAGGCTCAGGGGTGGACCTGGAGCAAGCCCCTGCAGAGGTCTAGCTGCCTCTGCCAACACACTGAGGGGAAACCTGCAAAATCAGTTGCAGCTCTTCCAGAAACCATGGGCCGTGCAACTTCACGTCCTGCTGCACGCTCACTTTTTTTCCAGTCCTGGAACCTGGAACCTGAAACCTGGACTGGAAAACAAGAGTAGGATTGCTTGCAGTCCAACTTTTTTTTCAATCTTTCTCTCTGCACAGGAGCATAACTCCTGCCTGCCTTCCTGCTGCAATAGCATAGTTCACTTCCAAGTGGTTGTAATAAGACAGGAAAATAATTGCTTGCCATAAATCGAAGAAGGTTACACAGGCCACTTACACACCACTAACTTGGTAATTACACTGTTCTCCCAAGGGATGGGAGGGACCCCAAACCCACGCCTGCCCTTTCAACAGTGTGCCCAAACCACCATGGCAGGGTACCCTGCACCTGAGCATCTTTTCCGCTGGGTGCTGTTCCAGCTTACGCAGACCTGTAAAACCTTTTTTTGGCTGGGAATACGCTAACAAGAGATTTAGGATTTTCACCCAAGAGGCACAATCTCAGCTTCATCACTTGTGCCAGGGAAAAGTTAATTTTCCACAGGCAGGGAAAGAGCTTGACCAGGGAAAACTAAACTGAGCACCTCAGTCTGTAGCAGCCTAGTACCCTCCCAGACAACTTTGCTCAAACCCCTGGTCTGAGTCAGATGGAAAATTTAAACCTTGATACTGTCTCTCCCAGATTGGTTCTGGGAACAGTCTAAATGCTTGTGCAAGAGTGAAGAGCAACATTTAAAAGTCTGGCTAAATAAGCTCAAAATCCAATTCTAGCAACTTACTGCTTCATTATAGCGAATAAGAAATACTTACTTCTGGGGAGTAACGTTTCAGGCTGGCTGTAGATTTTCCCTTGTTACTTTTGATGCAGAAGACGTGGGGATGATGACCACTGCTCGCTGTATAGCCCTGTATGCCTCTTCCTGGGGGCATGCAGTCACCACCACCCTGCCTCTCTGGACCACCCCTCAGGTTGTTACAAAGCTCAGGAATCTTGTGGTCAGCTCTCAGCTCTGTCAGAGATATTATAACTTTAATCTTGAATTTTTACTTAGTTTTTTCCATTTCATCCTGCCTGTAAAATGAGAGTGACAATAACAAAACCAGAAAACAAACACCATTGATAGGCAGTGTCTCTGTGCCCTGTTTTCCAAAGAGCTTCAGGTACAATGAATCCATTCTCCTGTTTCTCCTTATTATTTATTTAGATTAAAAACATCAGAGTAGGAAAGGTTGCAAACAATTAACATAGGCCTGTTGCCAGCGTCCCATTGCCAAACCTCCGAGCTCGCAAGGAGGTTCCTCCATACCACTGATGCTCTCCATGGATACAGGGCTGTGCCCACGCAAAAGCAAGACGATAGCTTATGTTTGCATGACATCAAGGACTGTGGGGTCTTAATTAAAACCTGAGGCCTCTAACCCCCACCAGTACTAGCAATAATCCTTAATTGGTGCCAAAGCATCTATAGGCCGTTTGCAACGTCTTCACCAAACTGGTCTCCTGTGCCTGCTTGTAAAAGAAGAGTAAGGTACGAAACAAGAGCCACCACCTGCTCGGTACGCAGTCTGGAATACAGCAGCCCCTCACTGCTGCTCTGCTCAAACAGAAAAAACGGGGTTGGCATTACACAATTCAATAGCAAGAAGAAAGTGGCCAGCAGCAATATTAAAAAAAACACACGTAATTCATTCACACTTGTTATCAATATGGGATTGTTCCCTAGATACTCTTCTCCTCGCCAAACAGTGTTTTGTATGCAGTTTTCTCCCAGCTTCAAGCTTGATAAAACCTTTTTAAAACTAGCTGCTTAAAAGGAGAAAACTATTCTCTTCAGCATGGCTTATGAAAATTAACATTATTTGTGCCAAAGTGTATTAGTAGGATATCATTAGGAATTTTTTTTAGCCAGAAAGGGTATGTTTAAGGTAGCGACCCAAATACACTTTTAAGACACCCAGAGCGGGTCCCTGCTGCCTCTGCAGGGCTTTCTGCCTCCCCTGGGGAACAGTGAGGCTGGCACCCCCTTCTGCCATCCCCACCACCCCACCGCCCTCCTCACAGAGCGACATGCCTTTAGCATCAGTCTATGGTTTTCGTAACTGCTGATATTGCCAGTTTTCCGTGTACCTGCAGCTGGTAGCTGTTCAGACAGCTTTTGTATTACCAGAGAGTGGCAATGACTGATCTTCAGCCTGAAGCAGTATTTTCACTGAAAGCACCGCCGTTCAGCCCTTGTAAGTGGAGCTAAGTAATTCAGGGAGAATTTTATTTGACAAATGTAAACATGGTATGTGTGAATTTTCATTAACATTTCACATGAAGAAAACAAGACCAAATTAATCAGATGTGTATTGCAATTTAGACCACTATCTCTGGTGACAGGCAACATGGCTTTTACACCAAACCCACACCTCTCTCCAGCTCACTCAGTTTAAAATGACCACAGATGTTTCTCCGTGAACAGCTTTTTGCTCACCAGACCTTCCCTCAAAAGCTTAGTTACCTATTTTGATTTATAGCTGAAGTCTGCAAAAGTTTTCCTTTAAGTTCTCTGTCCCGTATTCCCTGCTCCAAAATGCACAGTTCCTCCAGGGCCCTTCTCCACTTGTGCTCCCCTTCGCCGCTGCGGCCGCCCTTGCCTTTCTGGTCTTCCCCTTGCAGGGACTCCACAGGGCGCAGGAGGAAAGGGGTCCCCTGGCAGCAGGTACCGGCCTGACTGCACCCCACCAGCTGCAGGAGAGAATGGAAAGGAGTCCCATCAGCCTCAGCAGGCTTCATATCTGTCAGCTAGTAAAACAAAAACAATCTTCAAAGTGTACCTGGGCTGCGGAGCAGCCAGAGGTTTGAAGTATATTCACAAAACTGTAGGAGCTCCACCACAGGTTAGTACCAGCAGTGGGTGAACTCAGCCTGAGCGGCACGGACGTCTTCAAACTGTGCAGCCACGGAGCTATGAATAATCGGCCTAAATTCTGCATTTCATCGCAAAAAAGAATCTAACTCCTCAGTTGTAACATTGAGCTAATGTCGGCATTAACCTAGAAAATGTGCAGCTGTACAACAGCAGTTTGAACTTGGATTTGAGAAGCAAGCTGAAAGCATTATACTAACAGAATGCACTTTATGACGTAGTCCACATCTAGTTTTAGACACCTCACAGACCCTTAATGCTTTGGGTTTTTTTCTTGGTGGGGGTTGTTTTCTGGGTTTGGTAATATTTCATTTACAGGAAGGTTGAAGACTGTATGCCAATATATGCGCTTGCACCATATTTCTTTAAATATGTTCCAGGAAATGCCATACTTATGAACTGCTCTGTAATGTAATCCTTCAGACTGGAGCGATTCATAAGATCCCGAGAACAAAAAAGCTTTTTCAGCAGGTATAGTTAACCAGGAAGCGAGTACATGCCACGTTAGAGTCTCCTAAGGGTTGCTCGTGCTCAGCGAGAGTACGGCCAGTTTGTTGTTTTGCTGGGAAAGCTGTCACAGGACAGACGTCCTCATTAGAGCTCCATTTTCACATTCTCTGGAGTTTGGAGCAGAAGCTTTGCCATCTCTGCTCCGAGATTTTTATTGGTTGTAACCCAGGACAGACTCAAAGGAAAATTCTCAGCCCTACAGTCCAAAAAGTTCACAGTGTAAGAACCAATTCACACTAAGGATAAACTGTGAAATGCATTCTTAAAAGTGTTTTATTATCATTTTTTATTCGAGCCTGGTGCTGGAGGTAGACATCTTTCTTTGACACAAAGCCACTTGTCCCACTACCAGTGTGAGAGCTCCAGGGACAAAACTGCAAATTGGTTTCTAAGTCTATTTTAGGAATGGTTTAACAATCAGAAGAGGAAATGTGATATTCAAATCAAATGGTTGAATTTTTCAGTATTGAAGGTGATGGGGCGAGATCTGCTCTAATAGCACAGAATGAAGAACGAAATGCAAATAACCTAGCACAGAGAAGCTGTGCACGGTCCAGCGCTTGCTGAAGTCATGCGTTCCTACCTGCTGGTGGGGGATGAGGCCGTAGGGGGGCTGCTGGGGGACAGAGAGCCAGGGGCTGGGGCTGGCATCCCTCTCCTGGCACAGCGTGGGCAGCCCGTGCAGCATCACACACTGCAGCAGTCGATGGTGAGCAGCACCCCTGCTGCAGCCTGCAGCCCCAGCACATCATGATAAACTCCAGTGGCCTGCCAGCCTCCAGCGAGGGCATCCACTAGGGAGCATTTCCCCAACACCATCCCACGAAGACCCCCAAAAGCAGCCGTTTAAGGGACACGGCCGCTCTAAATATTGTGCTTTGCTTCTCACTGCTGGAGCAGACTCAAATCAGAACAGGGTAACGGATTACAGCAGGCTGGCGTGGGTGGCAATAACCCTCCAAACGGGGAGGCGCAGCCTGGCCGGTGCCAGCGGGGTGTGACACCGGCACTGCTCTGCCCGCGCCGTGCTGGTGCACATGGCAGCCACCTGCGGCCCATGCGGACATACACATCCAGCTCATCTCAGACTGTTTCCACTGATAAGAGAATATAAACATACTCAGAATGTATATAAGCAAACCTAGATTTGTTTACAGTCAGCAGAGAAAGGTTTCTTAGTGGTTTTATTAAGCTGTTTTTGATGGGTACCGTTACTTACTGTTCACTTGCAAAAGTGGAAGGCTTTTACAGCTCTTTTGCCATAGAAGCAAAACAAACGTTATCAGGTGACAGCATAACTCAGCTGCACGGAAGACAATGGAACAGCTCTGATTTACATGAGCAAAGGACCCAGCCTCCAGGGTCCTCTGTTTTCAAAAATGGACACACGGCCACCTCTAGTCTGAAAGAAGGTAGTCTCGTATAAGGAGTACGGAAAAATTGCTGCTGGTTCAAAACCAGCTGTAGCTCTGTACCAGCTTTTCTTGTAGAGCATATTGTATGCATTTTCTTGTCCTGATTCATAAAACAATGCACCCACTCCAACACCATGCAGCAGGTATGAAATTCAGCCACGTTTTGCTTTGACAGTGCCTGCAGGTACCACTGCTCCAAAAATCCAGATCTCTGTGTCATCAGCACTGGGAGCAAGTCACTGCTCTGGAACATGTCTGCTTACAGGGAATCAGTACTACTCTGCTTGTCTAACAGTTTGTCAACATAGGGGAGATTTACTGAGGCAATTATATTGTTGTAATTGAGCAGTAAACCTCTGTAGTCACACCGATTCGAGTCCCTAGTACTAAAGTACTTATCTGCAGTTCAGATTAAATTTCTTGGAATGCAATATAATTATTACACTGGCATAATCATAAGAGGAAATATCACTTTGCAGACAACTTCTTAGATGTGAAAGGCTTTTCTGCCCTGGAAAAGGCTAGGCAAATACAAATAACATCTCGTCAGATTTTTTCTTTCTCTGATTATCTGTGTCTGTTAACAGCCTGCACGTCAGGCAGCTTGGGCTAATGAACGGGGCACAAGTTCAGGACAACTAGAGTCTCATCTCTGGTTTTCACATGGTGAGTGACACCAGGTAAGTCACCTGTTCTTCTTGCCTTTGGGTTCGTTAGTAACACCAATATTTTTTCTGGCAGGCCAAATAGAGAGGAAATGCCAATTTAACACAGTCACTGTCTAATTTTCCAATTCAGATACTTTTTCTTCTTAACACGGACTAAAATAAACCAGAACATCTATTGCTTCAGTGTTCCACATTACCACGTTCCCCACACAAACACGGCTCCTCTGCTCAAGGTATCTGGTCCTGACACTTGCAAAAGGTTTGAACATTTAGAAACTATCTGAGCTCAAAATTGAGTTCCTCTGTGTGAATCTAACTGGTGTAATTCTCCAGAGACAGGTGAGGAAGAGCAAAGACATATTTGAATGCATTTCCTCTGAAGCCACAAAAGAAGTTCTTTGTTTCAGCGTGGTGTTTTACCTGCAGTGCTGCAGAGATGCACATGGTGACTTCCATCCCAAATGTCCAAAAATAGGTCTTACAACATTGTCTTGCCTGCTAGATGAATGGCATACGCAGTAGGTCCACTATCTGCTTTAGACCTTAAAGTCTATTTGCTGATAGGTCAGTCTTGGTCTCATCTCAAAACCCACACTGTGTATTTAAAAGACTCATTGCAATCAAAGAGCTGTGCTGTGCCACTGCTCCGGAGCGTGACGGGCCACTGCAGGAACAGTGGCACCTCCCCACCAGCCACTGGGTCACAGGAGCCCACATGCCCCTGGAGACTCCGGTACAGCATCTCCCACTCCCTCGCCAGCCTCTGCCATGGCTCCCCATTCCCAGTAAAGGCTTTCTGTGATCTCCATAGGCATCAATCTATGCCCTAACTAGTGGGTTTTCAAATTCAGAGCATCAATAGTGTCAGGTATTTGAGGGCTGGATGATGCCTGGACTGTCAAAATGACTCCAAGCTTCCTTTGGGGTAGCTAAGTCAGAGCCTCCTCTTCTGAGGCTGATTCTCCTTGCCTGCGCAACCGCCAGGTGGGAGCTAGGGGCCTTCCTTCTTACTGTCAGGTGCCTGCCAGCTCACAGGGGTGTGGGCACAGCTGCTGGAGACCCCAGCCGCAGCGAGAGGCAGCGAAGCCAGCACCCCTGCCTCCCCCCGGCGCCTGCGAGGCATGCCAGGGGAAGGCCAGCCCAGCACCAGAGCCACGTCTCCACCACGCTGGGGGCACCGTGCCATTCTGCCGAGGCCCCATCAAGGGCACGGCTGCCCTGCGCCCTCCACTTTGGATCTGGACCCTGTGTGGTGCCCTACACCGACTGCACCTGCACCCTGCTCATGCTTCACGCGGGTCCTGGCATGCACGGAGCGTTCCGTAGACAAAAAGTCACGAGCAACATGAAGGCTAAACAGATAACAGCTTGGCATAAACGAGAAAAAGACAGCACCCCTTTCAAACCCAACCTGCAAATAAGTGAAAAAAGCCAGTGCTCCCAAGGCAACAGTCTGAGATGATTCAGATCAAAAGCCAGTGATGTGCCATTATACTCCTGAGCACACCTTGGGATATAAATTTTTCTCCTACCATTTCTGAATAACAAAGTGTAAATCATGTGAAAAGGTAGGTGTGTCCTCCTCCACCCCACTGACACAGGCTATGGTCAGGAGGCTAAAAGAGATGACGCGTCCTGCGAAATGTCTGTGAGAAATGAAACATGGGGAACGTGCCAGTGCGTCCCATTAGAAAGAATGGAGCGAGGCAGAAACATGCTGGCACGCAGTCCTTCAGGTCAGCCTTACCATTCTCCGGATATAATACGATCTGGAAAGTGTTAGATTTTGGCTGCCATCATAATCTTTCAGGAACATGAAACTATGACTTTTTCTTTTTTTTTATAACATGGAAAATTTCCATCCATACTGTTCTCCACAAAGCCGCAAGAATGAAAAAAACTGGGAACACTTCACACAGGAACAGTTCTGGTCAAATAAACACCGAGGTGGAGATACACAAAGACAGCGCTGGCGTGCTGCCCACCTAACGCTGAGCCTTGCACACCGAGGGGTCTGCACAAAGTCCAGGACTCATCGAGATTTCAAGTCAGAGTTTTATCCATTGAGAATAGGTGGGAGCATTACACATAAGAAAAAAGGGATTTCAAGTTTAACTCATCAGTGAAGATAATACTTGGACACTTTCTGCATTATCATATCTTCATACTTTAACACAGAAGTCATCAGTTTCCTGAAGTGCTGAAGTTAATATCTCTCTCAAATATTCACAGCTTAATAAAGTATAGCTGTCATACACTGCAAATATTCGCTTGGACGTAATCAAATTACCAATTCATAATCTTGCAGGTACTAAAATATGTATACGCTTACCTGATAAACAGAAAAAATCCACGTTTCATCTATTAGCTGATGGACACATTTGTAAATAAGTGTTCACCATTCTCAGGGTGTCTAAATGTGTGACTCACACATGCGTCACGTCACAACCCTAAGGTCCAAGGGAAGTGTTCAGCTTCATGCCTGTGAATGAGATTGCTGAAGTAAACAAATATGCAGCTCTTTGAAGGCATGGAGAATAGTCTGAGACATTAAACTGTACAATAGGAAAAGAGATTGCACAAGCAAAGAGGTGGCAAAGATGTGTTAGATCAGCACGACATGGCCATCTCACTTCTGTGGCACTTTTCTTAAAAGCACTAAATCTTCAGGAGATGCTGAATATTTACCTTCAGAGACAAATCAAGCCCACCCGAAGGTGCCAGACCAGAAGTGTGCCCTCGCGATAGGAGGCTGGGGGTTTCACTTCTATTGCGCCACAAGACGTTCTGCCTCACCTCAGCAAACCTGGAAAATACTCTGATGGAGGGTGAATTGTTCCAAGGCACAGGGATATCACAGCACCAGGAATCAGACAAATATCCGGAAAAAAGTCACCAACTGCAGCATGAACACTAGTTTCCTTTAGTGGTTTTTCTTTGGCTTTTTTTTTTTTTTAATTTGGTGTGTCCTTAATTTTTAATCTCTTGCTTGGCACCCCAGCCCTGAACAGGAGTGGCACAGGTCACCTCGGGCAGCTTCTCGAGCTCCACTGCTACGAGCGGCTGTTCCGGCAACAAGAACAGCAAGAGATGAAGGGCATTGTGCACTTTTTAGGTGTAGGTTGCCAGTGAAGTTGCTACGCGTGACACTTTTTTGGTACGGGCACTCGTTTCTAGGAAACACTTTGGTAAACAACTTTGAAGTCAAAATGAAAAATTACAGCCTGAGTGCTTTTTTCGCTTTTATCCACTGTACCTTCACGACTGTACTATTCCATTTAAATGGCAAAGCACTGCTGAATGCAAACTGCCTCCTTCTGCAGGCTGTCTCCACAGTTCAATTACCAGTGCTTTAACAGTGCTAATTAGCATTCCTCAGAGCTAGATCTCTTTGAGTGACAGGTAACCATGGAGAGTCACAATCCTGTAGGTGATCAGCAAGAGTCTGACTTTTCTTTTTAATTAAAAATTAGAAATGCCTTAAACAAAAATAATAATTCACTGATTTATGCTATTATCCCATGGTTGCCAAGCTGGTGAGAATAACATTAGTGTTGTAAAAATGAAACAATTTTTAAATGAATAGACTAGGGCGATAGAAAAGGGAGCAGGTTTATTATCTGTAACAAGAGAATGTACTCATTAATGACGGTACAAAATAGTAGACACTTCTCCAGAGAGTTGGCATGGAGACCAAAAATAGGACACTTTCCTGAATGTGGGAAGGGATTGGCCCAATTTATTTTAGATTTTAATAAGATAGATAAATAGATAAATACAAAGTCTGTTGCACAAATAGAAATTTCATAGACATACCATTTCAGTAAAATTTAACCATGAGTTATATTGAGAGAGAATATTGCATCTGGTCCAAGTGAAAGCCAAGACTGGAAATTGAATCAGCCAGATAATCAATTAGTGAAAATTGTTTTCAACGTAACTATGCCATTTCCTGCCAGCTAATGATGTAGTTCTCTTTCCAGAAATGGACTCCAGCAGCAAAAAAATTCATATTTTTGAAAACTGCAGTGGGTCCAAATCAGCAGTGTTGACCCAACCTAATGTGAATATCATTCATCAACATATAACAACAAAAATTTTTTAGCTGAGCTTGCCAAAGACAGGGGGAAGGATATATGCATATTTGTAATTATGAAATAATTTCTAAGACTAAGTCATCTCAACTCAGAAAACTCACTGCTTAATTGTAGATTCTAATGACAATGATTGCATGTAAGACAATAAAAGGAAACAGATAATTGACAAAAAATTATGCTAATAACAATGATCACAATTCAGAACTCTTACCATTGCTCATAGGTAAAATTACAGCTGTTAATTGTGAAGCAGCACATACCTATTCAACAAGGTTTTTTAAACCTTGCCCATATAGTTTCTTTTCTATATGCAAAAAAACCCCATCATTAAATCAACATGATTCTCTCTGCTACAGAGGTATTTACATCTTTGAAGAGAGTCTTCATGCTAATAAAATTTAACTCTATATGGGAAGGAAGGAACTAAAGGTAATAGCACCCCTATCAAAATTTCTGTTGGATTGACTATTATGTCCTTTTAAAATCAGAATGGTAACCAAAAAAAGTTAATTTCTACAAATGTAGGGAGGAACACTTTCCACCTTCCTTAAAATACAATTAAAAAAAACAACATATAGCTTTCCATCTTACCAACTACATAGGTATAATAGGCACTAGTAACATAAATACCCAATTTGCAGCTCATTGATTAAATATTTTAAGCTCACAAATGGATAACAGAGTGTCTATCTATAGTTGTCAAGGAAAGGCAAATAGACAGGGCTAATAACAGTTTTATTAAAGTTTATAATACAGCCAGACAAAGGAAAATGACAACAACGAAACTGAACATGCCTCCCAGTCTAATATTAATCTTTGGGGTTTTTCCATATTTACAAAAATATCAATCACTGGCAGATTTTAACTCCACCAAATGCTCTGAACTTTTTATTTTGGAAAGAGAAATTTTACAAGCAGACGAAGCAGGGAGCTGGCTCTGTGCCGGCACAAGCTTTACGACCTGCCCAGCCCTGGAGGCTCCTGCCGGAGGAGGAATCCTCAGCGGAGCTGGTGGCACCAAGGGACTCCATCAGCCAGCCCCGCTGACTCCCAGCAAATCCAGTCTGACTCCTTGCTAGTTATACACACACACAAACATCTCCAAACTTGTAGGTATTGTTATCTTCTCCTTATTTCAAGGAAACACTAAATCAAGATTAATAACAAAGGTATTTTGTTTCAAATTCAGTCTGCTTATGTATCCATGTGGAATGGCTCGTTCAAATACTGTAAATTTTAGGCACCATCACTGACAGAAAATTCTTAATAAAAGACAATTAATTGGTGAAAAATTGGTGAAGAATAAAGGCAGCCTGCTTTGGAGCCCAGGTTCTTCAGCTTGTTTTTAAAACTGTTCTGCTTTCCTTAACCCCTGCTGCAATGCAAGGGGAGCAAGCATGGGGAAAGAGACGGCTTGCACAGGAATCGGGCAGGAAAATCAACCCACCGCTCTGTGGAATAACCGCTCTCATCAATAAACTCTCTCTTACAGATCTGTTCAACTATCACCTATTTAAACAGCAAGTAAAATCAAGCTACAAAAATCACAAAGGCTCTTGCCAGTAAGTTCTAAATGGGAAGAGTTATCAGAAAGTGGGCAGAGTTTTGATTAGAAATAATCATCTTAAACACCAAAGAACATCAGGAAAGAAAAAAAAAAAAAAACAGAGAGAAAAGGTGAAGTGTTTACTTCAGAGTTATTTTAATTAAAAACATAGAAAGTTAAACCTTCCATAGTATTGTGCTGTTTAACAGTTTATATCCTGCTTGCTTCACTCACCTAAATAATTGCATCCTGGCAAGTTTAGGGTTTTGAACATTAATTATCCTATCCAAAGATGATTCATTTGCCTCAAGAACACTTTCCCTTCATGTTGGTAAACTGACAACACATCAAACGTTTATATCCTACTAGTAGGCTATAATCCAGTCTTTGCAGCACCAAATCCCATTGGAAATATAAAAGGAGCTCTCTGCTGACTCTGCTCAGGGATGAAGTTCACCGACAAAGGAAGCTGAGAAATTCCCCTCAAAATGGCTATCAGAATTTCTCAGCAAGGTCTCCTGGTATGATAGCCTCTCCGCCTTGCCCTGTGACTGTGAGCTGGAAGGGTTGCTACCTGGAATCTCTTGCTTTCTTTTGCAAAACCTTCGACAAAGTGTCAGTCACTCTCATCCTCCCCAAAAATCAATGCCAGCAATCAGATTGCCTTCAGTAGAACTTGTACCAAGACTCAAATGTGCTTCTGTTACTGATTTTGTGATTGATTCTGCTGGATGTTTCAGTATCAGTATTTATAAAATTTCAGAATTTTATAAAAGCTATTATTTCTGCTTTTCCCAGACAGAAACCCTCTGGCTATGAAAACCGAGAGACATTTTTCTGAAACCATGCTCTGTTTCTCTTCTTTCAGCTCTTGCCTCAGTCATCTTAAAAACAACAATACCCTCAACCCAGCCTGGTCTTTCCATCAGTCTGCTTGTAGGTAGGCATCATACGATAATACAAACTATTTCCAAGGTGTCTGTAACTCTTCACCAGCTTTTGGCTATGTAGACAGCTCCCAAAAGCAGGAGTTTTCACAGGTGGTGTTTTAACACACTGTCCCTGTTCCTGCTGTGATAATCTTGACTGGCTTTTGTCATTTCTTAGCACTGAAATGTTTACAATTTGATACAACCCATTTTCTGAATAACATTACTGGGAGTACTATAAATCTGCTGTTTAGATGTCCCTCTGGATGACCGAGTAATTATATAGCTGAAAATACTTCCTTCAAGATAAGAAGCAAAATGTACTGAAAATACTCAATTATTAAAGTGAAAAAATTGCCAAGAAAACCTATCCGATAGGAACTTACATGGCAAGTTCATAATTTCCCACAGAACCATACACAAATATAACTCTACAATACGAGTCCCTTGCTACGAAGCCACCGCTGGCCGGAGCTCGCGCCCCCTCCGCGGGGTTGCGGATGGCGCCGGGGGGAGCAGCGCCCACGCCAGGGGGTGGGCAGCAGAGGCTGCTCCACGACACGGTAGAGTTTAGAGCGTTACAAAGCGCTACCTACACACAGGCCTTACAGGCTCTGCGCTGAGCCACGTGTCAGGGATGTCATCTTCTCCTGATCCACATTACACCAAAGCCTATTTCCACCATCTCCAGAAGAGCCATCTGGCGCGTGCCACAGGGTACTCCAGGTGCTGAGCAATGCCCTGCCTTGCTTCTGATGCAAACACAACCAAAGAGGTCAAAAGTTGAGCGCGGCACTATTTGTTTCCGTTATATTTTGTGTTAGGTGCACTTTTGAATAATTTTTATAAAGACTGCAAGCTGGGACTGGATTATCAATCTGCTCTCAGGCTCCCTTGTGAACGCACACATAGGAGTAGCATCGTTTATGCACAACTAAATTTTGTTTACATTTATGTGTACCCCATTTAGATAGGGCATGAGGAAAGAGAAGATGTAAGTCAGGCATTCAAGAAAATAACTTTTGCATCTCTTTTTGAAAAAAAGTTGTTGGAAAAGCTGCTGGCAGTTGCAGAAGCCCTGCCTAGTTTGGCTACTCCTTTCAGACTCTGTGTCAAAACGGGAAATTTCAGTGCTGTCCAACACAGCTGCTGTATCTGTTTCCCAGGAACAGAATAGGAATTGGAAACTAAGAAGAGCGCACTATACTTTTTCCTTTGGCAGCAAAGAGGCTGAAACATATCTGAAAGCCTAGGAAGGGGAAAAATCAGGATGCATCTTTTTATTTCAAACAAGAACTACTTGTGAAGGAAGCAGACAGCATCGCAAGTTCACATACTGCGTTTAAAATGTATGCATGCAGGTAGCTGTGCACATGCTACAAGAATTTCAATTGCACAGGGGCTAAATCTAACTTTCAGTGATGTTAAAAAGCTGTTTGCTACTTATTTCAGCAGGCCATAAGTGATTTTATATTCAGCAGAATGGGACAGAATGTATTACTCTCAGGTACAACAAACTGAGTATCTTAAAATGAAAGGATGCATTGTTTTGCTCTAACGAAAGAGAAAAAGTTGATAAGCAAATAAAAGCATGATCTAAAGCCTATTGAAATCAACGAAAAGATTCTCATTGACTTCTCCAGGCTTTGGATCAAGCCTCAAAAGAGCAGCTATTTCTCTCTGATACAGCAAGGAATCAATTCCCTCTCCCAGCGGTACTCTAAATAATTCAATATTTTGTCTCAGATCATTTCCTAAGAAAAATGATGAGGATGTTGTTTAAGTGGGCGATACCGTGAAGTGACAGAGTTTACAATGCAGTCAGCCATGTAAAACCTCTGTGTTGCAGGCCCGCACAAAGCGAGGGCAGAGGCAAAGCACCCCTCGGACGCCAAGGGGTGCCCACCCGCGCGCCGCTGTGAGACAGCACGCCGTCACACTTCTCCTCATGGGCCACAAAGAGCTGTATGAATTTTGCTAAATCTTGAGGCGTGCCTGCACTATGACATTTCTTTAAAGAAGCAAAATTATTTTTTCTTTGCAGCAAAGTCACATTCTATCTGTACAATTTGTTTTGATGCACAGAGAAGGGAAGAAATTACACTGCTGACTGTTTTATTATTTGCCAACAGAAACAATACTCTCATCATTCTCCAATCTTTCTGCTTTATAGAGCAAAATGCAACATGGAAATGGTACCTTTTTTTCTGAGCTCTTTTGTTCCACATGAAAAATGTATCAGTAAAAAGAAAACCAGCATTAAATTGAGGAACTCTGCCCCAAACCACAAGCAAAACCTTACTAGTTTTTACCCTCCTGCCATAATCGGGCGGCCCTCTGCATGCTAATCCCTTTCTCCTGTAAACTGGAGAAGGCTGCTCCCAGTTGTTTAGGGAGAGTTCGCACAGACGCTGCAGCACCCGTGCAGCCCCTGTGCATGGAGGCCGGCAGGAGCAAGCCCCACGTGCAGTCATGCTTCCCTTTGTCTTTCAGCCAGCGGCAGAGCAGCGCTGGGTGGTTTTCTCCCCATTTGCACAGAAGCACAGGGATTTGTAATAAGCCGTTTTAAGGGTGGGAAGAAGGAAAAAAAAAAATCCCACTTCTCCACTCCCACCAGGCAGCTACCTAGCAACAGTTGACAAATGCACAGGATGAAACTGGTACGGAGCTATGGCTCACACAATGACCCCCCTTCCCTAGCACTTCTGATTGAGTTACACCTGTGGGGAGCACCTCACCAGCAGCACCTCTGATGAGTGTGGACGTGGCAGCTCTGGCACACTCTCTCTCTTCCACTGCCAACACAAAGCACAGCCACAGTTCGGTCTTTCATCGTCATCTATAGAGAAATACTAATCAGCATCTGCCCAAGCATGCTCCTGTTTTCCTCCCAGCCTCCTTGCTGTACACCTTCATGTGTGCTCGCACACTTGCTCATTGTGCATCTCAGCTGAGCAGCTATCACCTGCTCCCAGGACCAGGGGTTACCCGAGGGGCACCGTGCCACCACCCCCAAAAGCCAGCCACAACTGCGCCAAGCCTGGAAATCCTCACATGTGGGAACCTGCCACCGAGGCCAGCTCCCACTGCCAGCTCTTCCCCAAGACCAGGAAAAGACACGGGCTCTTCCCCATGCTCAGGGCTGTTCTGTGGAGCTCAGGGGGGTGTTCTGCCAACACCCACCCCGCTGCTCGGCAGGGCTGGGACAGCTGTGGGGCACGGCCGAGTGCCCAACAACACCTGTGAAACCCTTACCGGTGGCACAAAATAAACCTGCTGTCCTCTCAGATACCAGGCAGCGTACGATCTCGGCAAGGGCAAGGCCAGAGCTGGGGATCCTCAGCATCCTCGCTCTGCCATTTGCCACCATGCGCAGTCTGACCTCCCCCCTGCCCAGTTAAAGCACTTCTGCGCTAGTCTCTGAGCAGTTTATATTTGCTAAATTGAGCTGTTAAAGGCACTCAGATTATTTCTGACATGTCCTTCAACTTTGTCAGGTCTTTCGGTTTCTTTGTGGTATCAGGACATCTAAGAATGATGAATTTCACAGACATGACAATAAACAGGCAACGAAAAATAAATGCTGTCCAAACTTTTAGTCAGAAAAAGAATAAATAAATAAATATATCACCACTTTGCCTACTTTTCTGGAAAAGACTTTTAGAAATGCAGCAATACACCATTAGTTTTATATCTTTTCATTTACACACCTTTCCTAAACCTTCCAACTCAGATACCTTCTCCCAAACCAATTTTTCATTAAGCAATGCTACAATGCAAGGGGGACTTGGCAAAATATCGTATTTAGAACTCATTGTATAAAAACTATGAACCATCTCTTTGATTTGCTGTGTATACCTACAAAGATGAGTTAATACCAACCTCATGCAGCCATTTGAACTGCCATAACAATGCTTTGTGAGCAAACTCTAAGACTGAAAGCAGCAATTTTAATTCCTTGGTTTAATTAGCATTTTAAGTTGGTTTTAAAAAAGGAGCAAAAACTTCTTTTTGCCTGGGTTTTGGATTTTTTTTAATGAGCAACAGAGGAAAATAAACATTAGTTAGAAGCTTTCTTCTAGCACTATTTAATCATCTATTTTATATATGAAGCATTTCACCTTATTGCATGGAAATTTCGGCACTACACACAGATGATACGTGCCCTTTCCTCCCTCACCGCATCTGAGCACCAAACTCAGTACCCCCCCTTTCACGCTGCATTGACTCCACAGCTCAACTGCCTCACCAAAAAACCACCGAACATTCCTGTGCGCGCCACACCAGCCTCACCACTAAATGCACGGAGCAATGCCCACGTGTACCTTCGCCCTTAACCTCCAACCATATTAAAGAACAGGACTGTCACAGTCCCACGAGTAAAGGGGGAAGACAACACAAGAATTTAATAGTTATACATATCTAACCACAGAAGAAATTAGCTGCTAAAATACCACTTCCTTTTCCAACAAGCAATTTTATACAGCAACGAATAAAGTAAATTTGAGAGCTGCTATTTATTACAAGGAAATTAAAAATGCTCAGAGCACGCAGAAAGCAAATTTATTGGGGAAGATATTGCATCCAGTTCTCATATGTATTACCCCCTGACTGAGACAGGGGAGAAACGCTCAGTTTTTTCTTAACCAACCCTGGGTTTGTGTTATTAAACACTCCCCTCGCTGTTGATAAAAACCAGTGGTGCAGGAGACCCCACACTAGCTCTCTCGCTGCTTTTCCACTCCAAGCGTGGCTCTGCCTTTGGGGGGCTGCCAGCCAGATCCCACACTGTCATGAGCATGTGTACACCCACCCTGCCTTGAGACACACAAAACCACATTGCAGCCCCTTTGATTCTGTACTTTCTGTCCCTGCCTAGATAACTTTTCAGAATCTGACAGAGCCTTTACAATTTAATTGGTGTTGACACCTTTTGAAGCAATGCCTTGAGGCGCCAAGGGTCATTGTCTACTTTATCCTGCTTTTCTGTGGCTGCCTCCGCTTGGCTACCTTGCAGCCTGTGGTGCTGTGGTGGCCCCTGCACTCTTCATTCATGTTTGTACTTGTACTGGGTCCCATTACAAGGACCCTTGTTAAACGCCCAGCAGGCAGCACTGAATAGAGATTTTGACTATCTGGAATTTGAAGGCCTCTAGCAATAACGGAGAAAGCCCTGTAAACACAAAAGTATCCCAGTAGCAGTGGGGCGTTAACGTAATCACACATTTATGCCACAGGACCTCAGGACCAAGCTCCTTACTGTCGATTCACCAGCTATTAAGCCTTGGTAATTGGGTGGTTTCCCGTGACTTTTCTTTCTTGGGATTCACCAACTATCATTTTCCATATGTCCCTTTTTCCCAGAGTGGCTATACACCCTCACACATTCAATAAGCCAGGCAGATGGTACCACGTACCAGGCTCTGAGCAGCCAAAGCCAATTCAAAACAAGTTAAAAGGTTTGGCGTGGCATTCCCAAAGCTGCCCAGGAAACCTGGATCCAAGTATCACAGTCCCATGGCCTTGCGATTGCAAACACATCTCTCCAGGTTCAACCCTGCAATGTCCACAGGCAGTGAGACTCTTACAGGCAGTCACATCCGCAAAGCAGCACTGACACAGAAGACAGCAGGAGAGAGATCTACCAGTGCTTTGAGAACTGTCTTTCACGTCACTCGCTTCACAAACAACTTTTAATATGCATTTCTATGAGTTTTTCCAAGTTTAAATAATAAAGGCTCTCACATTTCTCAGTGAAAATGCAAAGGACTCACTCACTTTATTTGGTCTGAAGCGCCAGTCAGCTTGGGGCCACGTCTTAGTAAAACTCAGCCTCAAACGCTGTATTAAGACAGTGAATGAATAAAAGCACGGCCAACCTAAAATGGAAAATAAAAATTCAGTTAGGTAAATTCAAGATATTAAAGTGTGGCCAGAATGACCTCAGCGGCAATTTTCTATTTGAAAAATCCCCCACCCACCCCACCCCCATAAAAAGCAATCTTGCTAGTCAAACCTGATGGCTGGGCTTTGCATTTCCCAACCCTCTCTTTGCCACATTCCAGAGTCTGCTTTTCCACAGTCATTCTGAACTCCAGCAGTGCACCTACAGGGCTCCGACAAATAAAACTTGCAGTTCCAATATGATGCTACCAACTGCTCCACATTCAGCATCACTTGGTCCTTCAGCCATCTGAGGGATGCTAATCCCTGTGTCCATGATCCCACTCTTGCTTCTACTGCAGAAAAAAACAAGTAGAAGCAGGTCTTATGCATGCCTGCACCCCATGGAAACTGGGATTTGACTCCAGGTTTAACTCCTCATTGCCCCTCCGCCCCGCAGTCACGCCTGCAAGCCTCTTGCTGAGACACAGCCACAGCTGCCGTCCTTCCCCCTGTCCCCAGCCTGCCCGAAAGCTGGCTGTGCCTCCAGGCTCTTTACTTGAACCAGTGCCATGCCCTATGGGTTCCCATCACCTCAATTAACGTGCAACCATAAGAGTTACTGAGACTCAGAATAAAAACATCTTTGAAAAAAAAAAAAAAAAGCTGCATTCAGCTGTGATGAAGGACTCACCTTGCTTATGCTCTATGAAATCCTTCTGCATCTTTCTGCATGCTTCTCTGGCACAGCACACGGGGCTTTCTGGAAGTACATCGAAGTCCAAAAAACAGGCCAGAAAGCCCTCTGTAGGCACAGGCGGTTCTGGAGAGGCCAGGCTGCCCTCGTTATGAACAGACATGACAGAGTTTCACAGAAACCACCCCTGATGACAGGTATGCTATTTCAATGAGCTAAATGTAAATAAAGCCAAGAACAGCTTCCAGCCGCAACATGCTTCACACTGGCCTGCTGGCTTGGCCAGGAGAGGCTTCCCTCCAGCTGACAGAGGAAAGCACCGTCTGCAGAGCACAAATGTCCCACAAACAGCATTAGTGGTGACAATTTGCTGAACAGGCTTTGGAAGAAAGTCTCTGGATGAGAGTTGATTACATGCCCCTAGGTGTCTGCTTCCTCGAAGACTAAAGTTAATCAAAAGGTCAGGACAGCTGAGCTAAGAGCACACGTTGGGGCAGACCCTTGCTTTTCTTCTAGTTCCATCATCTCATACAGTGTCTGCAGGAGGGGGTGGCAGCTAGTAAATAAAAAGCAAAGAAGCTCCTCTAGACTGACCACTCTCTATCTTGTAAGTTCAGCTCAAGTTGTTCCTTGCAATGATTAAACTAAAAATACAGCTCCCTTCTCAGGGAAGCAATGGCTTTACAGAGACCGCTGCAAGGTGCAGGATATTACCCATGTACGTGAAGAACCACCATATCTGGTCAGATGAGAGGCTGACCCCTCTTTTTCTGTAAGTGGCCTTTGCACCCTTTCACTTAAGAGCCTTTGAAGCTTTCGTCCATCACTGTGCCCAGACGCTCTCTGATTCCCTGCAAACTTTTGATATCCACCACTAGATACCCACCCATTCCCAAATCATGATGCTCATTTAGAATATCTGCCGTTATCCTAATGAATCATACAAAACAGCACAAAGTAGAGGAACTGTTCCCACAGCAGGAACAGGTTTCTCCCCTTCTACGCCTGTCTTACGACAAAAGGCTATGAAGAAAACATCAGCTCCATTTCTGAAATGTTCAATATCCTCTTTCTGTATTTTTTTTTTTTAATTCTCCCCGTCTTCTCCCCAAGGTGGGAGGCGCATACCCTATCCAAGGACTTCTACGCACAGAATCTGCTGGGCCAACAGCAGCCCTGTGTCTCCCCTCCACACATCATGTGGGAGCACGCTCTCGTGCACCTTTCATGCCCTGAACACAGGCAAGCGAGAAAGGATCTCCCTGCTCTTTCTAACAGCTAGTAAGGACAGATTATATGTAGGTACAGCCCATGTCCAGCAAGACGTTGGCATCGCCAACATCTGCTGCAGGCCTGTATTCTTGGGGCCAAACAGTCATGCTGATTACAACGCACTCCAAAACCTGCTCATTTTCAGGAGAAAAGGAATAAAAAAGCCATGCTAAGTATTTCTCTAAATTTACAAAGTGACTTTGCTCTTCTGTGGGTTGGATCTATATCTGTTCCAGGTGTCTTCCGGGAATTTACCTCTGCTATACATTACACTGAAGACGAAACTGTCCATCTGACTCTGGTTATCAAAAAAAAAAGCAATATTGATCCTACAGGGCATTAGAGGGGGGTTACAAATGAGGGAAGGAGCCACCCCAGCTGACTGGACACACTTCAAAATCTTTTCCTTTCTGCATCCCGCATTTGCTCTTTATTAAAACAGAAAATAATAATGCAGTGTTTACTTAGTGCACAGGTAGCTGTAAAATTTAATTAATCACTGTAGCTTAGCTTGCTGAGATTTTTAAATGAAAAGCCCTATAAAAATGTAATGTTTCCAATAAAGAAAACCCCTCAAAATTGCCTAGCTTCCTGCTTTTGTATCGTACCGTATGGCACCAGGGGCTGGACACTGCCTGAGTCAGCAAGTTACTTGGAAGCACATACCTATGCCAGTGGACACCACAGTGGCAGCGGGTTCATGTGGCAAGGTTTTTTTTTTTTGGGGGGGGGGGGGGGGGCTACTGTGAGAAGATGCCAGAAGCTTCCCCCATGTCCAATATGGACCCGTCACTGGCCAAAGCAGAGCCATAGCACCTCTGGGAGAACATATTAAAGAGGAGGAAAAGTAAAAAATCTGCACCAGTGTAAGAGAGGAGTGAGACTGTGCGAGAGCAACGAGCCTGCAGCCCCCTGGTCACTGCAGGAGGGGCAGGAGGGGCTCCAGGCGCCGGAGCAGAGATTCCCCCCCAGCCCGTGCTGAAGCCCACGGCGAGGCCGGCTGTGCCCCCAGCCCGTGGGGGTTAACGTGGAGCAGATCCCACCTGCAGCCCGTGGGAGACCCCACACCGGGGCAGGGGGATGCCCAAAGGAGGCTGTGACCTGTGGGCAGCCCAGGCTGGAGCAGGCTCCTGCAGGGACCTGTGACCCCGCGGGGGACCCACGCTGGAGCAGGGTGTGAGGAGCTGCAGCCCGTGGGAAGGACTCACCTTGGAGCAGTTCATGGAGAGCTGTCTCCCGTGGGGCGACCCCACGCTGGAGCAGGGGAGGAGTGTGAGGAGCCTCCCCTGGGGAGGAAGGAGCGGCGGAGACAATGTCTGATGAACTGACCGCAGCCCCCATTCCCCGTCCCCCTGTGCCGCTGGGGGGGAGCGAGAGAAATCGGGAATTAAGTTAAGCCTGGGACGAAGAAGAACGGAGGGGTGGGGGGAAGGTGTTTTTCTGATTTGAATGGTAATAAGTCTAACTAATTTCCCCAGGTTGAGTCTGTTTTGCCCATGACAGTAACTGGTGAGTGATCTCCCCGTCCTTATTTTGACCCACCAGCCTTTTGTTACATTTCCTCTCCCCTATCCAGCTGAGAAGGGGAGTGACAGAGCTCTCAGCCAGGGTCAACCCACCACAGAAGCATACATTGATACAGTTGACTTGGGATAGACTTAAATTGGTGCCCTATAAAATGTTTGCCTCTATATTTCCCATCACTCTCTGACAAGAGTCCAAACTACCCGTGGAGCCTTCCTTTCTCTCTTGCAGATTTCCCAAAGTGGCTCTACTCAAGAGTCAAAGTGTGATCCCCTATTTAATAGTACCTTACTTCATTAATAGCCTCAGAGGTGTGAATGAGTGGGCTTACTGCTCAGTATGTTACTGTGAACAATAACTACAGGATTGCTGATCTAGAAAAAGCAAGGTTCCACACACTCACACACACACACACACACACACACACACCCCGAACAGCACTTGCCTGGGATTTGCCCCAAGGTGTAACACATGAATGCACACAGTGGTACAAAAGATGAATGCTGTATCTCAATTGTTTCTTTTGTCTTCTGGGTAATTCAGTTTCATCATATGAATATATACTGTTACAAGTTGATAATCCCCACAGATCTCCTTTTTTCTAAATCAGATACACTAGAAGAGAGCGAATACTCTTTTTTTTGCCCTAATTTACAGTCTCAAATAAAGATTAGGACATAGGGATGGGAAGAGCACAGAATGTTTCCTCCCCCTACAGATATTATTTTCACTGTTCCAATCTCAACAAAAAACCCTCGTGGGTTAATTTTTCCATTACAGGGAAAAGCAGAAAAGGAAGAGGGCCCTCAGTGAGGTACAATAACATGTGCAGGTTTTCTTGGATCAATTGCCGGCATTGACACCGTATCCTTCAGCTCGCAGCCTGTGATGAATGGTACCCAGTAGCACCAAAGAGAGCAACAGCAGCCAGGCAGCATGGGTGACTGCGTGCCCTCCTAACTGACTGATGAATCAGGAAACTCAAGAGAGACACGGAGTATGGGAGCTGGAGTGGTAAATGTTTTCATCTTTCTCTTTTATGGTCGTCCCTTCTGCCTTTATATAGGACATTTTAAAGATTGAGCTTTGTTACAAACTATTAGCCCAAGGCGGTGGGTTAGGGACGTGAGATTTCATGGAAAGACAGAGCACAAGAAAGTATGAACAACTGGAACTACAAGTGATATTAGTGGTTTGTTGTTGAAGGAATTTCTGTTTGGATTGTAGTTCAGACAGTTGCCTTGATGTACCGGAATGAAAATCAGCACCCAATGTGCCTAGAGACAAACCACAGAACTGTCAAAAACCACTCTGCTTTTTATCTCCCAGAATCTTGAATTAGAAACGAAAAATCCCCATTCACCCACAACAAAAAACACAGCTCAGCAACCACCACGCTGTGCGGCACCGCACGACAGAAAACCAGACAAGCAACTCCCTCCAGAAAGCACCAAAGTGGGCACAGGTGTATCCGACTGCCCAGATACACCCCGACACACTCCGTGATACCGGGGAGCCTAACTTTAAGCAATCCCATCTCTGGTAATGACCAAGAGCCAGGGAAGCAACCATTCCGATTGACCAGGTGTCAATCTAGGGCAATTCTACTGAATTCACCTTTTATCCTGTATTTTCTTCCACACAGTATACAGAACACAGTATTCACCAAGTATACTGTGACCTTCAGCAGTGTGACCAGTTTGTTCACCTGTGTTGCAGCTTCAGCTCAGCCTGGTGGTGTGCGCTCTCTGTACACCGGGACCCACGGAACCATGCCGGCAGAGGGTACAGGCTCGTGCTTGCACACTACTACAAGCTGGCAGCAACATCATGCTTGTCACATACTTAAAACGCTCACCTTCAGCAGAGCTTGTGCATGAAGGTTGTGCAATGACTTCCCAGAAAACAACAAACCCCACACACATGCAGGTGCTCATTTAAATGACAGTAGGCAGTCTACAAGTGCCAAGAATTTCTCTGGTCTCTTAACTATCTACAGCTCTTAACGACCAAGATGAAAAAGCTGGAGCAATGAAAGCAATGTCTTTCCCAGCACCATTGGGATGGCAACATGAGAGGCTCCTAAAAAACACATGCACAAAAATCCACATGGGCAGTCTGTACAGGGAAAGGGATATGTGGGGACACGCCAGAAACACTTGATTTCTCTGATGGAATGGCAACCTCACTCCAGTGTTTCAATTTAAACGCAGATCAGCAGTGATGCAATGCTGTGAGGTCCTGCATGGTATCTGCTGGGGGTTACAGCCAACCCATCACGGTGAGGACCACTGCATAACCGAGTTAATCCCATGGGCACATCGCAGAACTGCGTTAGATGTGTTCTTGCAGGAGCTCTGCAACTGACCAAAATTAAAAATACTTTATACAGCTTGTTAAAGTAGCCCTTTTTGTTCCTTTATTTGTGAGAGGACTAGTCGTGAGACTTCCTTCCTGTCAAATCAGCGGTTTGTTTTCCACTTGGAGGTAAACCGAACTGCCCACTGGGAGAGCCCGGCGATGGAAACAGCTGAGGAACACAACTCTCCGTTGGGAGGAACAGAGGGCTTTAACTGAAGGGAAACATTGTTTTCCTTATTAAATTCATCAGTTTACAAAATACCTGATCATAGAAGGGGAGTTCCCCTTGTTAAATATTTACCATTAAATCTCTGCAGGGACTCCTACTGTGGAGTCAGGAATTAAAGAACAAGAGAATTAAAGTCAGTTACTTCCCGAGCTGTGGTACACACACCGCCTGCAGGATCGGGCAAAAACCTCCACCCTGAAGGGAGCGTGACAGATGGAAGTGTCTTCTCCTCCGAGTACACCTTTGATGGGCGCAGGTTTTGCCTCCCTTTTGCTCTCCATTAATTTTTGTTAAATTACTTCATAACGAAACTTAAGATCTTTGGACAAAGTTTTTAACTTTGTTTTACGAAGCTGAATGTTCACATTTACATGCGCGACTTGAGTTTCAAAAGCACAGGCTACCGTTAATGGATTTACAATCCCAGATTTATCTTCTATCAAGGCTATTTTTGCAGTGCTTTTTAGTTCATTTTTAGAGTATTATGTAGAACAATTCTGTATTTTGTCTGCCCTTGCTTTCAAGGGAGAGCGAAATTTAGAGTTAACCAAGCAAAAGTGATTTCCAGATCCTTCAAGCAGATGGAATGGAACATGCATGGTCTACCAAAAAAAAGAAAACCAAGCTAAACCAAAAAAACCACAAATGAAAACACAAAGAAAACCACCATTTTCACACTTAGGTAGAAAAACATTTGAAAAATTGTAACAATAAATCCTCACACAAAACAGGAGGGTTGATGGAAACTTGGGAGATACTGCATGATGGAGACTTGAGTGAGGGAGCGCCACATTACAGGGACTCTGACCCGCACAATCAACAAAAATCACATAGGTGATTCACCCCGTGCATGAGTATTAATGACATCTCTTTCTACTCTACCTCAACAAGAAAAAACAACAACAAAACATCTTGGCCTACCACACCCATTAGAACATTCTCCCATCATCTTCATAATGCTCAAAGCAAAGAACCCATCAGCCAACTGTGTTCATCCAGGGCACCAGCAACAAGAAAAAGAAACTGAGATGTCGGTGAAGGCTCGGACAGCTACAAAATCCAACAGCTTGGCCTGACAAATTGCACATCAGGCCGTGTTCAACAAGCCAATATTCTGACTGCTGTGGGTCACACTAAGCAAATGTCCCTTGTTGTTGATTTCTACAGGAAAATAATGGAAAGAAGGAAGAATTGTCTAAGGAGATCGACAGAGGAACCCAGCAAAAGAGTGACGAATGTTTTGGTTACAGTCACAGGTCGCTCTGGCAACCATGGGAGATTCCAGGAATGCTTTCAACCAGCTCTTGCACATAACAAAGCCTCAACTTGTCTGGAATATGTTTAGGTTTCATATATAGTTCAGGCACACCTCATCTGTAAATAGTCTGTGTCACTTGTAATAGAAATACTTGTTCTCAAAACAAGTTCAAGTAAGGCTGTCCAAACGACTTCAGTCAGGAAAATCAAGCCTTTCCATAATTCCAGTCAACAGTGAACGTCTGCAGCCTTTGGCCCTCAAAGTCTGGTCCCAAAAGCAAGTTCCCAGCACTGCAGCACTACAACAATGGAAGCAGTTGCCAGTGGTTGAATCCTGAATGTGGCCGACAGCCACAACGTATTGTACATAACACGAGCGTAAAATCAGTGCAGGACTTGGCCCATCTCCACTAACCTCACTTTGCCTGGTGACATCCTACCTACTGGCTCAAGATGGGAACCAGGTACAGTCTGCTTCTCCATGAACTCACAAGAAGGCACCAGCGGGAGGGAAGAGGGGAGAACATTCCCACTGAATTGTAGATCTCTCCGATACTGTGGCACAAAACCTGGAAAGATTAGGGTCAAAACATCGAACAAATACCATTTCGGGCCTTCAACCTCAGTCACACGAGGAACACCTTTTCACCTCCAGCTCTCTACAATTTCAGGCCAGAGCAGCCTGCTGTTGCCATCTGAGTGGTGCTACATGGAGTGGGCAGAAATGAATATTGAGCAAAGCCCATATGCGGAACAACCGCTTGTCCTTGTGGCACAGACCCAACACGCTGTGGACATGGAAAATGCGACTGCAGCACCACTCTTAGCCTCAGAGACTCACTCTTGCAAAGCAAGGAGGTGGCACACTGGAAAACCAGTACTCACTGCACTTACTTTGACAAGCAAAAGGCAGCAGGCTCGGCCCTGTCAGCCCTGAAGCCTTTTGGAGCACCTGGAGCTTCCTTTTTCTGCTGTATCTCAGTAAAGTCAAACTTCCGGAATTAACCCCTAAATTTGCACGGCAACAAAACACAGGAAAAAAAGACGTATGTTCATCAATAGAACTTGGGAAAAGTAAGACGATATTATAAAGAATCAATCACCGTTGAAAGTAAAACAGAAGGGCTAAATAAAAGGACTCCCACCTGCTTTTAATTTGAACCCACAACACAAGGGAGAAGTTAAAACTCAAATAGGTACATACTTTCCTTTGAAAGGCTAGGTCTGTGCCTGAACAAAAGAAAGAGGCTTTTCACTTACCTCCTGTGGTATCAAAGAGCCCATTAAAACCCAATAAAATATTATGAAGCTTTCTCCCTTTGTGAAAAAGTGCAATTAATATCCTTCAGCAGATGATTATTGATTTTTATAAAGCAATTTACAGGCTTCTAAAGTCATGATTATTCAAGCCTCTGAGTGCCAGAAAGGAAGAGTTTTCAGAAGTAGGAATCGTATTCTTAATTCCACATCAGCACGGCCAGAATTTACAGACTTCTGATTTATTTATTTTTTTTTTTTTTGCCCCCAGGATATTTTTGTTGTTGTTGCTGTTGCAGTGCTCCAGCGTAGGATTAACCCTTTTATTCCCTCCCACCTGAGACAGATTTTTTTCATGACCTGTTCCTGAAGTATATCGCCTGTCAGATATTTATCCACTACTCACGGCTGGCGGGTTGGATGCTCAGCAGAGTAGGCTTCATGTCAGAAAATCAGCAGCTGCTCATATATCACACTGGTCATTAGTAGAGGATCATTCTGGACCTTTGCCCACAGCACCTTGCTATGGCAAGAGAAAGGCTATAAAACCCTAGGCCCTGTCAGCTGTTGTCATTTAGGTGAGAATTTATCAGGTCTCAGAGTGCCCTCTGACTGGATTATTATGAATAATGAATGAAGCTTTATGCCACACTGAGGCATTAATAAGACTGGGATGACTGGGAGAAATTCAGTCCACATCATAGCAGTAACTTTCTGCGAGCAAGTACACAGCTGGTGGGCTCGCTGGATTTAGCTTATGTTAGATACTGCAACAGAAATGAGGAGCTCATTTAATTATTAAGCAAGTAGCAAAATGCTTTTGGTTTAGCCTATGGGTAGTATTACTGCCCCACTCGTGGACAGCTTGCAACAAAAGGCTTTCTACCCTCCAACCAAACTCATTTTCTGCTCTTAAGAAGCCGGAGCAGTGAACCCTCCCCCCCAAAAAAAACAACTAGTGAATGGTAATCCTCATATTTACTTTTAATCCAACATACAAGAAAGGATATGTAAGAACAAGCAGTTAACAACAACCCTAACACAGAAGTTGTCTAACCTGTTGGTGATACTCTGGGGACATTAGTCAGGATTACTGATTTTCTTCCTTATTCTTCCTCAGTTCATTCAATATGTATCCCTATGGCACACAAATGAGAAACAGAGAAGGAAGGAGACAAAAAGGCAGCCACTGACTTAACTGGGGGCAGGCGGGGGGAAGCAGCAACAGCAACAAAAAAGCAGATGCACAGCAGAGGCGATTGGCAATAATCAGCCTCCTGGTGTGGCAGTTCCAGCTGCACTCCAGAGGACTGAGCCCACAGAGCTGACAACACTCGAGGCTGTCATTTATCTTGGTACCAGCTTCACTAGGAAAATTATTTTATAGGGCTGGACACACTTTTACAGACTCTTTAATATCTTAGGTGTGTAGTATCATTAAAACCCTAGGCTCTTACCATCTCATATTACCATATCCTCGGCCAAAACAAGAACTGCATGGTCTCTTTCAAATAAACATGTTCTCCCTAAACTATTTTTAATTTTGTTTTTTCCCCTTTCATTTGGCATGCAGTCTCCAGCAAATCCTTGCCAGTATTAGGGCAGATCTTAGTTCTTCCAAATGGCCCTAAATAAGGAGCAGTGAAGCAAGACCCAGCCCGAAGCGCACCCACTGCAGGCACTGCGTCTCAGAAACACAACTCTCCTTCTCAGACAGAAACACGTAATTCACAAAGAGTATTTCAACTTATTACTCATGCACAGGCAGGCAGCACCACGGCTTGCCCTAACTCCTGCACCAACCTCTCCATTGCTTTTACAGCAAAGCCACCGATGCACAGCCAAGCTATGAACAGAAAGAAACTGGATCTTTTTAAAAGGCAATACGCCTTTTTGGCAGGGGCTGGACATCAGAAATGGCCATTGGGAAAGGTTCCATTTTCAGCTTATTCATACAGTCAGAACTGGAAAACAGGCTGAAGGCAAAATACTCCCCTGCTGGGCAGCCTTGGGGATCAGTACCAGGGACCAGCCTGGGCAAAGGCTCACGGTGCGACCAGAATTTTACAAGCAATCATGTCAGAGAGGTTTAAGAAGCTTCTCTCTACATTATTAATCAAAAGATTGACTTAGATACAATACTAACAGTACAAGTTTTTAAATACAGTCATAACGTAGCAGCCCTTAAAACAAACATTAGGCAAATTAAAAGATCTTGACTTGTCCCAGCTCTGTTTCTGCATTTTGGCCTCAATTGCTTGGACCTGACCCTCAGGTAGGAGCCTTTTTCCAGTACAATATTCAAGATCCTTGACTATGTACGAAAAGCCTGACCAGTAAAAAGAGAACTATAACTCTCCCAAACCCCCAAACTTTCTTCAACAATATATAAGAAGAGTTCCTAGAACAGCAAATTTCATTGTAATAAATAAGGGAAGCCAGTACAATCCATGATTCGTAGTGACAATACGGCCCTTTTCCCACACTTTTTCTACTTTTTGAGAAAAGGAAATTATAAACATGATGACAATCCTTTCAATTCTTTAGTATCTAAAAATAACGTAAAATGTTTCATTTTCATTATTTCAGTGCTACAGACCTCTAATTAAAGCAAAATTTAGTGTAATCTGGAAATCCAAAAGTACACTGTGCAACTCCTACTGAAACAAAAAGATTCCTATAGATTTTTCCTTCTACTGGATTTAAAATATTATTCATTAGTATAACTAACTGTATATTTTGTGGATAATAATATCTTCATATTTTTACTGCTTTGATCTAGAATGCTTCATATTTGCATCCTGTCACTTTTGTTATGTATAGGGAATTTAAAGATGACAGCGTAGTCATGTATGGTTTTTTAACTTGCGGATCTTTTCATATATCAGTCTTTCTCACAATGAGTCAAGAATGTAAATAATCTATGCTTGATTTCACATTGGCAAAACAAGCTTTGAAAAGCTGTTTAGAAAGCTAGGAAACAAAACAATTTTTGCTCTTTTATTTAATAATCTTTATAAATTTAGATTATTCTCATGACAGTAAGAAGTTTTGTATGTTCACAGCATTTCTCGTCTAAGAACCACCTCTTTTGCTAAAAGCAGACACAGACCTGTTTGGGATGAACAGCGGTAAGACTGGGAGTAAAAACAGAGTCCCATAGTTAACTGAAGCACAATAGCTACAGGCTTGGGAGTTTTGTTTGCATTTGGGGGGCGGGGAGGTTTAAGGGGTCTATGGGAACCTGGGTGACAACAGGAACTGGGTATCCACCTCACTGGAGTTTTCTCTGAGCCACATAACCCCGCTGAGGCTACGTCTTATTTGTAATGCTGATGGTTGATAGCATCTTGTTTCTGTAGATGTCTGCTGAGTGTTTCCCCATTCCTGCCTTCTCTGATGGAGCTTCCCCACCCCATGGGCGGGCGCCCGAGTACCAAGGGCTGCAGAGGGGCTTGGCTGTACATCTACATCATGATGTTCTGTACAGACAAGATGAGAACTAACACAGAATCCCCGCTACCCCTCCTGCCACTGCACCTCCTTCTGCCCCCCTTGGCTCACAACCCATCCTGCTTTCCTAACATTTAATTTGTACTTTACAACAAGTGACATTCACACAATTGTTTCTACGCCAGCATTAGAGGGCAGGCCAGCAAGAGCCCTGGGCACCGGCACTGCCCGCCCAGCGCAAGGATCGCTTTGCAGTGGCAGATGCGGGAGCCCGCTTCACCGGGGCTGGGGCATGGGCTATCACACCCTGCTTTTCTGGCTTGTTAACAAAAAAAAAAGTGGCACTTTGCATACCAAGCATTTGCTTAAAGCCTATTTATAAATGAGGTTACATATCCTTGAAAGACATGGTCTTTTAAGTGGTGGTACAGGGCTAGGAGAAACCCAGCCATTCCCAGCAGTGTGACTCCTCCCCACATCATAAGCAACCCAGCAGAGGCAAACATGACTGTAAACCTGGCAAGAAGTTAATTTTGGTTTCTTCTGTGGTTTTTAAATAACCATTTGATATTTCAGATGTCTTGTTACAAAGTAGCATTTTCAGTAACACCTAAAATGTGAGAAATCAATGAAACACAAATACACTTTCGTTTCGTTTTTTTTTTATTTTAAAGCCACTGCACTGTGGTAGGTGAGGGTTTACCCATGCAGTTACTCCTCAGCAATGGTAATGTTTCAAGCTGTTCTCATGTTTAACAAATAATTACCATAATTCACTGGAAAATGATATTCAGAGGCCAACCTGCTCTGGGGGTCTCAATGTCCAGGACTCTCACAAAGCAGAGCAGCGTGATTCTTGAGGAAAGAAGGGAAGAAAATTGTGAATAATGGCTAAAAATACAGCTTTGGAGGCACTGGAATGATTTGTTACTGAAAGTAAATAAACACCTACATAAAAGTTAAAGTTGCCACCTCTGCACAGTGCTGAATTTTCACACAGGAACTCTCACCTTTATTCTGCTGTGCCATTATCATGGAGCCGATACTGCTGAAAAACACCCTCTCAACAGAAACCCCCTAGATTAGAGTTCATGCTCACAGAAAAAGCATGTCACCCCAACTCATTAGGACTCCTCATTTATTTGAGCCACTCAAGACTTTAGGGTGCGCCTGGGAGCAGCAGGAAGAGCAGATATGGCCAGACACCCACACCCCTTTGGAGGAAAGTATCTGCTAGTGAAATTGTGACAGGTTCGGGAACCAAACCTCTTGCCTCACACCCCAGCCCTCCACACGAATCATCCAGTACCTTATGGCAGAGCTGCTGCACTTTCCAGCTCACCCCAGGGCTGGTTTCTGCTGTCGGTAGGGTTCTGCACCATTCCACAGGGAGCTCTATGGTTGCCTTCCCTAACCTGGGCCAAAAGAGGTAATGGAGACCGAATCCAGCCAAGTTTCCCTTTGCGTGTGTCCTCAAGTCTTTACAGCAGAAAGCACAACTACCAACTCTTATCCCAGAAGGAAAAAGTACAAATGCCTATAGCTCCCCTACTGTAGAGCAGCTAAAAATCTGCATTTATTTCACATGTTGCCCATTTGGAACCTTACTATTTTCTCCTGCTTGTTGGGGCTATCTCCTTTTTTAGTACTTCCAAATTTTGATTAAGCTTACTTTCCACAAGCTCTGTTGTTGGGCACACACTCCAGTTTTTGCTATAGATGAAAGCTACAGGCAGCCAACACTCACATCTCTCATTTTAAAATGAAGCATTCATGTAGAGAGACAACAGTATGTATTTTAATTTTTAGGCTGCATAATTTAGTAACATTGGTATAATAACCTTTTATCCATAATTGAGCTAATGGACACATCTCAGAACACAAACACTGGTTAACTAGCCTTTTTTTATCAGCAGCAATAATGAGTAGCAACCCGTTCATTTTAAAAGTCAAGGTATATGCTGTAAAGTTAGTAAGAACCTAGAGTCAATTAAAATAACAACAATTAGGGTATTTTATTGATTGTCAGCTTTCCCCAGCTACTTTTTATCTGTAGCAATTTTGTGGAACATACCACACAGATCTTTTAGCTTCCAAGGAAGATAAAATCATTTCCATTTAAAAACTGTATTTATTATGACTGAGCACAACATGCTGTTTTACAAAACTCTGGTTTACTATCATATACATCTAATCTGCCATTTATTCTATTTTTTCAAGCTTAAACCCATTTTTCAAGCTTAAAATTTCTTAAAACTTGTATTGGGAGAATCCGGGGTAGGTGGAAGAATAGTCTTAACCACCCCATATTTTGTATGTGCTAATTCAAGGTTCTCTTCTGGAGAAGAACTTTTTTTTCCTAAATTTATTTCCAACTACTTTTGTTTTCCTTGAGGGACCTTTGAAACACTATATTGCTACTTTTCATGTTTTTTATTTGCCCTCTGGAACAATAAAGGCTCAAAGGTTCATAAATATGCATTCTGTAAATGTATTATGCTGACAAAGTGTTGCTCAGATAGCTGCTCTTGCCTTTAGGGAATGAAAAAGTTTACAGCATGCTTAAACAACGGTGTAAGGGGAAAGGGAGAGACGGAGAGAGCTGTGTCAGCGTGTGGGCTGAAAATGGAACAAAAGAGTCATCCTGAATGCACAGAGAAAATAGAAAATAAACTTAGATAAGACACCATGGCTAGTACCTTGAAACAAGCAGGGGTGGGGATGTGATGGTATTACTCAGTAGTGATGTGCTTGAGTGGGCATTACACCTTGTTTTCCAGGAAGGCTACGCAGCCAAGACATCGTAAAATAGCAAACTTCATTTGCTAATTTTGGAACATGAATCAAGATAATTCCTTTTTTTCCTCCCAAAACACTCCATCCCTGGCAGGGTCCTTGTCTTGGTTAATTCTCATCCCATCAGACGCAGCTCACTCATCTCTGCCTCACTGGAAGCTCAGGGCTGATGCCTGTCAATACGTACACTTCTGGCAGGAAGAAAACATTCAGCAGTTAAAGATCCCATTAATTAATGTCCATGTGACAGTAGGTATTGACAGATAAGCCTCAGGACCAGTGTACTGGGTTTGTGGGGCAAGGTTTTGGTAGCAGGGGGCTACAGGGGTGGCTTCTGATAGAAGATTTCCCCATGTCCACGGACCCAATGCCAACGGGCACCAAGACAGACCCGCCGCTGGCCGAGGCCGAGCCCAGCAGTGACGGTGGCAGCGCATCGGGGACAACATATTTAAGAAGGGGAAAAAACCCCTGTGCAACAGCAATTGCAGCCAGAGAAAACAGAATGAGGCTGTGCGAGAGCAACGAGCCTGCAGCCCCCTGGTCACTGCAGGAGGGGCAGGAGGGGCTCCAGGCGCCGGAGCAGAGATTCCCCCCCAGCCCGTGCTGAAGCCCACGGCGAGGCCGGCTGTGCCCCCAGCCCGTGGGGGTTAACGTGGAGCAGATCCCACCTGCAGCCCGTGGGAGACCCCACACCGGGGCAGGGGGATGCCCAAAGGAGGCTGTGACCTGTGGGCAGCCCAGGCTGGAGCAGGCTCCTGCAGGGACCTGTGACCCCGCGGGGGACCCACGCTGGAGCAGGGTGTGAGGAGCTGCAGCCCGTGGGAAGGACTCACCTTGGAGCAGTTCATGGAGAGCTGTCTCCCGTGGGGCGACCCCACGCTGGAGCAGGGGAGGAGTGTGAGGAGCCTCCCCTGGGGAGGAAGGAGCGGCGGAGACAATGTCTGATGAACTGACCGCAGCCCCCATTCCCCGTCCCCCTGTGCCGCTGGGGGGGAGCGAGAGAAATCGGGAATTAAGTTAAGCCTGGGAAGAAGAAGAACGGAGGGGTGGGGGGAAGGTGTTTTTTAAGATTTGGTTTTATTTCTCATTATCCTACTTTGATTTGATTGGCAATAAATTTATTTCCCCAAGCTGAGTGTTTTGCCCAAGACAGTAATTAGTGAGCGATCCCTCTGTCCTCATCGCAACCCGCCAGCCCTTCCTTACACTTTCTCTGCCCTGAGGAGGGGAGTGACAGAGCGGCTGTGGTGGCACCAGGCATCCAGCCGGGGTCAACCCACCACAGCCAGGCAAAGGTGGAAGGATGGAGCCCACGTTTGTATCTGAAATAAAAGCTGCTGAACCCCTTCCACCCTCCCATCACACTCCTACTATCAGGCATTTCTTAAGCGCCGGAAGTTTCCTTCCAGGTTTAGGAGCAGGGACAGCATGGAGACACATCACAAATAGCAAAAGGTCACACGTTGCATTGCACCTCGAACGACAACAAACCTGGGGCAGTCCTACCTCACCACGTCCCAGTGATGATTCCCCAACTCCAGCGGCCAATACGGAGCCCACCCAGCTTGGCCGCCCCCAGCCCCACCTGGCAGCACGCACAGACATGCTGTGCCTCTGCTCTTCATGGGACGACCTCCCCAGAAAGTAATATCTCTCCTTATGGCTAAACAAGTATGCCAGTATTGCGAGGGTACAGGTGGTCTCCTAGACCTGCAAACCTTAAGTCTGTGACATTTTATATTGATAAAATCCAAAGGGATGAAGTAGCCAACCATTTGCTACCCCCAATTTTTTCATAGTGTTCAAGCTACTGGCTAAATGTCTCATAAGCAAATGTATCTTCCTACTTCATCTAGGCTTGTGTCTGGTTCTTTTTTTGGTGTTATGGGATCAGCTATTACATGTATCAACACTGTCTACTAAAATCATTCTTTGTGGCCTGAGATTATCTTCGAACTAGCTTGGTCATTCAAAAGCTCTGGACCTTTCCTGGTCTCCTTCACTTCATTCTTCTGGTTTATGTTACATCTCAGGATCAATATCTAAAACTTTTCGATATTTATTTCCTAATTTTTTTTTCCATCCTCACTTTGCTTCCTCTTCTCAATTGTAAGCAAAAGCAATTTCCATCTGAATATTTAAAGGATGCTCTCTTAGCCATGTAAACAGTTACCAACACTCGCAAAAGTAAAATATTGATAGACTAAGAAACCCCCTTCAAATAATCTCTGGTATGTTGTATAATACTGTTCTCGAAAATAACCCTCTAAGATGAAACCAAGTTTAAAATCTAGTATGAACTATATACCATAAAGACAAACAACATCGTTTCTAATTGAAAGTTGTTCTCTTCAGAGAAGGCAAGTCTTTGAAAAAAATCATCACCGAGCTACGCCTCATCAAAAGCTTCTCCAAATGCTGCAAAGCAAGCACTGCAAAATATATTTCCTGGTAACAGACTCTCAAGATCCGTAAGTCTGCTTTTCTGTCTGGTGTTCAGCGAAGCCCCAGACACTGCTTAGGGCAAGTTTGGGTGTTTGAGAACATCGCGTCTTCATTTAATCCTCTGATTATCCCTGACGCTTATCCAACAGGGAGAGCCTGAATTAAGTCTCCTCCACAGTTCCCAAACTGGGGTGAATGATGCACATCCCCCTCAAAGCCTGGAAAGGTACCTGTGCTGGCTACAAAGGGCTCGGAGGGAGTGGTGGAGGCTGTCTGAGAGGTTCGCCTCGTAAGGAGGATGCAGAGGCAGTCAAATAATCACATCTTGTCAAGATGAACCGATGTTCCCACTTTCACCCTCTCACCCAAAGCTTTCCACAGGATGCAGCAGGGGTCTAACAGTCTACCAAGCCTCAGTTTTAGCCTGAATGGATGAAACTCATCTCTGACAGGCACGTAAAGTTTGAAACAGAAAATACAATATAACTATTTCACTAGTCCTCTCTGTTCTTATAACTCTGCTGTAGGCTGGCAGAGCTGTGGCAGCACACAGCCGAATCGCGGATCCTAGGGTTTTTTTTCTCTAATCCGTATCTCAGGTCAGTATATTGCTCCATGTCCACTGACACTTTTGCCATCCCAATTTTGCTTTGCTGAGAGCTCGAGCATATATTTATTTCCATACAGCTCAAATTGTCTTAGTTAAAATCATCAAAACAGTAATCTTTAATGGACACTTTGTTCCTGCATCTAAAATTGAAATGTTAGCCCCGTTATTTCTCAACCCTTTTCAGGCAGTGACTCTGAATTTCATGTAAAACAAACTCACAAATAAAAACCTACTTGCAGAGCACAGATTAAATAATAAAAAAAATTAAAAAAGGATTTTCCTTAAGAGCGGAGCAGTCTTCCCCCTGTCCTACCAATGCAGGACAAGTAAATTTTCTTGAAAGTTTATCTCTAAGTACTTAACAGATTAACCTGCAAAAATAGAGCAGTGCGTTCCAGAAGTAAATCTAGGGCAAAAGCATTACAAAACTCCCAGTAAATGTTAATATTAAGCATAAGAGAGCTTTAATCTATGTTTTCAGAGCAAATCTCAATAACCATTCACCTGGCAAATTAACTTAGTACCTCCCAAACTCCTGTGTAACATGAGTTTGACCTAAATTGACAGGATGTCCTATAGATGTGCCACAGCAGCATAGGGGGCTTTTGCCATAAGCCCTGAACTGTGTCAGACATCCCCCTGATCCCCGTCTGCGGACACAGCCAGCATCAGCTGAGCATCTTCACATGATTGTCTGCAGTTTATTTCCCTGAAATAGCACTGATTGCAAATGAGTGAATGAAGTTGAATTGTTGGCCACTAGTTCAATTCTGCCCCTTGCTAGTAAAAAAGAAATTTGCCTGGTACGGACCAGGCTAGGTTTTAAACTACAACTGCATACAATAAATCTTTGATGATCAATTGAGGATGAGGGAAGGGGGGGGTATAATAATCCAGCTGCCAGCCAGGTTGTTCAGTCTGCAAGCATTCAATGGCAGAAGAAAGGGGAGAGTCCTAGAACGAAAAGGGGAAAAAAGAAAGAGGCTCACGGGCTATTCAAGGCAGACAGACATACTGTGAGAGTTTCCAACAGAAAGATAACAGATCAAGACAGGGGATACAGATGCACACATGTTCTGTATCTCTCCCATAGATCTAGTTTAATAAAGCACAATTGATGATCATTTTTTTCTTTTTTTTTTTTTATCTATTATTAGGTTTTTCAAGTGTGTAAGTGGTTTTTAATCAAAAGAACAGTTCCATACAGCTCCTGACATCAAAGGAGAGCATTTCCAAAGCTATTACAGTATCAAAGTAATATTCTGTGCAGAATCTAAGGTGAACCATTGGAATAATCCTTCTGGGGTAGAGATAAAAAAAATGCTGCATTCAATGTTGCCCAGAAGCATCCAAAGCAATCTATCAAAAAGGCCATAAAAATATTGGGCCACACTTACTTGATGCATGTACTCACCACTACTATTATTTTCCTCCATCTTCTCTTTGTCTGGTTAGCTACTAATCTTACCTTTGTCTGAAAGTTCCTGCTGTATATATGAAAGTACCAGAGCTGATTAGCGAGTCACAGGAGGGAATGACCTCTGATGTGCTTCAAATCCATAAACCTTTTATATAGTTGAATCACATTATGAAAAAAAAAAAAAAAAAGGCGCCACAGCAAAACCAGCAGCATTGTAGCAGTGCTAAGGTGAGACTGCCTGATACCAGCAACCCTTTTCATGTGCCCTATAAAGATTTTTGCCATGTCAAAGTCAGTTATTGGCAACTTCTCTTCTACTTATTGAAAATGCATTTAATAGTAAACTATATTTAACTACAGCAGTTTAGTTTGATAATCCATTTTGATAAAAGGCTTAAGTTGATCGTTGCATTACCAAAATTACCCGACCACACACCACACAGACTTCTCCCCTCACCTCCGTCAGTGAAATTCTGGTTTCCCTGAAGAAGGGCAGTTGGGTAGCAGCTGGGTTACGTGGATCAGGGGGCGGGGGAAGGGAGGGAGAGAAGGCAAAGAGAAGTTACCAAACAGCAAAAGCTGTTCCATCTGACAACAGTAGTTAACTTGCTCCTTGAACTTAACATCTGGTAACATTTTCATCTTCTGCAAACTTGTAAAAACATTATGGTATTTTAGACAGTGGGAGATCATTTCCAGAAGAAAATTTAACAGTACAATGAGACCACAAAATCCATTTCTTACTGGGCCATAGGGTTTTCTAATTCTTCATTCATATCTTACCTCAAGAATAACCTAAGAAGTTCATCATTTGCTTATAATTTTTGAGAATATTTTTAGCAGTAATTTTCAGCAGGCATAATATATATCTATAGAAAGGTTGTCTCTTACATATCCTTATCATAAAGGGATAAATGTGGGTAGATGTACTTTTTTTCCTTTAGCTGCCTAGTAAGGCCAGTATGGGAACCAGACAAAACAACTTCGTGGCTACCAAAACACATCTAAAATACAGTATTTTCTGGAGCTATGGTCCCCATCTTTAAATTCCCAGTTGGCAGTGCTGAGGGGCTGTGGAGGAAAAGCAACAACCTCCCGCCACTGTTGCAGAGGGCACAGTAGTACATGTGCACACTCACTCGCTGCACAGGAGAGGCTGGCAGTCGGCGGCAAGGGATGCTCAGCCCGCGAGAGCACGCAGAACACAGGCAGGGACATGAGGCCAGCTAGAGACCATCATGTCGTGACTACTTCTTCTCTAACAGCACTGCTAAAGCTATACTGGAAAGAACTTGGGGTTAAATGAAGCCAGCAAACATTTAAAGCTCATTTAATATCAATCTATAAAGAAACCCCAACACTGCCAATACGCAAGCAGCATAAAGAGCTACTCGTCCACGAAGACCCGACGTACACATCACGTGTGTTGTAGGAACTGTATGTAACCAAGCCTCACTTTAAAACACAAACAAAAAAAATCCCATTAAAATAGCTTCTCTCTTATGCATACATGTATTACATGATGGCCATCCCCAATACATGGAATTAACACCTGCTCCTCCTGGGAAAAATTATTTTAAGAAGAAAAATACATGATTAGGTGAGGATGCCTTGGTAGCTGGAGTGCCAGTGCACGCTGCGTTGGCCGCTCGCTCTAAATTAGCACCATTCCAAAGCATAAAACAATCACACAATCATAAGAAAAATGCGATCCAAACCTGCTGTGGCCCAAAATGCAATATTCTTGCCTCAGTCTTTGATGACAAAGCATGCAATAAACAGCAAACCTGGAATGAATACTAGGCTTATATATAAAGTACTACCATAATTAAAATAGGGCTGAAGTATTTGCAAATACCACAGATTAAGAACTGTCAAGATTGGAGAAAACTGGGAGGAACTGCAAAATTCCTTTGTCAAAAGGAAACAAGTAGGTGACAATTTTTCACTAAGGTTAAACACAAGATAATGCACTGTAAGAAAAATAATGGAAAGCATCAAATTTTGTCTTCCAAATTAAGTTTGTTCAAAAAGTATGTTATAAATTAACTGTAGAAGCAGACATACCTGCAGACAAAGCTTTTAAAAATATTAAGCTCCTATGTCAGATAAACAATGTTCCAAACCAAAGGAGGTCAGACTGCTGTTTTAGCAATCCAGATGCAGTCTGGAAGACATTAATCCTGATCAATCTCAAGCACCAAATTTAGCATGGTTAATCCAAAAGCCAGGCAGTCAGGAGAAAAAGTTATACATCACCTTTTGGAGCAACCTTTGCAAAGCTCACAGTCAAAACCATGCTCGAGAAGTTTATCTGTTTACCACACACACGATTTTAAGGAAACTCCCCTTCTGAACTGGGCCACTCCTCCTTCTAAACATCATCACTGTATTTTCCTTAACCTGGGAGAGGTTAGCAACCTCCTCCACAGTGGGGATGAGTCCTCTGCTGCAGACCTCAGGAGCATCCAGAAGAGAAGCCATGCAGCTGGGTGGCTCACAGGATGAAAGAGATGCTTTGGACATCTGCAGCGAGCTTTCTGAATGAGCTACATTAGCTATGCTATTACTCTGCAGGATTTACTAAACTTGCACTTGCCTCTTCACTCATGCTTGCTGCACACACACGGGGAAGAGCATCCTGCATACCTTCCGAGGTAGGTGAAGAAATAACACGGGCTGCTCTTCCATGTCATTCTATTTGCACCAATGTCCTGCAATGGATTTAATAAAGCTTTTGTAGATTGCAAACTTCAGGAAAAGAATCTGAGGGACAAGTTTGCTAAGTATTTGTCACCATGCTGTCCTAGTGGGACCAAAAATTGAGAACCATGTACATACGATAGCTCCTCCTTAAATCCATGCATGAGCATTTGTGGGTTTGAACAACTTGATGAATTATTGAGGTATGCCTCTGCCTGAAAAAACAAACTGTGAATAATCCTGTGCAGTCAAAAAAAAAAAGCTATCGCTATGAAATCACAGTAAACTGAGCTGTTCTTTATAGCAAGAGATATGCTTCTATGTTTTGCGTTTAGCATAGGCCATAACACTAAAGATCATTATTTATACCTTTACTACCTTCAATGGCTTCTTATTTGCACTACAGAAAGCAAGCAAGAATCTTAAGTGAAATTATACGTGGAGCTATTTATTACAGGTAAAATGTTTCACATACTTGCTTACAATACCTTAGATATGGTGTAGACGAAGCAGCATGAGAAACTGAACCACTCTGGGGACAAGATGGAAGGAGGCGATTCCAGAAAAAAAATTTCTATCCTATGGAAAATATCTTTTTTTTTTCCTCCGGCATCTTTGAGAGACTTATGTATTCTCTTATTTCCTCTGCCTCACTTGTGTACAAGATGACAAGTGATGCCCAACTACTTTGGCATATCATACTGCGTTGTGTCACTCCACCACCTGCCAATGCCAGTGTCCCATCAAGCCTGAGAAATCAAAAGCAGCAATTTGTTAGAAACGTGGGGGGGGGGGGGCGGGATGACAAATTACACATTTTAGCCAAAAATAGAAATGGTCATTTTGTATTAGTAAATAGACCATGAAATATCGATCTATAAAAGTAAGTGAGCATGAGTAATATAAGCCCCAATCTCACTGGCAGATTCAAGGATTCAAAGGCATTTCAGTATTTGCCTAGTGATCGCTCTGTGGAAGACCAACATCTATCTCACAATTCTGCAAAACACTGCTACTCTTTATACTTTCCTTTAAGGGGGGCAGATCCTGTGATAAAAGAAAAGCTAAAGTGTCGTGGAATGATAACCAAACATGCAGTTATCTTTGCTGGCAACAATATAAGAAAGTACATTAAAAGAATAAATTGAAAAATTTCACAACCTGAATCCTCATTCATTCTTAAAGTTCAGTGCTGGATGAAAGAGAAATGTATTTGTTATACAACCACAGAAAATTCTTTCATTTTTATACAGTCTACATCTATCAACAATATCATCTTTCAAAAAAAAAAAAAAAAAACCAACACTACTTGCTTTGCTCTGTAGTAAGTATTAATGGACAAAATATGGACAGAGAAAACAGCAAGCTTACCAGTACTAGGCAAACGACAGCAATCGTTTCCAAAGATGCTGTCCTTTGGGTAATTGTTTTGTTACTTGTAATGCTGCACGAGCACTCTTCATAAGAGTGTTTGCTTAAGACCTAATCCCACACTACACTGAGCACTGCCTGAGATCGCCACTCAGACCAATTTTTTCCCCTCAAAATCCTGCATACTGTGGCCTCTCAATTTTCTTGATAGCTGTCATGTGCAAATCATGTTTTGTAATGCATCCTTTCTTATCCACGTAAATAACACAAAGCCTGCTCAGAGGCTCGTAGTCCAACTTCTGTGTAACTGGGACTGTAGCAAAGTAGTTTGCAATGTTACTAGATTATCAGAATGGAAAGGGATTTTTACATCCCACTAGGGAGGCAGGGAAAGAAACCACAAAAGCACTCATCCTCAAATCACAGCAGAAGTACATGAGAAAGCAAGCACAAAATTACTTGGAGAATAAGAGAAGTACAAGGTTACCAAGCCAGATGCTGTGAAAAGGGCGTAACATTGAAAGGACAGATTCTCAAAGCACAGAAAATCACAGAATGGAGCAAAGCTAAGAGGTAAAAGGCAGTACTAAGAGCTAAGCACGCTGTGAAATGCAGGATCCCACAGAAATTGGGAAAGCTAAAAAAAGGCCAGAAGCACTGTAGAAAGTGGCTACACTCCAGAAAAAGAGCAGAAGCCAGAGCTACGAATATACAAGAGGAGGGCAGAAGGTGTGAGGTTTGCATGCTGCTCCAAAGTTGCTGGACTCCTCTTGGCCTCCTGCTCACTTACAGGATCTGCTATGAAGTACGCTGCCTGGGCACATCTGTCTGGTACACGATGGAAACCTGTATTGTGCAAGTTGCATGGAAAAACAACATGGAATCAGAGACATGATCAGGGCCAACCTGTACACGCAGGGTCAGTAAAGCAGAAAGTGCACCACATTCTTTTATACTGCGCATCAGATCAGGCTTTTCAGTAGCAGTCAAGTGATTTTTCAGATATGCAGTTTAAAAGCATCTACGATACCTACAACCACGTAACAGATGCTCAGTATATGCAGATAATCAAGTCCTTTTATGGTGTCCAAAGACTGACATCCACAGAATTCAACGGAATAGATATTCCTGTACTATACATCTTTAAGACTTTTAGCTAGTTTAGAAATATAAAGAAGCACTACTGTAACAGAAATGACTCTTGCTCCATTCTTTTCTTAACCAGTAGGAGAAATAAGCTGATTAACATGAGTAAGTATGGGCAGAGGCGTACAGGAGGCATACAAGTCCAAAGTCACAACTTACTGTGTTTTTTAAGGAGTTCTGGATGCAGAACATTCTGGCACAAGCAGGTACCACAGCCACTCACTAACTCCTACGCAGACGACGCTGTGCTAGATGCACGCACCCGTGGCAAGACTGGCAGTGCCAGCACGCAGACAAGTCGAGCACAGCACCAGTCACTCAGCATTAACTCTGGCACACGGGCAAGGCAGCCTTCGCTCAGCCGGCAGGACCTGGCCCGTACCTGCCGCATCCCCAGGGAGCAGCGTGGCCGCAGGCTGCACAGGCAGAGCGATCAGGGGGTGAGCTCACGCCGTAGCCTCCCCCAGAACGGCTCGCGACGGACAGACCTGCTGTACCTTCGGATACCCAGGCGGACTGAGCCCGGAGGTACCGCTGCGTCACCAGCACCGCTGCCATTCATTTACAAGCCAAACAAACACTACCCAAATCAGAACAGTCGAAGATGCAGTGTTAGTTCATGTATCCAGAGTTTGACGCTTTGGTTTTTTTTGTAAATATCTCATCAAAAAATAGCCCCAGGACTAAGACAACATGTTTCCATACGACAATTATCTAAACCCATTTCAAACGAGGCGTGTATACATTTCCTGTTTATGTCCTGTAGCAGAGCAAAAAAAGATTCCGATATACCTCCAGCTGTGTGTGTTCACTGTAGGGTACACATGAATTACTTTAAGGGAATAATACATCTCCAAGGATGTTTTTATGGATTAAATGTCAGGAATGAAATACTGCATTTCAGCTTAGTTAGGACCTTAAAGAATGAATATAAAGACAATTATTGAGGGGTCTGAAGAACACAATCGATTTCTTTGCAATTTCAACTCTGAGGCACTTTATACAGTCAAAAATAATTTCTATTTTAGGTTTTCATTACATAAAATTATGAAGTGATGAAAAGATGTAACACGGACTGTATTTTAAGTTTATGAGAGAACTGCAGAATATGTGACTTAAAAGGAAACTGTGGTTTAGGACTGCATTTTAAGCACAGAATTTCATGCCCAGTTACTGTGAGAAATTACAATTATGGTCTACAGTTCTTTTTGCAGTAGCTTGATGGTCCTATAGGAAGTCAGAAATTAAAAATCAGGAGGAAATAAAAAGGCCAAATTCCAACAAGAGCCCCATAAAGCAGGCAGAAGTTATACAATCGGATGGTACTTTACTGCAGGCAAAAACTGCCAGCATTCCGCATTGGTGTGTGAGGCAACTTACTGCAAATGTGTAGTTAGATGATGGATTGTAGAGAGAATATTCTCACATAGATACTCCATTTAGTTACAATGGGATTCTGATCACAATTACAGCATTTGGGTACTACTGTAATAACAAAATAATACCATGTCTAATTTAAATTTCTTACGGAAAATATAAATCATTAATTGCGAAATATATGCAAAATTCTCAAAGCACACCATATTAGAATACCTAAGCTGTCTTTGTAAAAGCTTGTGACTGTTTTTAGAGGTATCAATGCTGTTTAAAGAAAAATTTAAAGACTGAAAACAACAATATTTGGGAAGAACATGGTACCTATATGGGAAGAACATGGTACCTATGAGAAATAGCATGTTCCATTTCATGAATATTTCTCAAACATCATCTGATTCTATCCACTTGAGATCATCGTCAACTTGTGCACTCTCACAGAATGGAAAATAAAGCAATTTTGAAATAAAATGTGGTTTTATCAACAGATTACTTAGCACCATAAACATTTCATTACTGAACAGGCAGACCTCTCTTTAAAAAAGTATTATAGCTCAAAACAGCCACCGGCCTTTTGTACCATAACAGCTCTAAAAGATGACAGCTTTCCAAAGACTGCATTGGTGGAGTTTCATAAGGTCTTCTTGGGATTTGTGACATTGTAAGGGATGGCCGAATGTTACAGGAACAGAATTGCCAGCATCAGATAAGGGTCAACCGCATGATCCTTTGCCCTAGCTGGAGCTGACAATTCACATCGAACTGCCCACCGCTTCTAAAACACTCCAGGCAAGTGGGTCGTTTCTTCCAATTGGTTATCCCCAGAGAGAAGGGAGAGATGGGGGAGGAAATACCGTGGCCCAGAGGCCCCGTGCCAGCTGCTGGATCAATGGCCAGTGTCAGCAGGCTTCTATTTAATGATGCTCAAACCAGCGCCAGCCTTGCTAACGGCCATACTTACCACTGATACCCACACACAGGAAACACGGCTCTGGGAAGACCAAATAATTGCCTCATTTTGCAGTATGCGGGGTTTTTTAAAGATGTATACCTTGCATTTTATGTTCATAGGATCAGTCCTTGGATTTCAACAAAGGAAACATATTCACGTTCACAACAGTGCAACGTGACAAGTCAAGGGCAGCTCCTAGCAAGTACATCTGATACACGGTCAACCTGCAAATGTTCGCTATAGACAAGAACACAGTGTTTTGTAAGTCTTGTTAATACAGATATAGAGGTATATTAAATTCATATGGAACATTTTTAAATTATAATTTTAAGGTGAGAAGTGTTTTGCAAACAAACTAAAAGCCATCAAAAATAACAAACAACATAAAACACACCACAGGAAAATACAAAACCAAGACAGGGCAACCCTTGTCCTATTTCTGCTAAGGACGGATTGATGAAGTCGTCTCCATACCCATGTAGGCTCTGGAGTGGAACAGCTACATTACAGAAACAAGATGAGTGTACATGGTTCTTCAAATTACTGACTGACTATTTTTATTGGATATTCCATGCAAACTACCTGCAAGAACTCTCCCACCCGAGGCTGGAATTTTCAGCCAGACTGTGTTTCATCCCCAAACACACAGTACAGATCTCCCAGCTAAAGGAGAAAAGACAAGCAGCCTTCCCTTCGAAGTCAGCCTAGTGCTCACATCAGCTGGAGACCCCTGTATTTCCTTAGCCTACCACAGGGGCCAGGGCATTAAACCACTCTCCACAACAAGAACATTTTAAGACCCCTTTCTTCCCTGCAAACTCATTAAACCCTTTTAAGGCAGTCCTCAAAGCTGTCTTATGTCTGCTTAGCAGAGCTTCTGCCCTGGAGGAATTCCCTTCCAGCTACAGGTGGAGCATTACAGCTGCTCAGACCACACTCCAGCAAGAAAGTCCTTCTCTGGGGGTTGAAATCAGTGCAACTGCATTTGGCTCTTCCCACACTTCTGAAAAGAAGCTTTTAATTCCTCCTATCCAGTGAGGAAAAGTATAGCAGGAAGAATTTTAGTCTTTAACAGATCACAGGATGGAGGTATCATACTCTACAATAATTATTTCTTCTAGAACAAGCAAAAAAAATCATTACTGCTATGAATGCATATTGAATGCTGCAAAATTAAATTACCTTATAAGATATTCTTTCCCAAGAGTGAAAGTTCTGAATCATTTGCAACACTTTAAAAAAAACAAAAAAACAAAAAAAAACCAAAAAAAACCCACCAACCCCCCCCCCCACACACACTTTTGGATTACATTAAGTCACTATGAGTGAATGAAAATCAGAAGAAATTGTACCGCAGCGAACGTGGCATGCATCGGCGATGTGTGTTTACATAGTACCTCTACACTTCCCTGCTTCCCGGTATCAGAGGGTCTGACCTACACGACTGGCGCTGGGAAGCGAGAGGACGGAGCAGCACGTGCAGCTGCACCCCGTGCCAGTACCTGCGTGGACGCGAACGCTACACAAGGCAGCTCGGTCCCTGCGTCCCCTCCGCCGTCCCCTCTGCCATCCCGTGCCGCGCTGGTGTGGAACGAGGCGGAGGAGCCCAGCTGCCAGGCAGCTGCCATACGCCGGGAGCGGGTCTAGGGAAACACATGCCTCGTAAAAGCTCCAGTACAACAACGATACAGAGCCACCACCACCCTGCCAGACAGGTAACTGAAATGACTTTTATAAGATCAAGAAATTATTCTTCGTTTAAGGAAACTGCTTCAGAAGACAGAATTTCCGTTGAATTTGGAACCGAACCCATTTGCCATATCCTCTATTCACTTCCAAGAAATCTGTGATCAGAAGTTGCAGACTTTGAGTTCTCATTTGACACACGGGAAAATTAACCAAAACCAACCACTGCTCTGAAAATTGCTACCACCCCTCCCTACATCATTTGCAACCTCAAATCCCGGTGTTGATAAATCTCTCTAGGCAAGTTTCCACCAGCACACGGAAGTAGAAGTAGGAGTTCCCGCACCCACCAGCTATCACGATGCACGTTCTCTTCCTTCCCATCCCACCCCAGTGGTGAGCTACCTCCCTCACCGCAGGCTCCAGAAGGCAGAAACTGAAGTCGTGTTCAGGATCCCAGTCCCGGCTTCACCACGGAGGCGGAGCTGTGTTCTGCCAGGAGACATCTCTTAGATTTAAAAGGTAACAACTGAGAACATCCAGCCATAAACATCACAGAACTTTTAAATCAAGTTTTACTGCCAAAAATTTTATTTTACGCTCAAGTAGTAAATGATCATCATGTACATGTCATACAGGATGCAAAAGTATTACATGAACTTTTTTTTTTTTTGCACATTTCAGAAAATAAAACATTAAGTTCTCTGCTTGTTTCAATGTCTGACTTACCTTTTGTGCAATATAAATAACATTTGAGAAGTGGCAGGAGAACAAACAGCCCTAATTTGAGGAGCTTCTGACTGAACATCAGGAAAGCCAGGCTCACAGTGAAGCCAAGTGCTGACGCAGGCTGCCCAGGGAAGCTGCCCAGCCACTGTCCCCAGAGGTTTTCAAGATGCGGCTGTCTGAAGCCCTGAGCCCTGGCCTGAATTCAGCCCCGACTCTGCTCTCAGCAGGAGCTGGACTAGAGACCTCTCTCAAGGTCCTTTCCAACCTGAATGATTCCACAATTTGATTGAAGCACCATCAGCAACCAAATTCAAACAAATCAATGAATGCTTCCCTTCTTCCCCTCTCCCAACAAAACCTTACCAGAAAATCCAATACTCATATTTAATGATCACCTCTACAGCAGTCCAGCATGACTGAAATCAAAGAAACAGCTAACAAATAAAGCGTACAGAAGAGTACCAATGGGCAAAGTAAGACCCTTTGCATGATTTAAAATTCTCTTTGTAACAGCAAACGGATTTTTAATGCCAAGCATGTAAAGAACAATAAAAGACTGTACAACAATGCCAAGGGCCTCCCTAGTCTTTTTGAAATGGGAGATTTCCTAGTCACACTGAGACAGGACACCAAAGGAATGTAAGCAGGATAACATCAACGTTTTACTTTTCTTATTTTAAGTTTCTGTTAGCCCTCAGTACCCTGGCAGTGCTGTGCTGCCAACACGTTCCCCAGGGAAGCCAGGGACCAAGGAGCCAGAAGGTGGAGAGGGAGCAGGGAACCCCAAAACATCTCTGTTTCTGTCCACTGCAAGACCTCTCTCCATCGCTAGGATTTAAACACAAAGCAAATGCAATCATCAGGAAGGACTCAATGCATCTAATTTCTTGATTTATTTTTTATTTTGATATGAACAGAACATTTCAATTAGACAAAAGGTGTAAGGCCTCCACCAATCATTAAGGCAGTCATAGAAGAAAAATTAATTAATCGTATGACATGATACAAACTGGCAACAAAGGATACACATAGAAACTGAAAATACTGAAAGTATTCGTTTAGTGCCAACAAGCACCTGATCCTCTAAAAGAAAAGTATTATTCTGGTGAAAATAAACAGTGATTAAATGTGTGTATGCCCACACACACCAAACAATCTGACATTCAGCTCTATATCCTACACTCCCCAAACTTCTTAGTTTTATGGAGACTTTTGCTTCTCAACATATATATGAGGATAATTACGAGCAGTCAAAGTTCAGACAATTTGATCAACAGTGAATCCCTACAAACATGCAGTCGTCCAAAGCTGAAAGGCTGCTACAACTGTGAAGTCAGACCTACGCAGAAAACTTGCTGTCTACCATGCAGGCAGAGCTGGTCTGGCTTGAAATTAGGGTAGCATGGACAGAGAAGCAGTACAGCACAGAGCTCAGTTCTAGATGCACAGGACAAATAAGCGTTTTGCTCTTGATAAGAACCTGCAGTAGTGCTGCAAGTATACCAGTTACCTTGTTTGCAGGTGCCTCAACTGCATCAACACTACCCTGCAGCGTAACATGGCGCATCTTCAGTTGGGGCAGATAGAGAGGCAGCAAGAGAAGCCAGTGTAAGTGTGCGACAGGAACAAAGAGGAGCATTGTGCCTAACACTCTGGATCCAGCCAGTGAAGCTCTTAAGCACATTATTTTAAGCAATAGTAAATGCACTGAATTCAAGTTGCTACACCAAGAACAGGACCGTTAGCTTTATGTGCAGAAACAAGACAGAGTTACACACAGTAAAGACAAAGAAATGAAGGGCAAAAACTTGTATCTGAAGCAGCAGAAGATTAAATCAAGGCCAAAATTCAAGGACTTTCAAAATACTTCGAGCAATAGAATCTGCGCCAGCTCTACAGTCCTGAAATAAGACGAAATCTGTGGGACTCGTCTCTTTAGAAACACAAAACAAATGATTTCATGGAGTTCCTTCTGCAGTGCACGAAGCAGCTAAAGCCCAACAGTTCAGTCTTGTCGATTTTGATACTTTGAAAGCAGAAAAGTTATCAAAACAACACAGAGGTTAAAACAGTAAAGATAAAAGACAAGAAAGAACAGATAATGAAGAGGCCTGGAATCTGATACTAATAATTTTTGAGATATTTGATATGCAGGCATGGGAGAAGTGTCATGAGATAGAAAGGTTGTGGCCCTGGAAAATAGGCAAGTAAAATTGTCAGGGATGCTGGAAAATAGTCTGGAGGGACTCTGGAATAAAAACTGGATCTTTGAATCTCAACAGGTCTGAGATTGTGGCTAGATACTCAAGGAACCATCTGGAGATAGAACTACGGGAGAAGAAGGAAGCACTGGATTTTGGGGAGCATTCAAAATAAAATGTAAAGTCAGAAACTTGAAAACAAACTGGAGTGAGGATATTCAGGTACATACCAATAGGAAATGACAAATGGAGAATAAAGGGCAAGAATATTAAAAAAAAAAGAACCAGTTAGGATGATAAGCGCTTATCCCTTCAAGACCTCAGAAAGAAAAACTTGGTTGCTAGTGATGGAAACAAGATGAGGATTTAAAGAGAAAGTTGTCATTCAACGAAAGGAATGACAGGCATAAAAGATACAGAAATAAAAAGGGGAAAACTTGTATAGCAAAGAGGCAGAAAAGCCCAGTTCAGAAACAGATTTCTGAGAAAGGACAATTTTGAAAAGGATCTCATCATGTAAAAATCAACATTGGTTTTGAAGATACATTTTGCATCAAGAATGAATGAGAAACTTAAAATGAACAGCAAACATGCAAACAAGCTCAACAAGAAAAAAAAAAAGGTGGGATAAAGTGGTTAAAAAGTCCATTTGGAAAGAGAATTAAAACAGGTAAGGCAATGCTGAGTCCAAAGTTGTGTTGTGCTGTCATACCCTTCAGAGATATTCAGAAAGGCAGGAAAGAAAATTAAGAAGTTACAAGAAAAAACGTCCAGGGATAGGAATGGATAGCAATGTGAGAAGCAACCAAAGAAACCATGTATGGAGGAGCAGAAAGCGATGAAAATAAAGACCAGTGAGTCAAAGGAAGTGAGGCCAATGAAGGAAGGAGGCAGCTGAGAAGAGGAGTCAGAAAGGTTAATAGACTTGGGATCCCAAAAGGAGTGAGTGACAGGGTAGAGGAGAGAGAAAGACAGATAAGCTGGAAGAGAGCAGGTAGTGATCAGAGAAAGGGAATTTAGAAATGAGGTATAATAAAGTGAACAGTATTTAGTAAAGACAAGGTCATGGGAATGATTGAGGCAGTGAGAAAATCTGTCTAAAACTAGAAATCAAAAGCGTTGGGCTGGAAAAACAGAATGAAGAACAATGGAGTTAAGTAGTTATCAGGGGAAAATAAAGGGCTTGCCCACAGTGAGTGGAGAAAATTTGAGAAGAAAAATGGCTTGAGTTTAGCAAAGGCACAAAGAAAGAAGCAAACTAGACACAGAGGACTTCAAATCAGGAAGAGGGTAGCGCAGACAACAGGACAGATGAAGCAAAACCAGTGGAAGACAGGAATCTTAGAACTTCACAAGTGAATATGAAAGGGAAGCAATCTTTTAAAAGTATCAACTGAAGAACAAGGTTTAGGGAAGGGAATAAACTTTGAAAAAGAACCTTAAAAATCTGTATTTGAGTCATGTTCAGAAACTTAAGTAACACCCCCCTAGGCATGCCCAGTGCTGGTATTCCCCCCCTGGGACGACCTTGCCAGCAAGGTTTAGGTATTCACCCAGATCACAGCAGCGATCAGCCATTCGGAAGACCAGCACTGCCACCGGCTAGATGACGTGGGGATATGGTAGGGCTGGAAAAACTTCTGACTGTTAAAGAAGTACTAAAAATAATGAAAAAGCAGTTATCTGAACTCTGCTATTCAGCAACTTTACTTTCAGGTTAAATTAACTCTCCACAAAGCAAGACCTGAAGGCCTTCTTTGACTCTCCCTCCCATCAACTTCCTGTTCCTAGAAGCTCAAATACCTGATCAAATACAGCAATCACCACCAGCATTCCAGTCCAGCCATTAAGATTCTCATCTCACTGTGTAACAGCGCAGACAGAGATTAAGTGGACAGATTGTTGAAAACAAACAGCGCTGAGACTTTAGGTCCCATTCAGAGCTATCTGAGAACCACTGGCATAAGAAGTCCTCCATTTCCAAGCTTCTGTCAAGAATTTCACTCTGTGGCTTTCTTAAGCATGAATAAAACACCAGCCTTCTCAGACACTTCTAATGCTGTATTTCATCTTTCAGTATATTGGCACATTTTTAAAGTTTCTGCTTATTACAAGAAGTCAACATACTTCTATTGCCTGCTCGTACGGTTGGTAGCTGGATCGTTAGAGTGCAACAGAAGAAGGGGGGGAAAACCCCACATCATTCCCTGCTACCAAACCAGTGACGTACAGGAGAGGTATAAAAAGTGAGCTGAGCACATCATTTCTATATACCCTACTAATTACTATTTATTCATGTGTGTATATGAGGTTCACTCAAAATTTCTGAAGTTACATAAAATTCAGCCTACCTATAAACAACAGCTCACAGGACTGGGGCATAATGGGAGCTCTTCATTCTTTTTATGCCTTTCAGATATTTTCATATGGTTTGAAAATAATTTCAGATTTGTTTTTAACTTTGGTATAAAAACACTCTTTTGGGTTAATTGTGAATATATCAGATCTAGGATTTTTAGAAAAAAAATTGACAAATACAACAAAAGGTGTTTTTTATATACTATCTTTTGTTACAGTCAAGAAAACTCACCTATAATCAACTACTGGAAGCAGTACACTGTCCACAAGATAGGTAGTATCTACTGTAACATATATATATATGTAATAATAGAAGTTTGAAAAAATATCATAAAAACACTCTTTTTTATATTATATTTCATATCTGTACGTTTTATTTCTATTAGACTACTGCACAGCAGGGGAGCTTTCAAGACAAGACAAAGATTTTATGCAGTGTCATTCAAAGCACATAGTTCACTCAAAGCAAGTTAATCCTGTAAGCATTACTGAAATAAAAGGAGGAGCTAGTCAGACATTTTGGCTAGAAAAGTAACACGCTTCCTTTAAAGAAAATAAACACATAATGCCATAGCTTAAAATAAATAGTGCCAAACGTCAAGATCAACAACATACAAAAAATAGAAAGGTGTTTTATAAAAGAAAATATTTTGTAAATGTATAGCACAAATGGGAGTGTTATAAAAGACTTAACATTTTCATATGTTACTAGGTGCTTTACTTAGGAGATAGATGCTACCGTTCCCAGTTAAGTAAGCAGTTCTATTAACCTATATGAGGTTAATTCTTAATTATAAAGTTTGGTACCAGAGTAATCTGTACTATTCATTTTAAAACAGGAACAACTTTTTCTTTTCCTCAGCACAAGATTTAATCATAAATACTAGAAAAATACAGCAATAAAAAAATTTGTATGCTTAAGTATGCACATTTGCTAACTTTTAACTCATGATTTCTTTACTCAATGTATCCTTCCGAAGGCAGGGCAGAGAGGAAATTATTATTGGTTTCTTTCAGGAAAAATTTAATACTTTATGCAGATTATTATATACAAATAGCTAGACTGTGCTGAGGGTATTTTTTCAGTTATTTTTACATGTTCTAGCACATTTCAGAAAAAAAAAAGAGCTAAAAATGGCTTGAGTATTTGTGCATATTAAGAGCTAATCCTGGCAGTCCAAAAGTAGTATGCTGCCTGTTCCAATACAAACCACTTCATCCTACGACGTATGAACTACTGTTATGGAACACAACCATCATTTTTAAAATTCAATAATCAGGTAACACATGAGATCTAGAAGTTGTTAAACACAAACCAAGGTTTCTCAAATACCTCCTCCCTAAAATCGTTCCGCTGAAGCCCTACAAGATACACAGAAGCCAGGAGAAAGACTAAGGATTCATCCTATAAAATCTGGAAACAAAAATTAAAAAAATATGTGTATTAAGACAAGCTGATGATCTGCCACATACTATTTAAAAACTCCTGTATTTTGCCAAACATGAGTATTTGTAGATTTAAAAATTAAAAAAAAAACCAACAAAAAAACAAAAAAAACCCCAAAAAAACCCCCACACACCAAAAACAGAAACCTCCCTGACCTAGCTTGAACATTTCCTCCACAAACCCCACAACTGGATTTTTATTCTTTGAGCATTATATCAAATCAAAAAATAAAGCTGCACAGAGAAACAAACAAAAAAAAAGGATCTGAGCCTGCAGGAAACTGGCTGCATTTAGAACCTATATGTGTACGTACTTACCGCTGCTTTTATTTGAACTAACTTCTTTTTGCCCACATAAGGGAATTGCTTCTTAGCAATATCACTGGTAATAATTTTGACAGTTCTATATAAAAAGTTCAGTCTTGAAACTCAAGAAGCTTCAGGCCACTCTCCATTTTTACCACATTTAAAAACAAGACACCTTCCTTCCTTAACAATAACAATACTATTAAGCATATCCAAAAAGGTACTAAGGTCTAACAAAAGTATTCTGGATTTCCTTTTCAACTAATAAGTATTTGTAAGACATTTTACATACATATTTATTTCCCAAATGAAGGAGTGGCAACTTTCTCTTAAACATAAAAGCTAAAATTTACTTTTGCTAAATATAAAACTAATTCTCAGGATACAGTATACAAAACCAGGTATTAAAGAAGAATACATTTTGTGTCATACCACACTGTATCTTTTCCAAAAGGTTTTTGTATTTAAAAAAAAAATATTAACTTTTAAATATACTGTAAGGTGATTCAAATTTTAAACACAAAAATCTATAAACAGTGATATATACATAAACAGTTGGGAAGCTGTAACTTAAAAGATCCCACCTTTAAATCAGACCTTCTCATAAACATTAGCCTCAAAAGAACCCGATTTGCAACAAGAATCATCTGCATGTTTTGAAGACTTAACTATGCAGATTCCTATTGCCCCAGGGCAGTGCTACACAAGCCTATTGAAAGCTATCAGATTGCAAAATCAACACCTTAAATTTTCCCAGAAAACCTCCAACAAATGTTTTACGTGCATTATGGCAGAATAATAAAAAGCCATGTTAGAAAAATTTCAGCATGACAATTTTTCCTGAATCTATTTTCCCCGTCACATTTGGCAAGCAGAGAATTAATCCTACCACCTGCCTACTCTTATGCAGAGAGCTGCAAACATCTTCAACACACGTTCAATATAAAACACAACCACCATCTATAATAATTATGTTCCTCTTGGAACAAAGATTAAAATAAAGTTAACTGTGCTAATTCATACTTTCTATAAATTACTAAAAAGTTGAGAGATTCAGACATCTTGCTTCTGGATAATAAGCCTGGTATCTGTATCATGTGCAAAAGTGCAACTGTGTTTTAGAACTGAGGCCCAACTAAATAAAAATTTGTTATTAAAGAAAACATACTTGAACCCACTTAACATGGAACACAATAGCTCTTGCTGTCTTTTAAAGTTACACTTTACATATTTAAACCTGTTGTAGAACTACAAGTTAGTAAAAAATACAAAAAAATAAACAGAAAACAAAGCATGTATATAAAATGGTTTACAATTCAAAGCACAACAGTAAGCATCAAATAATTACATTTGTGTAACACAAACAAAGAGGTGGGATGATTTATTAAAAATACTTGGTTATTTCTGCTCTTTTCTTCATGATCTGATGTCTGTTTAGCTGCTCGCAGTGTGTGCATGCATACGTTTCGCTACATCATAGACATAGGTTATGTCTGGTCGCTTCTCTGGATCCGGGTTGATGCACATATTAACTAATTGTCGCAGCTAGGAAAGGAAAACAACATGACAGGATCGTTGGCCTTCTTACAAAAGTAGTATTTGTGCATTAACAAACTCAAATTAATACGACTGGCAAAAAAATTTTAAAAATAGCCAAATAGCGATTCTGCATAAACACCCCCTCAGTCCCCCCCACTCAACACACACTGCACAGTTTTATGCAAGCACGTATGCAACATGCTTCCATGATTTTTACGTTTTGTACTGTTGTCCCGAAAAACTGTTGAGCAGATTTAAGTTCCAATCCTTTTAAAATGTAACTTGAGACATGCATTTAGTCTCATTACATATCATTTACAATTGAATTCTTTGCCTTTGGAGGGCTGTGCCTACGAACTCCAAGAGGCTGAAGGCAGTACGGTGAGAAGGTAAATGGGGACCTGCTTGCCCCCCTACTCCTGGCAGGACAGTCAGCCAGCAACAAATGGCATTGCCCTGTGACAGGTTCCAACAACACAGAGTTAATGATTCTACTTACAACACAGAGTTAATGATTCTACTTACAACACAGAGTTAATGATTCTACTTACAACACAGAGTTAATGATTCTACTTACAACACAGAGTTAATGATTCTACTTACAACACAGAGTTAATGATTCTACTTACAACACAGAGTTAATGATTCTACTTACAACACAGAGTTAATGATTCTACTTACAACACAGAGTTAATGATTCTACTTACAACACAGAGTTAACCTGCAGAACCTCCTGCTGCTAGAAGCTACCAATCAACACACATGCGTTCAGAGAGCAACTGAACAATAAACCCACTGAGGGCTATTTAAGGTGAAGAGTCCACCTTTGAGGAAACCTCTGAACTTGCCACTGGAACCTGGGAAAGTATCACATTATGCTGGCCCTGTTACTCCACTTGCCCACTGCTGGAGACACGATACTAGAAGAAATAACCTTTGGTCTACATCCCAGTAGCTGTTCTTAGGATTATATTATTGAGTTTCTTTTTCTTTATGGAAAGAAGCACATAATTAATAAAATATGTTCACAGAAGCCTCTATCTGGGACTAAACAAATCACTATGACTAGAAAACCCCACGTTTTCACAAACACCACCATTTATTGGGCCTTCTACAGTGCAGATATTCAGCAGAAGCAACCCCATATAGCTTCCACATCACTCGGATGTTCTCATCGCCTTCACAAACTGGCAGAACAATTGCAGGTTTTTCTTCCTCCCTTGATATGCCTAAGAAGTTATGACATTAGAAACTGATATATCATCTGGATAACCTTCTGATGGGGCATCTGTTTTAAATTGTGTGCATCTCCTAAGCATTTTTCAACATTGAAGTCACCTGCTTCATGACGACTTACTAAAATGTTTGCCATCCTCTGCAAAAGCAACCTCACTAACTCTGAAGCTCTTTCTTTGTGCTTTTTAATAGCTTCGCAAAATCCTCTTGGATCTCCTTATAGCATTGGGAAGGGAGGGGGAATCCACCAAGAACACCTTGCAATCCACCCTTCGATGGCAATATGTCAAATTTGGTTCATTCTTCCTCCAGGTATTATTAGGTATGATTATTGAAAAAAGCTGTAATCATTGCAACTAACACCGAGTGACCTCATCACCATGCTTATTCAAAAGGAACACAGACTGCATATTCAAACCTGCCATCAGAGGGTTGCCTTCCTGCTTTTTATAAAAAGACCAAGCAGCATTTCAAATTATAATTATACTCTTCACTTTTTAATAAATTAATTTAACTGCACAGGAACAGGGAGCCCAGAAGTTAAGTAAGAAATGTTGTATACCACTGTTTAAAACTTTGCTCTTTAGCCCTTGCAGAAACATTGTAAACTACACACAATGTATTATTAAATATGAAAAACCTGTACAAAAACTATGTCACTAGACATTCCCCTTCTTTAGGAAGAAAGGCTTAATATTTAAAAATGGGATCATTAATTCTGAAGATAGTGGTCTAATTGCTGGATTGAAAAGAAACATTAAATCAAAATAATCTGTAACAGACTTGTTATTTGAAATTTAGATATGCTAAGTGTATTATGAGTAATGGAGTTAGAAAAGCCATCATGGTAATTTTGGCAGCCAATAAATAAAGTACTATACTACTGATAGGAAAAACTATTAGCCTGTAATAACCCCCAAACATCTGGAGAATAGAACGCTGGAAATCATGAAGTACTGTAAGTAGTAACAACTGCCAGCACGTAACACAAATGTGCAAAGCAAAACAATGTCCTGTAGAAGAAACAGGGCGGGACACAGCATAAGCAACAGGCACAGTGTACGAGCAGAGATGAGCAGCTTGCTATGCAACACCTCAAACAGCCTGCACAAAAAACAGACAAGACTGAAGAACATCCAAAAACCTCAAGCTTGAAATTAGACTCAAATAAATAACATTTCGTAAAGAAAGTACAAGGGCAATTTATCTGCAGAATACAACATGGAACCTTGTACATATACATTTATCTTTCTCTGTGAAGACTTCCATCTGTTCGATAGAAGTGCATACAGTAAAAGTCTTAGTGAAGACCTTGAGGGATTGAAACCTATGAAACTATCATCAGAGGGGAAACAAAGTATTCTTTTTCCTGTTTTTACCAGCTCTGTATCAATAACTTTACTGTAGGTAGAACAGCAGAAGTAGATTTTCAGAGTTTACCTTTGAAAAGCATGAGCAGATTTGTTTACCTCCAGTAGACTACTACATGTCTTTTCAATCCTGGCCTGTGGTAACTAATTTTGTTTTCTAAACCAAACTTTATCATCTAAAAATCAATTTCAGACTCAAACTGTTTGTTAAGCCATTAAACAGGAAGCCTTTCTTCAGAGTTACTTTGTTACTTGTTACAGTACATTGTAAGTCCAAGCTTCAATAAAACGGCCAAGAAGATTCATTGTTTAGAAAGACGGTGTAGCAAAATGGCATCATTACTCAAAAGTACATGTAAGGCTTGAAGTCCTATTAATCCCTGTAAGTATACTTGCAAAAACCACTCACCCACATAGGGCCTTGACTGGTGGCTTTTTCCAGCTTCTTATTATTTACTCAAACCAAAACACATGTAGCTACTATTAGGATGCAAGAAAGGATCTACAAGAATACATTCACAGTAAGAGACAGTCACTGAATCAGCTTACTCAAATTCTGTTCCCAACATAGTGCAAATGGTGAGCTCAGCTAGTGACAAACCTTCACTGTTTTAATAAAATAAACCAAATAGACCTCTTTCAGCTATGAGCCTTCACATTTAAATGTTGGTCACCACTATTACTGCAAAAATCTCCTTCCCCCTCCCCAGTCCAGAATCTCAGTTGTAAGGCAGGAACACTAAGCTGACTATGCCTGGGATGCTGCACAATGACAGCACAGATTCCTGAATAATTTCAAAATCCTTGAGTAATTCTGAGCCTTGTTATGGAACAGCAAACCTTTGGGAGAAGGTGAACGGTTACACAGGATGAAGGACTGTCTTCCTGCGTAACTGTTTTCAGGACTAAAACTGGGACCATGCTGGATGCTAATACTCTGTTATAGCACTATTCCTTCAGCTTCTACAGGAATATCCATTTCAATAAACCTGAAATCCATTTGTCAACCCCTCTAGTTTTACTAAAGTTTCCAAGGTAGCAGAAGAGCCCCACAGCACCATGGGAAGAGGAACTGGGATTCTAAAAGTCAGACTATCATTAAAGACAAGAGTAATTTTTTACTATCTGGCACAGACTGGCCAACAGGCAGAGGAGACTTACGACTGAGCTGGAGGGACCTCCTGTTGCATCCCCAAGCTGCAAACTTCTTTGGCTGCTTATTGTTCTTAACCTCCTCTGTGCACTTAGCGCAATGACTGTCTTTAGCCTGGAGCTTAGCCTGACATCGGAGCAGTGGGACACACCTTCTTTAACTTTAGCAGGTTTTTCAGCTATGAAATAAATATCACTCAAGTCAGGAAGAGGGAGGAAAGACAGAAATATGACAGGCAAGTACTTTGCATTGCTAGCTGGTTGAAACTGAAATTGCCATGTAGGAAATTTTGCATGAGAAAAAACCCACAAAACCGTTCTTACTCTGAATAGGAGATGTTGAAGTCCTTTCTCAGTGTTATTCCCAAGACCTTTGGCTGGAAAATAACACTGCCGTTGTGGACTTGCTGGCTCATTCAGCCTTCACATCTGGGTAGGAGGCTGGCTATAGACTTTAGAAGATGTGCACTCCAATCAAAGGGAAAACTTAGAAACTTCACCTATCACGAAAGCAATGTCACACTAATAATGGCTGACAAGATTTTAAGAGTATTGATTGAGGGTAGCAAGGAAGCCCCAGCTTTGAAATTCCCTAAAGCAGAACAGCTTTCAGTAAATGCTGAGTACTCACCCTGAATACCAGATCTTCTTAAGGAATATTCAAAAACTGAGATATCCAAAGTTGTTAAACATTTGAAAATCTTGGTTTGCGACTACTGTGGAAGCAATAGTTTGTGAAAATGCATCTGAGACTATCAGGATTTCTGTTCAAAGGTTTTTTTAAAAAATTATCCATCTGTCCACCTATCTTAAGGTACACCTTTCTGTCACACTATTCTCCGATGACACAGATGCAATACATTACTAACAGGTTTGTCTTACAGAGAGTTCAAAATTTAGAAGTGTGTCACATCTTAAAACTCATTCTATTCACTTACAAAAAGCTTCTCTAAAAAGCATTTGTCTTGTATTTTGTAATGAAGGTATTTGCACTCCCATATCGGAGGATACAGAGATCAACGCTCAGTGAAATTTTTCTTTCAGAAAATTCTTTGTTATAAAATATGAAGTGGGTTTTACTGTTCAGTGATCCCTGATCTTTACTGCTCACTGAGTGTGCTTCCAACCTGGTTGAAGGTTTGATATCTAAATTTCCAGTACAGGTGAAACGTTTAGGACAGTATCCTAATACGACAGATAACACTTGCTTGTTTCTGGTTTTTTATATACAGTTCACACCAGCACCATTTTTCTCATACAAGTAAAAAAGGTTTATTTTGCCACAATAACTAACATATCTATTTTTCCATGTACCTTACTGAAGACACAAGTCTTCATACCAGAACATAAAGAACGTTCCCATTACAGTCTCCACAGCTGATTACTTCTTTTAAGTAACTATTTTCATCCCTATCATAGCTCTGACTTCTCATTATGTTTCAAAATAACTTACGTGTGTTTTGCAAATAACCGGTTTATCCAAGGTGCAGAAATACGTGTCTGCTTTGAAATAAAGAAAACACAACATGTTGTGCTTTGCATCTGTTTTCAACAGTAGAAACTATACAGCTGTAAAGCAAAAGGTGGAATGTCTTTCCCCATCCAAACTCTAAGACCTTCTATCTGGGCCAGACTTTGATATTTGCCCCTTGGCTGGGAATCCGCATATCCAACTTCACACTTAGCTGCAGCGGAGTAGCCCTGCAGGCAGGCCAACTTCAACGAATCACTAGTGGTATCATCATTAAAATCCTGCTGAAGGTCACCATGGAAACCGCCTGCTGAGGCTTCGCTGCTGCACTCGGCATCTCCTAATCAGCTACCATGTGAAATGCAAATTCAGACAGTCTGAAAATTAGTCAAGAAGAATAGAGGATGAGGATGCAGATATGTGAAATATTCATGTGCTTCATGGAAAAAGGAAGACAGCATGAATGACACAACAAAGAACGGCCCCTGACATTCTTGCTATCATTTTGCATTATTGTTCACACCCTACTGTATTTCTAGGCCTCCAGTTCTGAAGTTGGTTATATGAACTGCCGTATTTATAGTCTACAATAAATAATAATTAAAAACAGCCAAGGTAAAATGACTAATTGGAAAACCCACAGAGATACACTATACAAGTTACACAATAGATCATTATTTCATCCTTTGTAACATCACTGGATTATCTTTTTAAGTCCAGTTTGTTTCACAAAAGGCGAAAAACTGTAACTATAAATACAAAACAAAACACTGGGCAGTAATCTTTTATTAATAGTCTAACGCCTGTCTTTGAATGCAAAAAAATTCAGAAGGTTCAGAATTACAAACCCTACCTATAAATGAAATTGCACAAATTTTTTTTTAAAAAAAGTATTTTACTGCTTGTGTTTATTTGCATTTTCAAAGTAATCTTTCATTTATGTAGGCTGAATTCAATTAAAATTGGTTACTAATATGTGTTCTTTGGTTTACAGCTTCTATCAGTCTGCCCTGTTCTTTCCAAAGTGGGAAAATATTTCAAAACTGGCATCTCAGAACATTAAAAAGCAAGCATTTATATTTTTTCACTCTGTTACTCATACTAAGAAAAATACTTATTTGATTTGGTTTCTTTTCATTTTGAAGCTTAGAAAAAGCAAGTACACCCCCTTAAATGCATTAATGACAGCAAAGGACTGTTAGCTATCAGCTTAAAACAAACACCACTGCGATAGAAGTATATTGTTCAAATTCAATTATGTTACATCTGCCTGTATTTTTCTGAAATTTTCTGTTAGTGTTGTCAAGAGCCACTCTTTCTTGGAAAAGAACTGTTGTTCAACTGTATCAAACAGAACACCCGAGTTGTATAATGCAGACAAATAGAAACTAAGCAATTCATTTTTACTGGTGAGTTACATTGTATCTGTTTTAATGCAAGCCCCTAGAGATACGAGGCTAGCGCACTAATTTACTGTGCAACATAAACTTGTATAGTTGTGCTTTTAGAAAAGCATACTACAGATGTAAGACTCAGTCCCACTCTGGCATGTAGAACATATCGTGCACTCTGGGAAAGAATTTCGTCATACTTCCGAGGAAGCTCAATGCAATCAGAAGTTAGCAGTATGAGGTTTCCACCACCAATCCCCCCAGATTTAAGATCCATCAGAGACTTCTTTCAACAAGAACATTTGAGCAAGTTCAACAAGCAAACACTTAAGGGCATAATCTGCAAATAACGTAAAATCACACAAGTTCATTGACTCCCATGGAAGCGTGCCAGCGTACATGACCTGAGGATCTCGCCCATGCAAAGCAAAGTTACTTACTTCCTCTGAATAGTGATCTGAAGGGAGGGGGGGGTAGTCACACTGTTCTATCTTCTTGCACAGGGAGTACAAGTTCATTTTATCACCATAAAAGGGACTCTGCAGCGCAGCCATCTGTGTAAAGAAAATGTACAGTTCTCTTTTGTGTTTTTAAAAAAACCTGATTTTGTCACAGAATCTGTAACACTAACAAGTCAAAAGTGATTTTCAACAACTTTCAACTCGCTGCCTAAAGTGTCACAGTGCTATAAACAGAAGTTCCAAAACCATTACTGTAACCAGTGTGTCCACTTAGTCTATGTCATACAGTCGCACCTGTCCCAATCCTCATATCGCAATATTTGAACTGTACACCATTCCAGTTTCATTAATACAGCATGAGGAAAAATTGAGTAGTTTCTGATACTGCTATGAGCGTGGAAGGTCCTCAGATAATGAGGGGGACGAAAAGAATGCCAACACCTACCACGGAGTTTTCCTCTGAATACCTTTCGGAAGAAAACATGTGATTTATCCGAAAATATTATCTGAGCTAAAGCAATACCGTATGTTGAAAATCCTGGATAACAGCAGCAGATTTTGTAATCTTCCATTAGACTTCCACTAGACTTTGACACAGGGGTGGCTTTTTTACAGCAAGAAAACTAAATACTATGTCTACACTTCCAAAAAACCCCAAAACCAAGAACACTGTGATTCAGTCTGTTATTCAAAAATACTTTTCCCAAAAAATTATCGGAAGTGCAGAACTGGCATCCATGACTATAATTTGCAGTTTAATAAAAAATTAAGAATATCTGTTGGAGAGCACTTGTATAAATGATTAGCTTAAAACCAACATTAGTAAACCTACACTTTATTTCCAGACAATGTTACACCTTAACATTTGAAGGTGGAAACAAATGCTATGGTTAGCAGGATTACAAATTTAAAAATTCATTTAAAATCGCTCCATTCTGTTCAAAGCCTTCTAAGTCTTTGAACCGCAGCAGCGCGAACGCTGCTTTGAGTTCAGTGCTGCCCCAAAGTCAGTCACCCTTTTCTACATGTGCTAATAAGTTTGATTTTGGAAGGACAATGTGTACATTCCCCAGACAGACAGAGTGTGTGTGAAACACGCTTATCCATGCTGTGCTACTCAGTGAGCTTCAGCAGGGACAGGACAAGCTGAAAATGGCTCTCATCTGTCTTGTGTTCTTCCAGAGAGCAGTTTAACTCTTTCGTGTCTAAGCACCAATATCACTGGGGGAAACATATGAAGACAATCATCAAAATTCTCTTATGTTTACTTTATAGCTGATAAAAATGCTCTCAAATACTTCAGTACTTTTTCACGTTCACTTCAAGTAAGAATAAATAATTTTAAAGCTCCCAAAACAGATACCATGCTACAGTTCCATCCTACACTCCTCCCAAAAATTCTGTAACTGTGCTACCAAAATGATGTTAATTTTTGGATTTACATGACATTATCTCTTACCTTAAAAAGAATGTTAAAAATGCAAGCTAAAGACCAAAAAAAGAAAAGAAAAAAACAATCAACTGCAGGGTCTGTACGCATGCAGAAATTCTAAATAAATGCAGAGATACTCATTTTCGTACTCTAGGTGTTCATTAAAAAGTACTTTTGTTTGAATGCTGCGGAGTGTTAAAGAAATTCTGAATGTCCCCTAAGGAGTTAAAACAGGAATACTATATTTTCATGCATCTCCTGCTTTGACAGATGAAAAATGTCAACTGTCCTGTTTTTATTTTCAAGCTTTTGCACTATTCATCTGGTTCATTAGTGCATCTCGCTGCTGCCCCTGACAGCTGCTCGCCCTCTCCTCCCAGCAGCTGAATTTTTCAGGCTAATTTGATCCTCCACACTGAGACGATCGCTAGAATGATTGACTTGCTCCCTGACCTCCAGGGTCTGACTTTCCTGATTAGTATTCTGGGGGTGTCTGAGGGACGAAAGCCCACTGTCTGTCTTCAGGGCTGGTGGCAGCTCTCTCGCTCTTTTTTTTTTTTTTTCTTTTTTTTTTTTTTTTTTTTTTTTGAACTGTAAGCCACCAACCTACAACCCTGTAAGGATGCAATTGCAACGCTGAACAATAAAAGGAAACGTGTAAGACCTACTTTTCCATGTAAAGGTCCATGTAGCAAAAGCACAGCATCTTGATTTTAATTAGTAAAGTCTACTTTGTTGCATATCAATTAAAATTCCAGTGGTAGTGTTTTTTGAGGTTTCAGAAATACCTGGGGCTCTAAAAAAAAATCAGACTTTAAAATATACTTTCAAAAATCTTACTGGCCACATAGTTAGTACTGAATAATAGGCTGTAATATAGGTTAGAAATAATTTTTAAAAACAACATACATTATAGCAAATTAGTCTAAACTTAAATTAAAACGTAACTGAAAAGAGTTTAGCAGCAATTATTTATTGAGGAGTGATAAACATGCCACAGCTTTTCTCCAATTAAGCTGGAGAGAATCCAGAGCACATATGAGCACATATCAACAAGAAATCAATGTAGTAAAACATGCTAAAATACAGGCAATAGACACCCAGCACAACACTGCATGGGTAATAAAAATGCCATGCATTAGTCCACACGTCTTGAAGATCCTTAAGTAACCACTTTCAAATAATTAAAAAAAAAGAGAAAAATGCTAAGTATATGAGTTTACCTAAAATTTCAAGATTACATCTATATGATCAACAAAGAAAACTCCACCACCACAAACATCTGATATGTTGTAGAATTAACTAAATGGGATAAATGCACCTCTAAAAAAAAAAAAATCAAAAGCTATAGTCAAAGATGCTGTCATATACTATAGCTGTATAATATATATAAACAGTAAGTATCCTAATAATTACTTTATTCTTACAATAAGGAAAAAAATCCAAACATATCTCCATATCAACTTAAATACCATCCTGGTAAAACTTCTAAAATAAATGAAAAGAGGGTGGTATATAAACATGCTGAGTTAATCAATGAATTAAGTTATTTAGCTATTTTGAAATTATTTACGAGATCAAAGAAAAATTAATATTCACATATACAGCACACATACTGTACCAGCATCAAAGCAGCAAGCTCAAATTTTTTTCTTTATAAAAGTGCTATTGATTTGTATTCAGCAATTTTATCTACTTTAGAAGAAAGCTCAACTTTTAAAAATTAACATTTATTTTATGTAACAATTACTTATTCAACTGTTTTATTTGTTTGTTTCCAGTTTTAAAAGATTCCTTAAGAAAATCAATACAGGGAAAAGAAGTAGTAATAGTGAAAAATCTTCATCACCTGTTCCGCTATCTTTAGGCTCCTGCTTGCACAAATGTGTAAAAATCAAGCACTGCAATTGATGGCAGTTGCCGTGGTCAGTACTAAGTAATCCCAATATGGGATTAAGTTTCAGTTCAGGACTTAAACTTTTAAATACTTGCTGTGAGGTATCAGCCCTCATTCCTGTCAATTGTTCCCAATGTTTAGAAGCAACAGCTGTACACAGATCTGTAAAGTCTGCAGAACTGCAATACAGGTATTTGCCCTTTTAGTATTTAAACTACTATTACTGGAGACAATTCACTTAGTAGTAACACACAACTTTAACAGGTTGACAATGTTTTCTACCAAATCCTTAAAATAACAGGAGGTGCCAATCCTCTTTGAGTATGTGTTAAATGAGTTCTGCTGACTCACTGAGGCAAGTGGCTTGTAGGTAAATGAAAAGTTACTTGGGTGTATCATTTTTATCTGGAACACAAAATCAATTTTTTTTCCAGCATCCTTCTACAGAAGTGTTTAGCCTTTTGCTCAACAAATGATATGCGAGGAACTTTGAAGATATAGTTGCCTTAGAAGCCTACCTGTTCTCCCCACCTTCATTCACCTCAATTTCAATGTACATTCAGATCTTTTCTTTCTCAAAATACAGCATCATTTACAATTGTGTGTCACCTACCAATTTTGACCATATGAATACAGAAAATAACGAACAATTATAGTTTAAGCAATTGGAGGAGCAGAAAGAGTAGAAAAAATAGTTAATCCATGCTAGTAGTAATAAGTACACAGGAACCCATTTTTTAAATTGTTTTACCTAGGTTTTAAATAATTTTAGAGAAATTAAACTTGTATTAAAATATCACAGTATTTGAAAGCATTAGTTGGCATCCTCAAGTCAGTCCTACTATTTCTCAGTGCATGTATTACCAAAATCATATAATCCAAAGGCCATTAAAATACCTAGAACAATTTTACATGTGCTTGCCTTCATTCATTAATCCTTCAGTTACATCTTCAACAAATAGCTGTAAAATCTTTGCAGCAAGCCCAGTAAAAGGCAAATCTTGAGTAATACATAAGTAAAAGAGTATTTCATATGTTGAAGTTACATAAGAATTCTCATCACTAATATTAAAGACAGTTAAAATAGCTGGAAAGTAGATTTTCCACAATGCTACCTACTCTTCTAAACAACAAAGATACAGGAATAGATCCTAAAACAGTACTTAATACATGTGGAGGGGAGGGAAGGGGGTGAGGAGCACAGTGTTATTAAGTTCACTTATATATCAATATTACCTCATACAGCAGACAGCCTAGAGACCAGATGTCAGACTTGAAGTTGTAACCATTTTCATGTATTCTCTCTGGAGACATATAATAAGGTGTACCAACTGCAATAAATACAGAAGTATTTTAGAATGAAAATTCCTGTTCTTATATAGTAGTAAAAATACAGTTTTCCTGGCTGAAAAAACATTTTCCATCTTCTGATTCTCATATTCCTGCATGTACAATTTCAGTTCATACTTATGACTCTTCACTTTGATAGAAATACACACGAATTAGGTATCTGTTTCATTCAGTGCAGCTTTATTTTTACTACTGATACCTAATTACCAGAATTATTCCATCATAAAATACTTCCAATTTTTTCTTTTAAAGAACTCAAAAGTAATTCTTTTTCTGAAGAGAACAAAAGGGAACATAGTACATGCACACACACATCCCCACTCCTTTCCAAACTGTTCTCACCGTGGCTGGAAATGACAACAGCTAGAAATTCCCTTCCACAGCTTGTACTTGAGTCATCTGTTCTTCCTTTTGAGAATATAGGCATTTGAAAAAGATGCTTTTGAAACTAATAAACACATATTAGTTTGAATATCTGAAACTACAATTGAGCCCGAGACCCAGGATCTTCCGCTTCCCCGAGAGGAAGGCAGGCAAACCTGCGAGCCCAGCAGAAGCCAAGGTTCCTGCAAGTGCCTCCTCGGCCATCTGCTGCGGGACTAGACTCTGCGAGGGCTTCTCAGGTCCCAAATCCGTGGCTGTCCTGGCCTAATCCTGCCTCAGAGCCACCGGCTCCGCAACATCTGCTCTTGAAAAGCAGTATTTACTAGGACTGTCCCAGAGCAAATTTACATTGGATAGGCCAGGACATCTCTCCCCTTGATTTTCATCATACCCTATCCACCTGCATCACAAGTCACTTGGAAGAAAAATTCTGAAAGATGTTTCAGCTCTGTAAAAAGAGCCATTAAAACCAAAAAAAATAATATCCACGTGAAGGGTTCATATGTGACAGATCTATAAAGAAAAGACGTTACAAAAAACAACAGTAGTGGCAATTTTGGTGCATTGTCTCTGAACTTGCTCCCTGTATCCTCCCAAGTGACTACCTAACAGCAAAAAGAATCACAGATCTATGTAGATTTTTACTTCAATTTTGTGTGGAATATTTCAAGCACTGAATTCTGATGATGAAAACCAGCTGAGTTTTGTGAATTGAATACAAATTGCTCTTATTTTGAAACTAAACATCTTGCAACACAGCCAGGTATTAAAATCAGCATTATCACTTCAAACTACAAAAACTACAGTATGAACCTCAGACTATTTTAACACAGAGATCTCCTATCACTTCTGCACTTCTGAATTAGCCTCACCTATTCAGAACTGATCTCTATATGAATAGTGGAAATGGAGATATAATGAATATATAAGTAATTCCAATCTGAACAATCAAGTTAATAGTTTTAATTAATCAGATTAATAATTCTACTCAAATCTCCAAAATTTAAGTTTCTTTCTTTGACAACATGCCCTATCTTTTAGAAAGGCTGACATCTCGAACTATGACATACTACCTTAGGAAGGAAGGGGAGGGGAGTGGGCTGGTGGGGAGGGGGGGTAGTGCTTTCCTCCTTGAAAGGCTCAGCTCAGATTGGAAAACGCAGTACCACCTTCCCCCAGGTCAGGCCACTGCTGCTGGTAACCCCTAATTTCAACTGATCTCCTTCTTGGAAAATATTGAAAACAATATTCCAAACCAATATAAACTGAAAACGTGCTTCTCTAACTGATATGCAAGGATGGGGGTCCCATATTGCATCCTACAATGGATTTCACCCCCTAAATATTTTAGAGGAGGCTTCCAACCCCAGGAAAGCGGAGGGTGCCGTGGCCCCCTCCCCAGAGGCTCCCTTAGTGCTGGCCTGAGGAATCATTGCAGCTCCAAACAGAGAACACAAAAGATCAAGAGCTTAAAAGGAGAAAGGCTGGGGAAAGGCAACTCAAAATGATGGAGTACTGTGAAAATCATTTACTCTCCTGGGATGCTTGTATTCACCCACAACAGAGGAATGGTCAGGAGGGATGGTCTTTTTCCATGAGAGAAGAAAAAAAAAAAAAGAAAAAAAAAAAAAAAAAGCATGCAGATGGGTGAACTGCAACACCAAAATAACTACCAGAATACCCAGGAACAACTCTGTTATTCTAATGTATCAACAGCAGTACTTTAATGTGTGTTTAGTGACAGCTATCTTAAAATTGCCAACTAAATAAACAATAATTGGCATGACACAGCTTTCATATTTTTATCATCCTCACTGTTATACTTTCCCCTTTTTTTTTCTTTTAATTTTTTTTACCTCAAGGACTTGCTAGCTTGGAAACCTCTGAAAATTCTCAGCTGTATTTTGTATCCATTAACTAATGCACCAGTTTAGTATATTCTGGTGCTTTGTTGACAGAATTCATCTAACAACAAAAAATAAGTTTAACAGTAATCTGATTCTTAGCTGATTACAGCAGCACTACCTTTGCTGCTCTGAGACATCACACGAGTAGCTGGCAGTGAGTAATGTGCCAGAAAGAGGCTTCACAGAATCCACGGGGGACAGCTGAAAACAGAGAGGTTTGAAGGTTCATAGTTTACCAAAAGCAAAGGTAATTTTAACCAGTAGCTCTGGGAAGCCTGCTGATACATTAGAGGTCTGATATGACTGTGAAAGATTGATGATAGTGAAAAGGAAGAACAAATGCGATCATTTTCAGGCGTTTAGCCTAGTGTAACACCTTAACTACAATACAACCTGAAGCCCTCAATGACCAACAAGTGAAAGGAGTTGAAGTTACAGTTATGTTAGTCATTGAATCACAAAAACAATCTGAAGATCTAGACATCATTACCACTTGTAAACTGTTTTTAACAGAACATGACACAGAAGATTCATTATTCTGATATTCAGGAACTAGTGAAGGCATTGCAACAATCCTTTAAAACAGTGAGTCATCTCAGTATGTACCACGGGCAGGCAACTACCAGATGTGATTATATATTATGTTTCTGTCTTAGATATATTTTTCTCTTAAGTGAAATACAGCATCACAATACTATAAAGACCTATGACTTTCTTCACTCATCTGAGGACACATGAGTGGGATAATACAAGACACAGGTGTAACACATTATGGTGCCTATGGTTTTAAGCACACAACCTATAGCTTTAGCATTCTGTTCATTGCATTTGCACATCTCTGCTAACCTGCAGGTCTGAACGGTAATCTCCTTGAAAATGGCCTGGGTCAAATAAACTCCTTTCTCAGAATACACTGCTGCTCTGGAGCTCCCTCCCTTTAAAGATGCTGCAGATCCAGAAAGCGTTGTTTCTTTAGGCAAGCTTTCTGCTGTTGGGAGAGGCAATGGACAGAACTGACATGGTGGTTATTAAGGGACAAGAAGCTGGATCTGAAGGATCAGAGGCAAAAAAATTATGAAGAAGGGAGTTATGATACAAACATTCCACCTTATTAGCTGCATAAACACGTAACTCACACTACAGCTAAGTTAGAGGAATGTATGTTCACTTAAAAACCAACAATGCATTGAGAAGTTGGATGAAATACAGTAACTAGCTCTAAATACTATCAAGCATTTTTAAGCTGGGAGAAAAATCTGCCTGGAAAACATTAATACTTCTAACACAAAACAGTCTAATGGCTGATTCAGAAGGTGTTTAATAGACTAGTTTTAAAAAAGGCCATATAATTATTACTGACATTCCATGCATTGGAATTTGTAACTATCCAAGTTCAGGAACTAAAAATCACCTTAGTAACTCTTCTGACTTTTAAAGAACTCCAAAACAAGACTTAAGGTTAAAAAAACCACAAAGGCCCCATTTATTTAAGTAATCAAAAGATACAGTTTATGAATGACAATGTCCATACGATCACAGGAATAAGCTGCAGTTATGGAACAATGAGGGTAACCAACCACTGACACAACAAATTCTCCATAACTATAATTTTTTATTATTATTATTTTTCAACTCATTCATTTCAATATAGGTGCTGGATATTTGTAAGTCATAGACTTGTCTTCAGCCACAGAGATGAGATATCTCTACATTTACTGCACTTACCCAAAGTATTTCTGCAACCTAGCCTACATTATGCAAATAGTCTAACTGCAGAAATGAATCTCAAAATATCCTGGGTTTATATATAATGTAGCATTGTAACAGCACACCAATTTATCTTCATCTTTCAAATTACTGTAAGAGATCTCAGGTGTTTGTCCATAAAGTAAGAGCTGTTTTAATACAGTTTCTTTGATGACTGCAATGGATCAGCTGCAGATTTCCGTGCTAGCCTTTCCCGTACACTCAGGGTGCAGGTTCTGAAAGCGGTTTGGTTTGCAGTGTGAATGTGGACCTTATTCCAGTCACAACAAAACAGTGCTGTACACCACCACCTCAGCACTGGCTCTGACACCCTCCGCTGGGTTGGAGATCCGTATGTAAGAGGAAAGAGGAGGATTCACACACATTTTTACAAGGTATTTTATGCCCCACAACCTGCATGAGTTTACAATCAAATCCCACAAAACAGCTCTATGTGAGGGACCGGAGTAGTGTGGAAACGACAGAAGTTGTCAAATCACAGAAGAAACACCAGAATTCAGTACAGAGAATCCTTTGTTTTCAAGCATTTTAAAATTGTAGATCTGCTCCTTTGCCCTGCAAGAAGGTATTCACATCATGGCAGCAGGGTCCACCTGGACAGTATACTGTGCAGCTCGCCAGTACAACCACACTGGAGAACTGAAGAGATTTTTTTTTTTTTTTAATGGAAATACTAAAATATGGACTATCCCTAAATCTACTTAATGGCTAACAAAGATAAGAACTGTACATTTCCATGAGCTGGCCTCAGAACTGCCATTTCATCAAAAATCATAAGGCCTGGCATTCAGCAATCAAAAAAAAAGCAAAGCAAAAAAAAACCAGCAACAACAAAAAAAAACAGTCACAGGGAAAGGAATAAGCAGCCTTTCTTGGATCATCTTCCTCTTTCTAATATAAAAGTCTTCTGAAAACAAAAAATTTTGTCAAGTTTGCATCAAATCAACAACACTTAATGGCTCCACTTCCTTTGCATTTTTGGAAGAAAGATTTTCTGTTTTCAAAGGGGTATATACATGCCACAACAGAAATTTCTATTGTTTTGATAAGGCTGTTATAGAAACAGTCAGGAACATTAACAAACCCTGTCCAGTGCAGTATTTTCATTTGTTTCAAATGGACAATCAGCAAGTATTCTAATTAAATCAGTATTATTCATAATTAGTAGTTAGAAGCTGTAGCTAATGAAAATTTTAGTACATTTCTTTATCTCTGAAAGCCTGAATCTAGTTTCCTACTGAAATTTTTATAAAGCCTGCAAACAAGTATAAATTGCTACACACAGTATGTTTTTAATTCACTGCGTTTTGTGCACCAAAGGTTTATGGAATCATAAAAAGCTACAACTTTGAATGAAATTTCAGGAAAGCCAGCATCAGAAACTGCATGAGAAATTAATTTTAAAAAATGTCCTCTGCTAGTGACATGATAAATCAGAGTGCCACTGTCACCTAAGTTAATAGCTGAACAAAAACTTTTTCCTAGGCTGAATTCTGACATTAGATCATAATTAAGACGGAAATGAGAGAAGATGAGATGGGGGAAAAAAAGAAAATAAAATTAACAGCTCCTCTACTGAGACACAGCACTCAACACTAGAAACAAAGCTTCCATCTCCTTACTCCCTGCCCTCTGGATGACTTTTTATGTGCAAGATGAACTTTAAAGGGCTTGGAGGTTTTACGCAGTTTTTAACTCTAGCTCAGTCTTTAGCCCCATTGCAACCACTCCCCTGCAACAAGCCAAAGTAACCAGGGTTGAAGCAGTTTGTTGCTCTTGTAACTTCCTGACTTCTGACACAGAACACCAGTCCAGTTCTGCCGCCCTCACAACTGACTTTTGCTGCCTTGGTGCACTCCTGCCCACAGACTAGGATCTACAGCTTCCTGCAAACACAGTCCAGGAGCAGCTCCCTCTCCACGCTGCTCCGTTACATCCTCCTGCCGTTCGCAAGCAGCAGCAGGACCTAGCTGCGACAAACATTGTCCCCAGTGCTGCCAGATACAGCCACTGGGCTACGATGGCACTTTATATAATACACTGTGCCATGAACTAGTGTCACATCTTTAGGGCTATTATCTGAACTCCAGCGTGGAACCCAAGGACGTTTCCAGTCTTGACTCACAGCTTCTCTTCTGTCTCTTTCTCTCTCTTTTTTTATTAATGCCAAGATTGCATGTCTGTGTCCGAATTTCACCTCACCCCTTTTAAGATCTTACCAGTTACTCGTGGTTTTGACTATACCAGTATCAGTATGCACCAAACGTGATAAAAAATAGGAACGCACAAAAGAGTGACTAAAGGCTTTCTGAAAGACAAGGAAGTAAGGATTGTATCAAAATTTTCCTTTCTAGAATAGATGGGGGTTTACTGTTAAATATCACGCACACCTCACACTTGGTACAAAATGCTGAACATGAACCCTCTCTCTTTTTTCCACACTGTACTGATAACCAGGACTACCTGAGTAAAATGAAATTAGAAGGTGAGGATAAATATGGCGTATCTTAATCCATGAATTCTGATTTGTCATGGTCTAATTAGAAACATCAGCACCTGAGCAAACACATTTCTTCCTGTCCTCCCGTGGCCCTAAGACAGGGATTTAGTATTACTTCACCATTCTTGGTCTTCTTAGCCATTATCTTCCTTATCATGCACTCATCAGGCATATAAAAGTATCCAAATGCCTAATTACAGAATTGTCACTGTAATTTGTTAAAAATTCTCACTGAGCATCACATGAATTGATTTTACCTATCTGTATCCCAGTATCAGCAAGGTGTCCTGCCTGCCTCGATAGCCCGCACAAGGAACAGGAGACAGTTTTGGATGGTCCTGCTTTTGAGGGCTCTGAATGTTCATTTCACACCCTCTGCAGTCCATGAACGGTCCTGAATTCAGCAACCACTAAACACAGCCACTTCAGCAGGGGAAAATACTCTTTTTCTTAACTAAGACACCTATGCAACCATACTATAAACACTAATTCTTAGATTTCTCATTAAGCAGATGCTACTCTATTTACAAGCCTCTTCTCTTTTAAAGAGATCCTCTTATATTCTGTCATTTGTCCATTCCCTATATTTAAAATTAAAGTATCTGTCAAATTTTTACTTTTTCTTCTTTAAAGGCTTCTTAGTCATCTAGTCTCTACATGCTACTCAAACAATGCACATTATATGAAAATTTTGTTTGGAAAAAGACAATACAACGTTAATTTTTATGTGCTACCAAAAAGCAAATTGAGCATTTCAGAAAGGTTTTTTTCTATTCTTATAAAAGTTTTCTAGGATTTGGTTTTGGTTTGCTTCAGGCTGTTTTGTTTTTGAAGTCTCTGGCGTTCATAAAGCCTAATTCTGATGTCTCCTTGACTTACTTGGCTTATATTGAGAAACTCTACCTTAAAACATGAAAGCTCCTCTGTTAGCCGTTTCAAGGTACACAACCAACATCATCAATGCTACCTGTACAAGCACACAGAACTACGAGATTCTTTCCGACACTGATTACAGTACAAATGATTTTTTTAAAAGTGCATCCATATTATTGACCTTATTTTTTCCTAGCATTTCTAGAAAACGCTACTGTCACTAAGACTTGTTTTGAGCCAGAAGCATACACTAAATGATTTAAACAAAGGAGGCAGGGATGGACACCAACAAACTGCACTGCCGAACGTGACACCACAGTGTTACAGCTTTTTTGTATTTGTCCATGGTGCTGACCACCTTTATTATTATCAGTATTAAGAAAAGCTTTAGTTGGACCTAACCCTTTTCTTCTTCCTCATGAGTTAGCACAGCATTTTTACCATGTAAAACAGTCCACCACATCAACACCTGTACCTGAGAAAAAGCTTACCTAAAGAATGTGCAGCTGTGGTTTTGGAGCTGAAAAATCGACCAAGTCCAAGGTCTCCAAGCTTTACTACGCCTGTAGCTGTAATGAACACGTTAGCTGGCTTTATATCTAAAAAATAATAATTGAAAAATTTAGAAGTCACAATGAGGTTGCAAGAAAAGCTACTGCTCTACTAATAACAGACCAAAATAAGTTTTTATTTACAGCTAACTAACAAAATCTGACTGTGCTGTTCAGAAAGAGCAAGTCTGGGATCTGGAATTTCAAATTAATTATCTGAATAGTACAAAAATCACTCCAGCAAAAAATTAAAAGCCATGAGAAGTAGTTAAAAAAAAAAAAAAAGCAAGCAAGCAAGCAAACAGCAACACAAAAACCAAAAAACCCCACACCCAAAGAAGCATATACATTGAGTTCATTCCAACTCTATATAATAAAGACTTCCATTAGAACTAGAAAACCTCTCATTACGTCTTAAATAATGGACCAAACATGTTTTCCAGAAGTGTAAAACGTATTTTTTATCACTTGTGCTGATCAGATTACCCACAGTGGCATGATGTTATTTGAAATTTGTAATTGATTCTCTTTAATAGCAGGCATTAAAAAAAAAGCAGCAAGTTTACTCAGGAGAATGGTTATTTGAACTCATCAATAGAATTGGGCTAATCAAGTAGAAACAAAGAAAAATAACGATGTATACCCCAGACAGTTATTTTTCACAAGTAATATTCAGTTTAAGTTTTAATCCAATCCTTTAGAGACAGAAGCAAAGATTTTTATTTTATGATTTTTAATAAGGTTCCTATCCTGTTGGTTTTCTAAATCAACTGACCTGATACTTGCCTGCAAGTGGGCATAGCTCTTACTCAGCTCAAGAGCAATGCGCTGTGGCTCTCAACTATCACTTAACTTTGATGAGGGAATTACAGTTTGCATAAAATATGGATACAGTAAAAAGGAATGGTTAATAAACCATTCAACCAACATTTTCGGGTTTCCAGTAAAAAGTTACAAAACCTTATCTGATTTAGAGAGGCAGACAAACAATTATGCTGCTATCTGACCTAGTTTTCTGGAGTTTGGATCACCCTCTGTGTAACATCCAACACAGCTATCAGCTCAACTTAAAAATAGCTTTAGTTGTCATTGGTTTTGGTGTGTGACCATGGAATTGTTATATTTGCCATGGGTTTGCCAGAAGCTTTGAAGGTAGCATTTCAGTTTAAGGAATTTAAACTCATTTTGGTTTTGAGCTTAAATATACTGAAATAAACTCGTTTAGCAATAAAAGCATTAAAGGAAGAAGAAGAAAAAGAAAAAAAATGAAAGAATCTGTAATTTTATGTCCTTCTCTCTATAATTTGCACTTGCAAGTATCTACATATACATGAAGGTGGGGGGGGGGGAGGGGAGGGGAAGGAGACTCGCAAGGGAAAGCCATTTGCAGGGGCAGAGGCATCTAAGTTGATCTGTTGAAGGGCGCAACATCTCCAGCTGCAAATGACAAAAGCTCAGCAGAGATCGAGGGACTTCTGCTTTCAGGCAGCTATTTGCACCAAAGCAGAAGGTAACCACCAACTTAAGACATGTAATTTCACCTGAACCCAAAGAGACAGCCCAAACACAACTTGCAACCCATAGCCAGAGGGATTTCCAAGGCAAAAAAAAATTTACATCTGAGAAGCAGCTATACTACTATCTGTTTTCTTTGACTCAGTTACAAGGTAAAACTAAAGACAACATACGGAGGAGACTGCAATATTGCAGCTTAAAATTGGTAAAAGAGATTCAGTACCTGACAGAGATAGCTGGGAACTGCAAGGGCTGTTGGGACACAGTACTTGACACAGAGATTGGAAATAGGGGAGAGGAGCAGAGGAGAGAAAAATGCTCATGGCTGCACATAATCCAGTAGATAAGGGAGTGGGAGAAGGGCCTATACATCACCAGAAGGCATAGCAGGAGGCAAATAGTTTTGTAAGAAAAAAAGGTGCAAGAGGTGAAAAGAATGGATGGATAGCTGTGCAAGAATGCAGGTAACAATACTTGGGAGAGACAATAGGCAAACAACAGGACAGAAAGTAAGAGCCAGCAAAATGAATTGAGCAAGCAAAGAGGTTGCAGTGGCAGGTTCTCCACCACTTACAGGACTATCACTTACTTTTGAAAACTTGGTATCACAAGTCACTGCCGCAAACAAATGCCTACCACAACAAATGTACAACCACGAACTTGTCTCACACTCTTCCGTTACTTATAAAACGTTAGAAGCATACATTGTGTCAGCTGTCAAAATTGATTCCATGATGATGTTAATCTGGTGTCATTTGCATTGAACCAGCTTAATTCTCACATAGTAAAAGGTTTAGTAAAGACAAATAATCTTTGGTCCTGCATTACCTCTATGCATAACACGACGAGAATGCATATGTTCCAAGGCACTGCAAAGCTGAACAAAGTACTTCCAAACTGTTCTTTCAGGAATCAACCTCTTCTGTTTCTTAAAATGCTTAAAGAAGAAAGAATGGACATTGAATATTAAAATTTAAAACTTGCTTAAAATGACTGAAAAGAGAAAACAGAAAATCGTTTATTTAAAAACCAGATACAAGAGGCTCACAACCTAATAAGAAAGGCATAACAAAACTTGTTGACGCACAAAGTTTTCCCCTTAAACATTAATACATGTATCATCAATGTATGTGTTTAAATAGTCAACACACAGAGCCACAAATGACATTAATGAAATAAAACTGCTAGCCCAAAATAAGGGATTTATATGGTATTTAGCAATCCTCAGTGCAGGATTAATGTGGTCAGAATAGCATAGCATAGAGTAAGCAGCAACAGAACAAATAAAGGTCAGATATAAGATTGTGGTACAAGGAAGTATTTATTTCGGGAAGTTCTGTGGCACACATCGATTTCCATGCCCTCATTTTCTAAATAGAAGGAGAAAGAAAAACAGTAGTGACACACAATCACAAAGATCATGTAAGAAGAATCAATCAGATTAGTCTTAGAAACTTCTGCAATACATAAAAGGGGACCGAAGGAACTGTGATTTCTGAACATTTCATAGTGATCTAATTCCTGTACAAACATTTTCCATCCTGTATGAAGAACCATTACCGATCACTGGTAACAGTTCAATGGCCTGTTAAAGCTTGCATGAAACATAATTATGCTCTGCTACACACATCTCCTTCGTATATTATAGTCAGGGACTGAAATAACACAGTCCTCCAAGAATACATACTGAAAACCTGGAATTCAGCCAATGCTAAAATGTGCAAGTTTGATCATTATAAATTTTGCAGCAAAAGGTAAGACTGAAAAATTGTTGCTCATTTAGTCTCTCTTTTTAAAGAATTCATATTTTGACAGATTTTCAAGTTAAACACATGAAGAAAGCACATTAACAACATCAACACCAGCAAAATTTTAGAGGGAAAGCACAGTACTCATTTTTTTAATAGCATGAGTGCACACGCACATTTCACAAACATGCACACCCTAAGAAAGTTCATATAACAAACATTTAATACTCCAGAAAAATAAAAATATGTTCATATACTGTGTTAAAATGTGCCACTGAAGTTGACAGCTGCATCTACACGTTACAGACACACGCAGGAGTACGAGAAAGATGGTTTTAAACTAGCTATAGCAAAATGCATCAGTCATACAAAGGATCATAACATTCCACCAAAATGTTTTTCGTTATAGGGATTATTTCAAAATGCATTTTCATTTAAATGAGGCAAAGCATATAAATTACTTCTTTAAATATAATTTTTTCTCAGTCTTGGACCGAATCCAAACAAACCCTGTGTATCTGTTCTCCCCATAGCTGGATTTGCATATCAGAGGATTGTTTGATGTCAACAGGAAGATGGAGACCAGGTTCCTTTTCGTTTTAAAACAAATACACAATACATGTAAGTATGTGCACATAAAAGCATAGTTCCTCGATTTAAAATGCATTCTGAAATCACCATAATTATAAGTAGGTACTTTATTTAAACACTCTGAATTATTATTTCTTTAACTCAAATCTAAGCACAAGCAGTGATGAAACGTCATTCACATGTCTGAAATGAGAAGATTTTCAATTACAGATTTCCATTCCAATATGCTTACAGTATATCAGCATACTTTCAAAGTATGTATCTACAAATATTCTTTTAGTATTTTATTCATTTGCCATCTATAACACTGTTATCTGACTGTACACTACAAAATCGGCTTCAATTCTTACAGTGCAAACATGCAATATAACAGTTTTTAAGACAGTCTCATTCTGTTGAAGGCATTAATTATTTTGCATTATAATAACAAATTCTCTTCCTGAAAGCATCCATGATATTATTAACCCTGTAGAATTTACCGATCTAAAGAAGATTCAAAAGAGAGCTGCCAGATTTACTAACAATGTTTAAACAAAACAAAGAAATACACACCATTTTCATTTGTATAGGTTTAAAAATAATCCAATTATCTTTAAAATAAACTCATGGAATGTTATTTTGTGTAGTAATTAATTACGCTATCTTCTTTCCTCAAAAGACATACTCTCAATGTTTTCTTGGGCTGTTGTCCACCAATAGGCAAAACGTGATGAAAAGCTTCCACTGCCAAAAAAGATCAATTTTGCAAAACTAGTCATTGTAACAAGTTGTACGTTTCCAGGAAACAGTCTAGCAGGCAGTGTTAGTTCTGAGAAAAGTCAACAAAGAAAAGGAATTCCACTCCTGTTTAGAACCTTACCTTCTAACAAGAAATATAAGTCGATGGAAAACATGGTCACAACTATTTTATCCCAAAAAGCATAATTAAATTCATACAGCACATATTAACTGTATTCAAAGCCGGACCCATTTTAAAATAGTCCACAATGCAAAATGCCATTTTAATAGTTGCAGGCTTTGCCCCCTCCCTACAGGGAAACCAAAACGCCAAAGACAGGATGCCAAGACAGTAATTTTTGACCACTAATGTAGCGGATAGTAGTAACACCACAAACAGTTAATACTGAAACTACTTCACACTGCCTGGCACTGTAATGTCTCAAGCATCCTAAGGTCCACATGATCAAGTTAACTTAATACAGTTATCCCCCATCGTATACAAGATGCTATTACTTGCCCAAATTTGACCTCAAAGGAATACAGCCCAACATACAGCTTTCTAAAGTACTCTCATCTTCAACATCTCACTATTCTGCTTCTTCTACCTGTCTGAGGCTCAAAGGACAGTTCTGACGTCCCTTAGACCACTGACTTTGTAGGGTGTGACATTAAAAAAACATAATCCTGTTTGAGGTGAAAGATCAGTCTCAACACAGCTGAAACTGGACAGAAAGGGAACTGCTTGTACATGTGCATTAAAATTTGGCCAGTGTTGCAAACTGGTGTTTTGTCAGGTAAACAGAGAATATCAGGTATGCTCAGGCAGCAGACTGTCTCCCAGCAAGAATTATTTGTTTCAAAAGCCATATCCCACAAAATTTCCATCTGTCTTTAAGAATGAAATCACAAAAAACTACTTTAAAAGAGTTTTCACAATGTCAGTACAGATAAAACTGCAATTCAGTCGTTTAAGGCAACTGGAAATTTTTGTGGTCATACATTTGCTATTCAAATGCCTTACAGAGCTTTAAGGTTCGTCTTTTTGTCCCTTTTTACAGAATGACTGAGAAGTTTCATTATGGGAAAACAGAACTTTCATGGTTCTCTCTAATAAATTGCTAAAAGAAAAATTAAATATCCTTCAAGTTTCCCATCCTAGTAAAGTTAAATGTAGCTGCCCTGCACCTAAACAGCATACATCATTCAGTTTCTTGGAGACATTAAAAATAAAATAAAATAAGATAGACAGGAAAAAAGTTTAAAGTCAATATAAAAGCATGGAATTATATTATACTGATTTTCTAAAGATGATGCTTTAAAGGTCAAATTCCAAAAGCAATTAGCAAATAACCTTATCTAGGCTTAACAAGCACAGTTCAGAGAATACTCTTAAAGGAAATACACAGGACTTTGGCGTTTATAAGAAAACTAAGAATTTCCTGCCAGTAAGTAAAGAGCAGACAGCATAGATGATTTCAATACAACTGGAGATTTCAGATATGACTGCCTACATCTCAGTAACCATGCTTGGAAAAAAATTAGCATTCAGTTCCGACGTTAGTGTCTCAGAGAATTTTAAGATGTGATTTACCTTGGTTTAGAATTCATTGCATAGGAAAAAAATAGGAATAAATGGAAGATTGTTAAAAAAAAAAACAAACCCTAGTGTTTAAAAAGCAAAGTGAACTATAGAAAGCAAGATGTTTATGAACATCTCTTGCCGAAAGATGATGAATTGATCATCTAAACGATTTTGCAGAGTCATTATTAAAAATAAACAGTCTGTGAAACTGTCAAACAAGCCCACAAGACCATATACCTGAATTTTTCACTGTCCATGTTCTAGGCTAGAGCTGCCTTCTAAAAGGACGAAATGGGGGAAAAGTAAAACAGAAATGATCATTTCTTTGCTTTAAATAGATTCCTTTTCCTTTCTTTCATGTTTTGATGACGGTCTTGATCACATCTGTCTCCATTACTTCACTTCTTGCTTACAAAAATATAAAGAGGTTTTGTTAGGGTTTTTTTCAAATTTGATTGCATAAACTTATCAGAACACAGTGATTCGACAACCAGATCCATGTGGGAAGAAACCTGAACTTCATCAAGAGGAAAGTGGTGCGGAAAGAATTATTGCAAGGAACTTCTGAGTAACATGTAACAAAGATCTTGGCCACTTCTGCCTGTGTTTCTTTGAGAGTCTTTTTTATTCTGGACTAGCAGAAAGAACAGTGAGAGGAAAGATGAGGTCAGGCAGCTGTAATAAGAAGTTATGGAAGTACAAGCAAGAATTCTTGCTCTGTGAATACAACAGAAACAAACCAGAACCGGCAAGGGTGTGCGGGGTCATCAAGATAGACAGTGAAGATGGACCTCAACACCTCTACATTTTGGAGTAAAGATCAGAGACTCATGTATATAGAAGTAAAGTTTTTACATAAGTCTTATTTTCTATTTAAAAGGCTATATAATTCCAGTATGAAAGCAGTGTCCCAGGAGTTCTGCCTGGCTCTGAGTTCCCGTGCATTCAGCTGCCCAGCTCTTTAGACTGTGCTAAGTTCTCTGCCATTTTCCTTGCTTTCTTTGCAGAACAAAAATAGAACTTTTCACCACATCTTGACCCATTCACCCACCACCAACCACAAGGTGATCAAATTTGCCTACATTTCAAAAGTGGCAGCATTCCCATAGTTGTGAAAACAGAACACATACAAAACATCGCAATCTACCAACTGAACACAGTGAAAGTAGCAAGTACTTGGCCAATAACGTGACTAATAACAGTTAAAAAAAATAAAACATTTACCTGGTTCTTTTTCCAACTTTGCTTTACAGTTTTTTTACATCTCCAGTTACTGAAGATGCCATGTATTTATTCTTTCCCTTCCAGAATCCACAAAAAAAATATGCATTTAAAAAAAAAATAATTCAATCTTCCTCTACTGGTGATCTTAGTATACAGCAAGTAACTTCATTTAATCAATAGCAGCAAAAGACTAAGATACAGTACAAAAATTAATAGACAAAATAATCGTAGTAATAATAGAAGTACCTACACTAGCATCAGAAGGCCAAATTAATAGAATTAAACTACGGTCTTAAAAAAAAAAAAATCCACCACCACAGAGATAGAAACATCTTCTCAAACGCAATCTTCTTTCACACACAATCTAAAGACATCTACTTAGAAGAAATAGAAAGCCTTGTAAGAAAAACACAAGTCAAAATCCTCCTATTTTCTATTTTCAGTATCTATTCTTTCATGCTAATAATCTGTTAATCAGACCTTTAGAGTCCTGATTAAACTCAGATCCCTTAGAAATCTCTGAACGAAGTCACTTTATATGCGTATTTTTATCCAACTGCCTTTGCAAGGATTCATTTCATTTTTCCTTATTGAGTAGTCCACCTACAGTCACTCTGTTCCATCTAACATTTTTGCTCAAGCAAAAACACAAGAACACACAGTGCTCAGACAGAAAAGATCACCTACTGAAATCAAATATACTTGCAGAGCCACTAAAATAAAATTACCAATACGGATCATTTTCATTGTCTCTGCTGTTTACCGCCGAGTGGCTCTTCTTAAAATACACAGCCACATGTTTAAATTCAACAGTATTTGTTTACATGCATCTCTCTCCAATAAATCCCCTTGGGAAAACTGGTACAGCATGAAGAGGTGAAACTCATGCTTGAATCATTAACTCTACTTCCTAATAAAAAGCAATAGCATGACAGAAAATACAGAGGCTACCATCTTAATTTTTTCTTTTTTTTTTTCTTTTTGCTACAAATAAGGCAGACATTCAAAATCTCTCTTCATTCTCAGCAAGTTACTCATATAGCACAAACACTGACACTACAAATTTTTCAAGAACAACTGTGTGAATAACTAAAAATAATCTCCAAGTATTGTTTGCAGGGCATTTCAAACAAGAAAAGCACCCAGAACTACTGTTTAATAAAATCTTTCACTTCTTGCTCTTTAAAGATTCATGGAGCCCGACAATTTTAGCGCCAGTGGGCAAAGGTGGAGAATAAGTACTCCAAGCATTTCTGCCCCAGTTAGACCTATCTGAACAGCCTATGTAATAGTTAAATGAAGTTCACCATCAAGGTAACTTTTCAAAGCTGACTGACACTGTTCCCCTCCCAGCTACAGCCACACAAGTAAGCTCACACAACAGCTTCAGGTGGGATGTCTGCGAAGGGGGCTATCCACAAGACAAAACAGTGTTGATAGTTAATTATTTTAGCAGAAAATCTGCCTGCTTATTCTTATTGCTCCAATGGCAGACACAGATGATGGCAGATTCTCAGAAAACCTAACAAGCCTGCCTGGCAATTACCAAGCCCAATTACCCTACTGGTTATAAACTGCAGGACCAGTCAGCTTTCCTTCTGCTGGCACACATGTAACCCACACCCAGCAGACTGCTGCCGCTGCTCTCATTCTGCTTACCTGTGCTTGGCAGCAACGGTGACAGTCAAGCACCTGTCAGACACCCCAGGAACACACGTACGGGGAGCAAAAGCTTCCCAGAACTGCCTCTCCTACCGCAGCAGGGCTTAAAATGCCTTTGCTTTTTGTTTTAGGACTTCGCAGCCCCATCCACAGAGTGGCCCTTTCCCCACCCAGCCCTCTTTTTACCTGCTACATCGTTAACAATATATACAAAGCTGAATAAGGATGCACTATTTTTTTAATTACAGGGTGTAAAAAGATAAGTTTAAGAAAAAGATTTTTAGTAGCTTTAAAAAAAGTTAGTGACAAAAACTAGCCTGACTGGTTCAAAGCCTGAGATTTCTCCTTTAGGAAAAGGCACACAGAAATCACTTAGCTTTGATCTGTAATTAGTACACACTGTGTTACAGTATCTTATTCTATTACCTGTTCCTTCAGCTACACTATCTTTTTTAAGTCTTTTCAAAAAAGTGAGTACACAAAAAAGCCAAGAATAAAGGTGATACAGAATGTGAAAAAAAAAATAAGGAAAAAAATTTTAAGCTTTTAACTTTTATCGATTATGTAGCTTCAGCAAGGTGCCAAACTGTTCTATATTATAAAACATAACAATATGTTAAACCAAAGAGTACGAGTCAGGAGGTTTGGCATGGGGGGGTGAGGGGGGTGTTTTTTAAATTGAATCTAGCAGTCACGGAAGAAAAAAAAAAAAGGAAAAAAAAAAAAGGAAAACGCACAAGAGACACAGATACTGCTGAAAACCAAAAGAACCAGAATCCATGTTTTAAAATTTGCATTTATAGATCAAGATAAATCAGTATCAAAAAACGAAAATATAGAAACATGCACAAAAAGACTACTTTAAAAATACTTTTTTAATAATCATGACGTCAAATATTTGGACACAAGTATAAGAAAAATCTCAGAATTAAAGCCCCCCTTGAGAGTGTGAGTGCACAGTTTTCAGTTCCATTTTCTTTATGTCAAAAGACCCTTTCCTCATTCCAGACATTCAGCTAATGAGCCACTTGAAAATGTCTCTAGGCTTTATTTATTTGCACTGTTCAAAATCCATTATTAAATATAAGTTTCAAGGAGGGGTACAACTTCCTGGTATGCATCATTGGAATATCAAATTAATAAAATAAACTTTGTGACGTTTACCTTTACAAATGGTCTTAGAAGTGATAAGGTAGTAATATCCCCATTTTAAAGATTATAATGGGAGCACAGAATTAAGATCTAAACTGTTAATTAATTCTGGCACCAATTTAAGCGCCTCCTTTCAGCATACTTAGCTTTATGAAACAGTCCATCTTCAAAGCAGTTTTCCACTCAGAACAGATGAAGCTCTGAACGCTCCATACTTCTGCAAATCAAACTCTGAGTTTTACCTTAATTATCAGAAACACAGAATAAGCGATTACAACTCCCACCAAAAAATAGTGAAGTAGTTTATACAGTATCCCTTAGGAACAGTACCAGAGACAGTAAGAAAGGGTAGTCTTTGCAAGAGCATTCATTTGTATTAACCATTAAACCTTTGTCTTTCTTGAATTCCCTGCTTTGAAAACCACCGCTGCAGCAAAGGCAGCAGCAAAGATGCAACAAATGGTGGTGCATGTACTACACCATCATGATTTCTACCCAGACTAGCTGCACCCTTAACATTAAATAGAAGTGGTTTTTTGAAGACATAAACTTGTAATTTTCCAGAGTGTAAGATAATCTGTTGTAGGATTTTCTAGCCTTTGAATGCTTGATTTTTCAGATTCAGTGTTGCTTCCTTAGGTTATAAGCAATTCCCTAGATTCAAAAAAGCATAAAAATAACCAAGAAATGCAGGTGCTCTATTATACTGCTATGCACAACCTACCGGCGTTGGCACTTTTGCAGTCACAGCTAGTATTACATCTGACCAAGTAACTCGCACAGAAGAGTACCATCCTTCAGCGGGTAATGGGTAGGCACCACCAGCGGACTTCATCTGTATTTGCCAACGACAGCAGAACAGCAACACTCATGAACCTTGAGTCCCACTCTATGGGGCAGTACGCTACAGGACAGCTTCTTCTTTGTGTTCCCCTGTATTCGATCTGTAATACCTATGCAACCTGCCTCTTCTCTGGCCCCATCCCAGACCTGTCCCTTCATCCCATTTTCTCCATTTAAACAATCGCATCGTGGTCCCGGCCAGTCCAAGTTATCCCACGCAGGCCCTCTCCCTACCAGCAGTCAGCTTCTGTCTCTACGATCTTTGCCCAGTCTGTCCTACCTCTGGCAACACACTAGCTCTTCTCAATATCACTGTGCTCGTGTCCGGTATTGGGATTCCCATTCTAGTTTCCCAACCCATCGCTCTTATATTCATTCTCTTACGCTCCTCAGTCTCTACTGCCCTGTGTCCTAACTTCCCAGTCTACCTTCTCTCAAAAACTGCTAACCAGCTAGTTCCAGTCCACTTGTCTTCCCTATTCCCAGTCAGATCCTCTCTCTCCCCACTTAAGGATCACTTAGCTGCTTCTGGCAGCCCACTCTTCTGTCTGCCTAGTCTTTTGTCTTCTTCACATTCACCTCACATTACTCCCTTCCCCATGCTGTTAGAAAGAATAAATACCCACTGAGAGACAGGAAAGCTTCAGCCCTCCAAAGCATCTGGAAAAAGCTATTTCTGGCAAAGCCACTTCAAGTCACCCATACTATAGGCTGAAACATAGTCACTCAGGTAGTATGCAAAGCTGTCAGCTCTAAGAGATGCTAAAGATTCACACAGCTCCACATGTACAGAAATTCTCCACTTTGGCTGCTGTGACCCAGCAATTTCTATTAAGCACATATGAACTTTTGTGTAAGAATTTCAGTTTAGGTGAGTTTTCACAGCCATTACTGTAACAAAAACCCCCTTCCCAAGTTTTAAGTCTCTGTTTCAAGGCACAGATGCCTACAATATTTCAGGTACAGTGGTTGCTAGATTTTAAAACAAATAAATAGATTTAAAAACAAACTAACAAATGTACATCTCAGCAGAGCAATGTATTTTTTCCTTAGCCATCTACTAAATCATGTAACATTTTTGGAAACATACACCCTCAAGCGGGCAGCTGGCATGCAACATTTTAGTACAAAATTGTTATGTTTTGACAAACTGAAAACACTTTCTCACACAGCGAAATCTTTGGCAACCCTAACAGCAAACAGACAGAATTACTGTCCTGTTACATGTGTGTGCGCACAGCAGAATACAGCTTCTGCAACACTGCCATTCAAAGTACATCGGAGACATTGTCCCACCAGCCTTCCAAACATGAGTACCAACTACGTCCTACAACTGCTAAAACTGCAAATCATTGTTTTGGATTATTAAGAGATAGCCACACAGTATAGTCAGTTAATAGTTGAGGGTTTCCCAAAAAACTAGGGTCATGCCCTGGGAAGGGTTAAACACCTGACCTACTAGACTGACACCGCACCTCTTCCTTACATGGGTGCTTCCCTAAATTCATACTCCCAACAAATCTTTCAATTATCACAGCAAAAGAAAAAAATCACTCTTGCAAATAAACAGAAGTTAAACTATAGCTAACGCGTGCTGTCAATATTAATCAAATAATGCCACTTTCTGCAAAACCATCTCTATTTCTAGCACATTCCCAGGACAGCAATCCACCAGAAAATAGTTTGAAAAAACAAGTGACAAGTTTCCATTCTTAGCAATGTAACTAGCTTCACTGCAGTGAGGACAGTTAACCACGGGCTACTAGCCGTCCAGCAATCCAGGCTGCTAGTTTCCAGACAGAAAAAGGTAAATGGCTTCCGTAGCAGTACGTGCCCCCTCAGCGCTGCCACGCTGCAACAACAGTGGGGCAAGATGCACCAAGGCCATAAAAGCAGCTCATGCAGAAGTTTGACCTGCGCTTGATCACCACCCCAGTTCAGACTGATGACAGCCACCATTGAACACTTAAGATAAGGCTCACTGTAATAACTACCCTGTGCCCCTCTGTCCCTTCTAGGTCTGCTGCTATTACAGCAAGTCTATAGGCTGTCATCTCACGCTGCAGCCTCCTCACACTGTAACACACCCGGGCTGCAGTCACACAGGTTCTGCAATGCAGGCGTGCTTCACAGAGGCAGGAGCAGCATTCTGGGCTGGCAAAGCTGCCAATGACTGAAGCTAAAAATGCTTCCACTTTTAAAGCCCTTGGAAAAGGAGCAAGTTGTCCCATAATGCAGCACAGGCGAGGCAGTGAACCCTGGAGCACTGCAAAGAAGTTCCAAAAAACACTCACTGCTATTTTGGCATGGGGAGAAGACAGAGGGTCTGCAGCCCAGACCATGCGGAGAGAAGAAATTGCCTGATGCAATTTCACACAGTGAAGACTAGAATATCCACCACTGGTGAAACATCAGAATGATAATCAATGATATTTCAAACAAGTCTAAACAGAGCTCCAGCAATGAGCAATTTAGATATGCATCAGTTCCTTGGAAAGTGATATCCCTGTATTTTAAGTGTCCTATAAAACCCCAGTATGTTTAAGGACAAAGAATTCATTGTTCCTAACTGCAGAAACCTAAGATACCAACATGAACTTCATACTGATGCGAAGTTTTAAAATATTTGTCTTACTTTACCTAGCTAATTATAGTATGTTTGCGGGGTTTTCAATTTAAAGTTAAAAAAATACACAAGAAAAAAATGTTCTCTGAAAGGTGGATGAAGTGCCTGTGATACCAGGTGGTTGATGGAATTGAACATGTTATTGGCAGTTTGACTTTGACACAGTTGGAGTATGAGTTGGAACCTGAATTAACCCTTAACCAGCGCTCTGCATGTCCTGCTGAGCACTTCGTTAAGCACCAGCAAATCCTTTTGTTCAGGAGAGGAACTTCAGAAAGGATGCACCTCCACAGGATGAAGGAGCTGACTGGAAGTTCACCGTAAGGAATGAGCTCAGCAAAACTATGGGACAGGTAAAGGTAATTCCAGCAGGGGGAGACCGCAACCAATGACTCATTAAATCCCCCAGACCCAAAAGAAGTTGAGATTGAGCATGTGAACTAATTAACATGAGAAGCAAGAGAATTATTTCATGAATGGGGAAAGAGTACTAAGCAATGAAGGAGCTGGGTAACTTGTAACCAACGAAGGCTGACATCTTTGTATGCTAAACTGTATAAATAGCATGAAAGTGTTGACGGACGGGGAGCTAGGCATTTGTGCCTTACTGCCTAGCTCCCTGCTCTGTGCAAAGGAATAAGGAATATCCCAACCTGGTGTGTGAATTGGCACTGCACATCAGGAATTAATCTGCTTGCGGCGGGACAACATCTAGGTAACATCTTGTAGAATACAATTTTTTTCCATCTACCTTGAGAAAGCTGCAAACATATTTTCAACTTTTTAGATGAAAGCTTTCATGCTTGTTCCCAAAACACTGACAACTTCCTTAAGATCTGTATTACATGTTCAGTTTAAAGTTCGCCTTTTTTTTTTTTGTGGTATGTTAGGATTATTTGCCAGAAAAACTAAAAATATCTGCAGAAATGCAATAGACCCAAGAAATTTATTCATGACTTAAAGGAAATGTTATCAAAACTAAAATTTATTTTAATCTTAAATATGCTAATTATTTTGCAAGATAGTTCAAATTCTCTTGTTTCAACACCTTCAGCACAGGCTTTACTATCTAGTTCTTTTTACCGAATCATTATTATTATTTATACGATTTATATTTATTTATATAATAAATAATTATAGTATCTTCTTGATTAATGCAATTACTAGTTTCTAATGCACTTAGTAGATTCTTCTTCATTTTTAGGGCATTTTCTTTATCCAATATATCAATTGTTGCTTTTTTTAAAAAAAAAAAAAAATCCCAAACTAAAAATGCCCACAGAACAATTTTCGCCCTGTTGCTGTCTGTGGTGGTGGAGAACCATGACGAACAGGAAAAGAGACCAAGGCTCAAACCTGCTCTACAACATATCTTTCTATTGCAAAGCGAGGTGGTATTACAAGGTAACAACAGGAGTCATCATGAACTACCCTTAACCTTGGTAGCCATATACTATCACCATGTTTCCATACTACAGACCACCGACAAGAACAGCAGACTATGAGCAACTGGGAACTAGCACAATAGTTACTAAAAACTTCCTTGTAAAAATCTTTGATGTAATAGTATCCAGCAGCCTAATGCACAGAGGCAGAAAAATCACAAATTTTTCCTTCTTTCACCACCCCTACACAGGGGCTGCACAGTACTGAGGTACATATTCTAGGGCAAAACTAACTGTAAGTCAAATGCAAGTATTTCCCCCTTCCCGATAACGTCTGGCTCTCAGTATTACTGACACACCGCATCTCAGAATTCTACCAGGCCATTAAAAGCTGTAAGATAAGAAAGCTTCAATTTTGGTTCCTCCTACTTTTGAGAATGTATGCTGATGTACTGAAACATCTCCCTGTGACAGAGGTAATTAAAAATAATTAGGGTGAAGCGGATTAAATGTCTGTATGTACATACATAAACAGACAGAGAGAACACATGAGATGCCACTCACTTCATTATGTGATTTGTAAATGCCAATGCAGAGCTGCTTTTTTTTTTTTTGGTCATACAGCAGATTCTATGAACTCTATTAGAATCCATATGAACACACAAAGTGATTCTCCTCAGTTGTCTACTCAATGGGGACAAAGAGAGTATTATTCACAGGTAACAAGAGGGATGGTGTAAAAGCTGGGCAGCAAGGACGGGGTTCATTGAGGGAGGAACTAAAGAATTCATTAAGGTGCCATGTAAGGCACAGCAGCTTTGTAAGTATTCTCTGGTGTGCCAATAATGTCCTAACAAACACCCCAGTAAATGAGTTAAGTCGTTTTCCCTCACATTAACACTGGTTTCAGTGTCATTCAAGCTGTGGTCATTTACAGTTTCAAAAAACATGCTTGATCCTTTCTATAAATCACACAAGCAGCCTGGTACCCAAACACTCTTCTGGGGGTGCCACAACATTTTCCAACAAACTTAGAACAGCATTCTAGCAAGAACGCTGGAAACCAGAGCATGATTTGTTTGGTTTAATAACACAGTTACTTGCCCCAGTGGTGTAACAGGCAGCCGCCCTGCTAGGAATTTCCCATACCATTACATACCATTTATTTTTCAGGCAATTTTTAAAATACTTCTTTTAGAAGATGCTATATAACTGATGCACCCCACATTTAAACTCATACTAAGTAGTCTACCAAATCATATCCTCCACCAGCAGCATGAAGACGGAGTGCATTGTGACACCTCATACATATTTAATAATAGCCTGATAGGCTGTCATTAACATCAAACAGCAATCTAAGTTTGCTACATTAAATGTGATCCCTGAGTTAAGAGCACAATCACAAAGTGCCTCGAAGATCGCGCCTGTAAGAAATACCCACCAACTTGGACAAGGTGTAATGAGGCCAACTTTACTGAAGAAGCCATTATTCACATGCTGGATTTAAAATTATTTTAAAAAAAGCAAAAAAAAAAGGAAAAAGAAAAAGCTTCAATGGGTCATAAGACCAGACATGCCATGAGGCAATCTGTCACGAAGTACTCATATTAATAACTGTTGTGTCAAAACTGAACATTCAAAAGAAAAGACAAACCTTCCTTTATATGTTTCATGAGATGTAAGCCCACGGAATTAGTAATTCGTAAAATGGACGAAAAAAAATCAGATTTGGATACAACTATTAACAGAACCCTGTCAACCTCTTTAGAACCAGATTTTGACTGTCCTACCTTACAATTGTAACTCTAGAGGGGAATATTCTTCAAAAGCTAAAAAAAAAAAAAAATTCAGTATGAGAGTCATTAATGAAGAAATTAAGATTCTCTATTCATGTAGGTCCTAAGCACAACAGCAGAACTCTGCTTTGTGCCCAGCTATTGCTGAGCAAATGCTAATTGGCTGGCACTATTTTCTCCGTTGTGTTGACAACAATAACGTTGGTGTGCACACAAGAAAGCACACCAAAGAAACATACTAAAATCAAGAGCCAGTGGAAGAAAGGGTAGGGAAAGAGGGGAAGTAGCAGAATAGAAAGCTTATATTGGCCAACGGTCTCGGACAAATTTTTCTGATTAGCTGAAGAACAGGCATTTAAAGATTACAAAAGCAAGCAATTAACCCGTAATGCAACACCACATATCATTAATTTCACTGCATCTGATTTCAGTCAAATATGAAATATTTTTCCAGAATATTTGTTAGTCTCAAGATAAAGAAAAATTTAACTAAACATATAAAATAATGTAGTTATTTCCATTTTAACCACTATTTTGTTTGCTAAATTGGTCAGCAGTTAAAGCTCAAGACCAAGACCTAGAAGAAACAACTTCTGCCTTGACACCAGCCCTCCTCTACTTTCACTATTATAGTTAACATAGAATATAGAGATAGATACATATAGAGAGATAATACAGAATATTAGAACACAAAACACAACTGTGCCAAGAATCAGGAATGCTGTCAAAATGTATTGTTCTAAATGGTGGTGGCAGTGCTTTCCTTCAGTTTTTCTTCTTCTATCCAGCACTAACATAATTTCAGTCTATTTATGTCCCCACTGCACTTACTTTCTGGACAACAATGTTAAAAATACTTACATAAGCATCAATATTGGACATTGATTTTAAAAATCAGTCTAAACACTCCACTTCACAGTTCCTAACATTTTCACTGCATTTCATGCAGCAATAAGCATGCAGAATGAAAAGCTAAAGTTGTTGAATGTTACAAGCTTTTAATTTTTTTTAAAAAGTTAACTCGTACCTTTATCATTCTAGAGAGATCTCCAGCATCTGCTAATTCCAACACTATGTTCAGTTCATTGTCTTCGATGAATGAGGCATAGTATTTAATTACATTGGGATGATTCAGTTGCTAAGAAAGCAGAATAATAATGCACATTTTAGTGTAAAGTGTCTGATCTTTTAAGACTGACAAATGAAACATTATTACTTAGGCAAACAAAACAACCCCTACAACCTATTTCAGTATGATACAAAAAGTATATGCTTACCAGCAGCATTTACAAGAAATATATTGCAAGAACATTATGATTTAAGTTGCAATTTTAGAGGAATTTTGCTTCAATGTATCTATGCAATAGCACACTAAACTGTTACCTGAAACAGCAAAGTCAATTTCTGAAATCAGTATTTTACTGTACAGAGTACACAGTTTAAAATACTGCGTACTTTTAGCAGAACTTCTACTTGAAGAGTTACCTATTCTTCTATAGGATTTACTTCTCAACATTAATTTTATAAGCAATAAAGATTAAAAAACTCCTTTACAGATAAAACAGTGGTCACCTCCAGTATATCTATGAAGAACTTAATATACTTTGATGATGGCTGCACACCTTTTAAACAAATCTTTTACCTTAAGAAGATCTATTTCTTTGATGCAGTCAGCACGGGCTTTGGCATCCATTAAATCAAATATCTATGGACAAGAGATAAGACATTTTTAAGTGATAAAAATACAGCAAATTGAGTGATCATTATTTCATAGCATAAAGCTACCCGAGTTATGCACTTCATGGCAAGATGTAACACTACAGTAAGACATATTCCTAATATTCTTAATGCTCTGATTTAATGTACAGATTCGCTGCTATATCGATTCTTTTAGCCCCCTTGTAGGAAACAAGTTCATTGTAAGTAAATTTTCCAATTACTTAGTCGCCATCTCCACGTATCTGTTCAAACACGCAGCAATAATTCATCACATTTCCTTCAAGTTGGTTTTAATCCAAATCTCAGCATCGTCTCCCATTCCTGCCACACCATTATCACAAACTGATTCTTTCTAGTACTAAGAATACCTTTTTTCCCTAGTCTCTTGCTACAGTCTTCATTTTCTATTCTAAGTAATGCATACACTTTTACTCTATCTCAGGATCAAAACTCGATTGTCACCTCCAGTTCTTTCTCCCCATTTCCTTGTCTCCAGTAAGCAAGGAAGGGATTTGGGTTCCGTAATTTGTTTACTGGAGTCACTTCTTTCTAAGCCCTCATCTGTCACCTTGACTTTTACAGCCTTTTACAGTCAGACATCTCTGCTTTTCATTTTTTTCCCCACCTCCCATCTGCTCCATATTACTCTGCAATCTATCTCATTTGCATCTCCCCCAGTTAACCACGTTACTCTCCACTAATTTCAATTTTTGCTTGGAGTAATTTTTCCAGCCATTAGAGTCCTTGCCCATGTTTTACACATCTATATTTAACCCAATATCGTTCTATTTTCACTCCCTTTTTTAACACCTTTGGGTTCCTTCCTCACTTCACTTTCTCAAATGTGCATCGCCATACACTGCCACCAACAACTTCCCTTAGAAGTGACCAAAATGTTCCTTCTTCAAGGAACCCTTTCTCTCTCATTTGAAATAACTTTCTGAATAAACAAACCACCCCCCCACATCTCACCCCCTGCCCCACGCCCCAAAAAAAAAAAACCTACAAAAAAACCCAAACAACACACACCCCATACATACAAACACCCTCATCAATTTCCGTGTGGTCTGCCTATTACATTTTGAGCTATCCAGAAGAGTAATAGAGATGCACTATGAGGTTTAGCAATTGCCACAACATTTATGATACTATCTTTCCCAGTTACACCTTTTCAATGTAAATTATTTCTTTCTGGATAGTCTCCAGGAAAAGATGCTATGTACTGTTAAAGTCACTGGTACCTGGTTCCATCAGCTCGAAAAGATCAAAAGCTCAACAGCTGACCACTTCCATTTCATATCTTGCCAAGAACCCCAGAAACAAAAATAAGGATTAACAGAATTTAGAGTACTGAATGTCTGCAGAGAGGTCATCTCTTATACTGACTGTGTAACTGTCCATGTGAATCACAGTCTTTACTCAAAGAAGTTCAAACAAATCAGTAAGTCCACATATGACCTGCTAAACCACATCTTCACTTTGTATGCCACTATGCAAAGTAAGTTTGTCATTCCCTTATCAACTGAAAGGCAAAGTCTAGAGACTTCATGCATAGAGCAAACATGCCCTTGACTAGCCACTGCTTCCCTTCAGACACCCAACCTTCTGTCTTCAGAGCTGGCATAAGAAAAAACAGCCTGGAGTGGATACAAGATTCACTTTTTGACCAAAAAGACAAGTCTACGTCAAGAACTCAAATGCCTGACTCCAGGATAGTAAGAAGAAAAAGGAGAGGAGGAAACAAAGAAGAAAACAGAACTAGTTACCAAGAAAGAAAGGGAACAAACCAATTCACAACTACTTGTATATTAACACCAGGATGATGGGAAGCAATTGTTCAAGAAGGAGATTGGGGGGGACTCAATAGAAACACAGCAGGGTAAGTCACAATAAAGGAACACTAACACTAAGAAATAAAGCAATTTCAGATGTAGTAGAAGAAAAGAGTTAGTACTATATATGAAATTACAGGTACAAGAAGGTAAATAACACTGATGAAAAAGACAGAAAAGGTACTTTATGAATTAAGGCTGGGAACTTAGAGAAGGACATGAAATAGCATCTGTTACAGATCTCAGCTCTGAATGAAAAAACACTGCTCTTTAATCCTTTGGACAATAGACTAAAGTCCTAGTGTTTGGCACAGTCATGAAAGCCTGTAATGATTTTTTTTCTAGGAAACTTAGGAAAGTTCTAAACATGAAAGTGAGCACATTAACTGAGGAAGTACTGGGAAGGCACAAGATCATAACTGCCTTTCCCCGTAGCCCAGCAAATGGAAAATTTTATACCTCCTCTCCCATAAGCAATCAATGGAAGTGTGTACGGGGGAGCAGGGAAAAAAAGGGACAGGTACAGGGATGCGTTTTGAAGTTCACACCTTTGCTAAATTCTAAATAATCGTGAGATAAGAACACTCCTTATGACATAGAACTCCAAAACACTGGAGAACCTAATCAAAGCTGCAGCAGGAATTTTAGAAAACTGTACACAAATTGTCTCCTGGTACCATTTGGAGAAATTACCCAAAGTACAATTTCAAGATTCAAAAGAATTTCTTTTCATGAAAAAGCAGGGTGGTTTGTACCTGGTAATGGCTGTTCCAACCTGCCAAAGGGCACGTTACCTTGGCTGCACAGGGAGCACTTCCCTACACACTGCACAAGCAGATTTTGTGAGCCCTAGGCTCAGAACTGTGAAAGATCTAGGACCAAGGCCTAGGAAAGAAAGACAAATTTTTGTTTGTGTATTCTGGCTACTCTTCCCAGCAATTCTAATTTGTTATTAAACAGCCTGGAGTATACTAAACCAAGCAGCTGTTCTCACAAAAGGACAGACTTGAGTTTTATAAACATGACTCCCTATACTGCTGTAAGAAGCGTAGCAAAAGAGTGGCACATTTGTCACAGCTTCAGCTAAACAGAGTATTTCAAACATTACCTGAATAAAAGAAAGGAAGAAAAAACCTGAGTCTTAAGATGATCCTTACAAACACAATCCTTACACAGACAATCTGGAGATCTATTGTATATTGCTCTTGAGGTTCTCCATTAGACTTTGGCCCTAACCTTAAAAGTCTATAAATAACTTTCCCAAAAATTCAGAATTTCAGTTTCACAGGCACTAACCTCTTCCAACGATCAGGCTAGGAAAAAAAAAACCCACAACCCAAAACAACAATAGAATAAAATAAAAAATTTTTAAAAAAGCCACTCAATCCATGGCCTCTGAAGAACCTCTGCCCTATCATACCAGATTCAAGCAGTTTGCAGAGATTTTCTTTCTGAAGAGATTATCTTTCCATTTTGCCAAACTGCTACAGCTCAGATCAGAGGCTCCTAGTGTAATAGCCCATGTCAGTTCACACACGGGGCTACTGTAAACAAAATGAAAAAGCCTCCACGCTCCATCACCAGAAGACGACTCAACACTGAAGAACATCTTACTCCAAAAAATACAAGCTGCAGTAAAAGATTTTAAGAGCTTAAGAACATCCTTCCAAGTGCATGTCAAAATTAGATGTGGCACCTGGCAGCACTCAGAAGGCTTATTTTGCAGGAGCTGTCGCAGACCAGATGATGGTGCAGCAGAAGCTGGTCTTTCCTTGTGGTTAATGCAGCCTGGCCATTAACGTAACAATACGAAGCGATATCAGTATTTCCATCACAACCGTAACAGCTTATAGCTTTGCAAACAGACTCATTCCATCTTCAGCTACTGTTACTCAGCAAGCCAACCTGAAAGGTCAGCTTACCTTCCCAGCTCTCTACCCCAAGCGTGGCACACTGACTCATCCCACTGTGAAGGCAGTACTGCCTTGTTATTAGCAGGGCACAGGCCCAGGACTGCCCCAGATGTGCTATTGAAGGATACCAACCTTTTGTCTGGACTTCTCCTGCACTTACTTTTTTGAGCTTGGCTTTAGCTGTAGCAGCACATGCCTTGCAGCTGAGTGACTTAACTATAAGGAAGTCATTACAGCTCAATGACTTCTGTCTAGCTCATTTTTAGATTCAACTCAGCTTTGTGCAACTACAGTCTTAAGGAAATTATAGCAGATACAATACAGGTGTAACAAAACCAGAGCCATTAACATCTGTAAGCTTTCAGATCAACACAAAGCATTAGCAACCGACCACTTGAAAACACCCAGCAAAATCTCACATAAAGCCACCACCCAGCATCCTCCTCCCAGCAGAGCTCAGGACACTGATGATGCTCCATACAGCAATTATTGGAAACTAGTAGTAATTAGACTATATTGTTAGCCAATTACAGTGATACCAACACTTGAAAACTGCTGCATTTTGATTAGACTGCTAGGGCATTAATTAGACTAACAATAAATTCTAATTCTTGACTCCATTTATGAGGTCAGGATCACAGGGTAATTCAGGTTGGAGGTGTGTTTCTCTAGTCAGCACAAATTGCACAGTGTAATATACTCTTATTTAAAATTGTAATTATTTTCCCCCAATTTCTATTTTCAAGGACTAAAAGATCAACATTTCTACAAAGGAATTATGTTTGCAGTGAAAAACCTAATAATAGAAAAAATTATAGTAAATATTTTTATCATGTGCCAGTTTTCATGAAGAGTGTAATCAAAAAAAAATATCAGTGTGGTAAGCACTACACCTTAGTTCGCAAATACAGCTGAAGAGACTTAAGACAGCTTTTTAAAAGTCCTCAGCATATTTTTTTTTCCACTTTGCAAAAATGCTAAGTGAAACAAAAAGTCCATTTCTAGGTCTCAGTTTTTCATTTCCTACTTAAATCAATAGCATACAAAGGAAAAGCAGAAGGACAAGCATGCACTGATACTCACTTCAAAATATTCCCCTCTATGTGCTATGCAACTAAGGGATCTCTGGTACCTTTGCACCGAATCACTTCTCCGGTACCTTCATATGAGCATAGATTATAGTTTTATTCTTTCAGCATTCTAGAAATGCCAGTTGTAAGTACTGCCAAGAGATAGCAGTAATTTTAGAATCGTTTCTAAGCTATTGTAAACCACAGAGCAGGAACTGTTCCCTATGCAGACGTGTAAACTAAACAAAGAGGTTGCAATACATGAGATCAACTTCCCGAGTGAAGTTCTTACATGCATGCTCACACGTGCAAGTAGAGCTCCTAGAAAACTACCTGCATAATAAGATGGTTTAGAAACAAATTAACCACCAGATGGAAAACATCAGGCCTTGGGTACTAAGTGTAGACTATCTGATCAATTACCAGCTACCAATTTAGCACATCATCTGAAGTAACATGCCGAGCTGGGAATCTACTTGATTCTTCTTGCTGGTAAGTCCATCACTATTCCAGATTTTCTTCTTGAGTTTTGAAAAGGATAAAGGTCTTTCTAACCTCACCATTTAAAGAACAATTTACCCAACTTCTGTTTGAAATTCTGCATAAAATAAAAATACCAAAAAGTTATTTCCAAAGCAAAACACAAGCATGACTGCTGTAAAACTACCCAGAAGTAAGCAAAATGAAGACTTGTATGCACATCAAGAGAGAGTATACCGAAGAGCAACAACAAGCATTAGAGTATTTTGCCACCAGGAACTGCTGTGCTGAGACAACAGCCCTTCATAAAGTGTGAAATTAGAAGTGCTTTCCTAAGATTAATTATCTCTAATTCAGGCCTGATGTAGCAATCCACTGACAATGCACAATGAATAATGAATGTAAGTGCTAGATAAAAGGATTCATTGTCTGAATCTCTAACACAGGGGTCTCCAATTTTAGAATGAAAGGGAAGGAAAGGTGGAACAACATAAGGCAGAAACTTAATGAATCTGGAAATTTGTTGAAATATGCAGTTTCACATAATGATTTCAGTTTTGAAAAAACAGCAAGTGAACTCATACAGCCTTGCAATTGCTGACTTCAGACTTTACTCTTTTGCTCTTTAAGGATGTTTTCTGAGCATTTGTTCCAGTCTCTAGCAGCTGCTTACCCCCCCTTGCCAGTTACCACTGGAGCGCTCATTGCTCTGAACACCATGCCATACCCCAGGGTACCTGGTGGGGATGATTCTGTTGCAAGGGTTACCGAGGGTGCCAGTAGCAGAGACATGCGGCTTCTTCCTCAGGCACCACCTTTCAGTATAGTTTGGACCTCACACTTAACACATGTTAAGAAACTGATATTGAAGCTCTTCAGACTTACACTGCTCTGTTCATAGTTTATCTGTGGCTGGTCTTGCCTGCTATTTCTTTGACTCAAAGTGTAGTTTAGACATTAACAAAAGAAATGAATATTTGGGGTTTAATTCTGGTTTTATTTAGGTAATATTTCAACAGCATAGTTCAGAAACAGAGTTCGATGGGAGAAAAAAAAAAAAAAAGGAGAACATTGCCTTCATTACAAGGCGGCAAATCACACATGGAGGATGAAGCACAAAGGGTACAACAAGAAATTGGTTAAATTACTGCTGGTGAAATTACTAGAAAGAAACTGCAAATTAAACAGTTTTCACTCTGCAACATATCCTACTGGAAATCAAAACAGGAATATTACTTCATCATGTCATCTGTACTCAACAGCAACTATGAAATCAGAGAGTGGTTTCTGTCACCATCTGCTTGTCCTTTCTCCTAGAGCATCTTACTGCCACTTGCTTCTGCTCACATTTACTTCCACAAACATACATTTTGTACACTTGAATGTAAGATTTATCAATATTGTACATATTTCAGCCAAATAAAATTTTAATAGCAGAAAATAAACATTCTTGTTGGAAAGCTTCATAAGAACTCAAAACTGGCAATCCTTTTGGAACCAAAAATGGCCTGAGATTCAGTAACTCTTTAAGGGACAACTGAAGAATTCTAAGTCACATCAGCCCTTGAAGGTAGAGGCAAACATGTGGAGCCCCTGATCAAATACACATAAAGAGAACAGCTACACACCCAATCCAGCCAGGAAAATGAAATGGGGAGGGGGTGGAACGGACACTACTTGCACGATCAGAGAGGAAGGCACGAAGTAGTCAAGATGTGAGACAAGAATGAAAGATGCGAGATGAAAATAGGGAAGTAGAAGAAAGTCCAGATGTTAGTTACGGTATTTAATGCAACGTACAGCATTTAGAGACACTGTCTCAGTGTGGAAATGTGGAAAGCAGTATCCATGCACAGGTCTAAAACAGAGAGAATAGAGCCTCTTCCTCATGACAAAGAGCAGCATACCTCCTATTTTGTCCATGCTGAGCTTCCATTAATGAGGCAACAGAAAAAAAGGCAGTATTTTAATTTGAATAAAACATGACTGACATTACAAGCAAAATATGCACCATCATAGAGCAGACCCACAAGAGCTCCTCTGAAAAAGCAATCACTTCTCACCACAAGGTATTTATGAAAACAAATTTTATACCGAAATTAAGTATTGTGACCATATCAAACAAAAATATTTCTACAGAATCTTAGGGAAGGTCACAGAAGCACAGTAACAATTAAGATGGTCTTCTGCCCAAATGCAACAGCTTTAGACATCAACTATGCAGACCAAAACAGCTGTGCCAAATGAACACTCAGTGCTGCCACAAGCCTTTTGAAATCCAGTTAACATTTCATTGTATGCTTTGGAATTGTTTTCCCTTACAGGTTAACCAAACCTCCTTTTCCATTCAGACAATCATCTTCTACATACATCCAGCCTTCATATGGAACGTGATTTTACAGTTCACAGAACATAAGCCCTCCTGACGTGCACTATGCAATAAAATTCAACAGAAAACCAACAGCATATGTTGAATACTTTGAGACAACTGGAACATTATCAGGATAAAGCCGTTCAGGAGAGGCACAACTCTTTAACCCTATTTCCTACCAACCACCAAGTATATTCTTAGAAATTTACTAAATGGTTAAATAAAAATCAAACACAGAAGCTTTTCTGCTATAGCAACTATCACCCATAGATGGACAGCATGTCATCTTCATGAGTTGAAAAAATCTTATGTCAACTTGGGAAATCTGATGTGAGAATACAGCTATACATACTGACTTTTGAAATACTGTTAAGAGTACACATGCTATAATGCCTCTGTAAGTCTTAATGCAAACACAGTTATAAAAATTTCATAGTTAACAGTGAAAGGCTGGACTTTATGACTTTCTTCAAGTACCCAGGCATTACACATCCACCTTAATTGACATGCATTTCAAGTCACATTTGACCTTTTTGGTTTCTCACACACTGAAAAAGAAGGAAGAATTAGCCTAATGTTTTAAGACTGTTGATCAAAGTTCTTACAATATATTTCAGCTTTTGAAGTAATATATATCTGGCAGTTTTCCCAGAAGGGGGAACCAAGTCTCTTTTTATGACTGCCAGGACCAGCCCTGCCTCCTGGTGCTGCAGATCACAGGAAATCAAAGATATGGAACAACAAGTCAAGATATGACAGAGAAATTTACAGTGCATGCATTAGCACAGAAAAAAGAAAATTATTAAAATCCAGAAACACTAGAAAAGAGTCTACAAAATCTAACGTGTTTTGAAACATGTAAGGGTAACAAAAAACCCCTTCAGAATTGATGGTAGTACTCCAAGTAATATACTAAACATATCTGAAGAGATAAGAACTTATATGAAAATTTCAGTTTTGATTTCAAAACTAAACACATTGTAATGGAATTTTCAAAGTAAATCCAGTAGAGAATTTTTAGAGGGTCATAGTCTTACAACAATCATCTCTGAGCAGCTCCAAAAGAAAAAAAAAAAAAAAAAAGAATGGAAATAATACTGGATAGAGGCTTAGCTCAAACCGCCTTCTGCCAGCGTGACAACGAAAAAGCATGGGTTTCTCATATAAACTGTCACTTTTGGTTTAAGTATTTTTAAAATTGCTAACTGCAAAGACAAAATATCTGAACAAAAAATCAGTCCATTTCTTATGCTGAGATCTACAAGGGCTTAATGTTTCTTCACCATAGTAGCTCAGCCAGCCTACTGCTCTTCCATCTCCTGTGACAGAACTGCTGTTTCCCTACTCATTAAGCTGTAAATCTTAGGAAATATTCAGGGTCCTCAAAAAAATATTTAGATCAATGACATTCATTAATTCTACAGCGTACTTGCATTTAATTACTATATAGGGTCCCACACATAGATATATTATCCATGAACATGGCAGTATGAACTTCAGTTGTATGCTGAAATCTGAAGGGAACACTGAGCAATAGATTCAAGCGCAGTTTTGGTTTGTATTTGTTGCAGGCAATTTTCAGTCTT